>NC_091395.1:1217121-1520151 GCF_032191515.1 Phaenicophaeus curvirostris
TGCTCGGCAGGTTATTATGAGCTGGCACAGGTTGGTTTCCCAACTGTTAATGCATTCTTTATGCTTACTTCTCCATGTAGTTTCTAACAGAAAACTGTGCGGTTCTGAAGGTGGGGGCTTTGGTTAGTGTTTCAGCCATCTTGATGAGCTAAGTTGTTACTTGGTGGTGTTGTTGATAGCCCTTCTGTTGGCAGGTTCTTCTGGCGATGCACGCTAATGTGGAAGACCGCGGCATTAAGGGAGACATCACACCTCTCATGGCTGCTGCTAACGGCGGGCACGTCAAAATCGTCAAGCTGCTGCTAGCTCATGGTGCTGATGTGAATGCACAGTCATCGACAGGTAAAGAAGCGTTTTAGAGCTTGTCCAGAACTACTGAAAAGCTGGGATTTGCAGTGTGTGGGAAACTGTGTGAGGAAATTTGGGAAGAATGGCTCTTGGCCAAGCAGCGCAAAATGCTTCCTCGTGGTTTTATTACTCAGCTTTCGCAGTTTTTAATGAAGCTGTGAAATGCTGGTTGTGGACCTACAAAGGTGGATGCGGTCAATTAGTAACTGAAAGGTGTTTGCCTATGTAGGAGTTGTCACATGGTATTTTAAGCACAGTTCCAGAAGTTTCACTGTACTTAGACGATTTCTTGGTGTCAGGTCTGGGAAACTAAGGGAAAACAGTAAACCAGAGAACGTGGCCCTTTTTTCCCTTCTTTCCCTTCTCCCCTTGCCCCCTGGCAGTTCAGTCGGCATTTGTGTGGAAGTGACTGAAGTGGGAGGTTTTCTTAGCTTGTCTGACCTTGAAATGGAGAGGTTTTGTTTAGTTACCAATCATTGACCAATGGGGCCCTGGCCTGGAGTGACCAGGAAAGCTGGAATACCAGGAGGCACCTTTTTTTCCTTCCTTGAAGCTGTTCTGAGCGCTATCGCTGCTTTGACCTTGAACTTTTTTCAAGGTACCTTTCATAACAGCAGGTTCAGATACATTGTTCTGTAATTTCCATCTCTTTGTAGAGATTGTGGGCAATCTTGAACCAGCCCTTTAAAGATCTTCAGGACTTGATTTAGAAGCAGCAATTCCTTCTGCTCCATGTTTTGAGCTTTCCTTTTTACAGCACAGTACATCCCTGCTGATAACGGGAAAAGGGATGGGGGTTTGTGACAGAAGCTGCGATAGAAATGGGAAGAGGAGAACCGCTCCACGCGGTAGCATTGAAATGGAGCAGAAGTTGAAGTGTAGAAGTGCTGTCAAATGTTGTTATTAACCCTTCTTCTCTTGGGGCTTCAGGCAATACAGCCCTGACATATGCCTGTGCGGGAGGCTACGTGGATGTCGTGAAAGTCCTGCTGGAGTCGGGCGCCAGCATTGAAGACCACAACGAGAATGGTCACACTCCTCTGATGGAAGCGGGAAGTGCCGGTCACGTCGAAGTGGCCAGAGTGCTGTTAGAAAATGGAGCGGGCATAAACACGCATTCCAATGAATTCAAGGAGAGCGCGCTGACGCTGGCTTGCTACAAAGGTATGTGTAATGCTCCTTACTGAGGGGTAGCTAGCGTGGAGAAGTGGCATAGGTGTGAAAGGCCTTTTCAAACATATTTATTCAGCCTTGCTGCCACGGACAAAGTCACTTTAAAGGCTGTAAATAGACAGTTTGCAATGGATGCTTTTGTTCTGTAATACCACACAGCAGGTGTGCACCAGTGGTGATCAGTGTGGAGAGTGTAAGGATCAAGACATAAAGCCTTTGTTTGGTTCTCTATGATCCCTGTTAAAATAATTAGGAGAGGAGGACCTCGTCTGCATTATCATAGAATATGGTGAACTTTCTCTATTATACATGATCTTTCTGCTTAGATGCAGAGATCGTTTATTTTTAAAGGACTTCAGCACATGGAAAACATGCAGAATTGAGGGTCTTGCCTTTTAGGTGTCAGTGCTAGGCAACATGGCCTTCTCTCCCCTTCATGAAGTGTGTCAGAGCCAGCCTATGACTTGTGAAATGCACTTTCTAAAGTAGTTTTTCTGTTAAATACTTTCTCCGTGCAGGCCATCTAGAAATGGTGAGGTTTCTGCTGGAAGCTGGTGCAGACCAGGAACACAAAACAGATGAGATGCACACGGCTCTCATGGAGGCTTGCATGGTAAGAGACGTGTGGCTGGAGCAGGGAAGCGCACACATGCTCTCTTTGCTTCCTGAAGGTGAACAAAGTGAATCCTTTTGGTCTCCTTTTGGTACAGAACCTATCTATGCGATGGTTCTGTCCTGGTGTGTTCTCGATGGTCCTTTTGCAGAAAAAACTGGGATGTGTGTGGGTGGCTGAAATACCTGACTGAAAAATAGTACTTTCTAAAATGGGAAAACTGAACTTGTTCCTCTTGTGGCTGACAATGTAGTTGAATTTTTAAGAGACATCAGTCAAAACTTGCACCGTGTGGGCATTACTTATCAGGAGAGCTCTGTTAACCCATCCGTTGGATCAGTCGGTTCCTGCATGTCTGATTGCATGCTGTTTCTTTTCTTCAGTGGCAGAAGTTGGTGAGTGAGGCTGTGCTCACTGGCCAAAAGAGCTTCTGTTGGCCGCATCCCACCTTGTGTTGGAATATGTCATTTGTTCTTCGCTTTTTGCTCTTCTGATCATTGTGGAGGCTGGTTAGAAATGTTCGTACTTGTCCTGTTGGAGAAATGAAAATTAAACAAAACCAAGCAGAACTAGGCTCCGCTTTTAGACCCCCTCAGTTTTCCTTGTGGTCCTGGACTGCAGGAGACTGTTGTGCATTGCTCGCTGCAGAGGTTGCCTCTGCTGTTGAGGATGGAGGGCTGCAGCGTGCGTAGGTAGGTCAGGAGTTGGTTTATGCCAACGTATTCCAGGTACTTTGTCTGAATAGAGAACGCAAACCAAAAAATGCAAACTTATCACTTTGGTTTCCTTTTTCACCCTCCTCTCTGAATAGATTTGTCACTAGTTGGGTTTCTCATGTTTTCTATAGTGTCATGTTGTGAATCTGTGGCTGTGGAGGGGTGTCGCAAGTCCTCACTTAGTCTTCCCTTCCTTAAAATAGCTGTAATGTTTCTAGAATCAGCTGATTCTGTCTGTTCAGGGAAATTCATGGCTTCGGAGAGGGGAATCATCAGCAGAACCTATTATACTGCTCAAGAAGCAGAGAAAGAAAGGTGTGTGGATAAACAGGACTGTGGTTTATCTCGCTCTCAATTTTTAATAGATTAGCCATATAAATTGCATGGAGCTGTCCTTCCAGCGAGTTCTCTGGAAGGGAGCAACAAAGCTACCTTGTTTGATGTTGCAGTTGCTGTCTCATTGGATGACTTCTTCGCGGGTGAGAGGTTTGCCAAGGAAGAGCTAGCCCTCTATTCCTTGTCGCTGTCTTTCCTCCCTTTTCCCTCCCCAACAGACCAAGAGAAGTTCACCAGGTTCACAGAAATGTTGAGACCCGCTTTTTATTAAGACTTACTGAGCAATAGGAAGAAGTCTGTCTCCTGTATTTCTGCAGGGAACTGTTCCTAAGGAGGCGTTCCAACTTTGCTGCTTGGAATTGGCAGGTAGTTGAGAGTCTCAGTACCTTAGCAAGCCAGTGAGACTGTTTAAACCTTGTCCTACAAGGCGTTTGGGAAGACTCCTGACATAGAGCGTTTTTTATAGACAGCAGTTAACATCGGTTTGATGCAAATGAGTTGCTGGGCGATGTGCCTTGCCTTGCAGGAGCAAAGAGCAGGTTTGTCTACTTTGAGCTTCCTCTTACTGAAGTAGCCTTGTCTTCCATGGTTAAGGCTCACAGCAGTTGATCTTCAGAATACACCTGGTGCAGCTGGGGAGTTGGTCGGGTGACTTTGTGTGAACTAATAGCAGTGATGAGGCTTTTTCCAGCTGTTGGAAGAGCTGAACACACTGCCCCATTGCGAGGTTTGTTAAAGCACAGATAAAACCACCTTGTGTGGCTGTTCAAGGTCTGACACAAAACCTAAGATTAACACGATAGCTCGGGAACTGAGAGTGGGAGGCGAGAGACTGAGAGATGGGTATGGAATGTGTTCTGACCTGTCCCAGTGAGACACCTCACTCAGTGTGAGTGGATGCATGTTCAAATAGAGATGTTTCCTTACCCTCAGTTGGGAAATGTCACTGTGCAAGAGAACATCCAGTTTCTTGTGAAAGTGAAGAAGTCCATTATGGGAACTTTTCAATTACTGGCTGAGGCTGATGGTGAAGAGATCCCAGAGGTCCCGGAGGTGCTTAGAGGAACCCATTTGTTGTCAGTAGATGATGTGAAAGCCAAACTGATGGAGGCCCTCAACAGCCCATCAGAAAATGACCTGTGCAGTAGCTCTGGATGTTGGCAGCACCGTGTGTGGCTGTGGGTCAGCTCAGAAGGGCCCTGCTGTGTAGGGAGCCATAGCTGATTGTCTTGATTTGTTAAATGGAGATACAGACACAGTCTTGTTTTCTTGGTGCTGGCCCTGGTACACCAGCAGTTCTCCTCCAGGCTGCCCAGCCCACGTAGGCAGCTTTGAAGCATCTCTTTATGCTGCTGTTTGCCACCGTTGTCGGGAATTGGGGCTGATGACTGAGCTGTCTGGCAGAGCCTGATGGCTGAGGCACCATCTCTGCATTCCCTGAGGAAAGTTTCTTTGTGGAGTCTTGGAGTTTCTCCCTAAAATAGTATTGCCGTTTCATGTAGAAGGGGAATATGTCCTAGTTAATGTCCTAGATATTTTTCTGAGAGGAAATCATGCTCTGCTCTCTGGATATCAGAAGGAAGTATAAACGTCTTCAGAAAATGAAGCATAATGATGTTAGAGGCAGTTTGGCATCTGGTCTAGAGAAGGGCTTTTTGGGGTTGTGGTTCCTACTTGATGAGGGTGGCAGTGGCTGCGATTTGCTGCCTCTTAGTTATTCTGAGATCAAGGTGTGCTTGCCTTGTCCAGGGAGAGCTCTGGGACAGCCTTGTGCTCCTGGCAAGCTGCTGCCTCTTCTACGCAGCCCTCGGTTTTATGCGTCAGAGCTTTTCCATTATGGTTACTCCACATTTGAGTGATGGCAATTTCCTCCTGGGGAAAACAAACTTGGAGAGTTCGTGCTGCCATTGGTCCGCAGCGACCCAGCCGGTCTCAGCCTCTGCCCAAACCAAAACCCAACTGAGTGGCAGTTGGGTATGTCAGTGTCGGGCCTCCTGGGGAAACATGGAGCTGAAAAGCCACTTCAAATAACTCGTGGATTTACAGCATACTGAAAACATGATGAAGATCATATGCTGCGATATTTTAAGGGGAGAAAGCAAGCTTAGGAGCTGCGTTGGGTGGAACAAGTTTGGTGGCATGATAATGGTACCTGGAAATCCTGCCAAGGATTCAAGTGGCTCCTGAAATGTGTGAGGAACCCCTGGCAAATGGGCTTGTTCTGGCTTTTCTCGCAGAGGGAGAGAGTGAGTCCTGACTCTGCTGTTAAATTGAGCAGTGAAATAGTTACGCAGGAGCCAAGAGGCAGGCGATGTCATTAGAGGAAGGAAGCAGAATTGTTGAACTGAAATCCTGTCCTCTCTTCCGCCTCCCTCCTCAAAAGCCGTGAGTCTGTAATGTAAATATCCCGACACACTCTGTGTGGACATGAGGACAAGCTGTATTCCTGAGGTGTTGTTTTTATAACTAAAATACGCTCTATTTAACAAATAATGCAGCTGCACGTTGAATTTAAACCCAAATCCCCTCTTTGTGACAGAGTGGGGAGCGTTGGCAGTGAGTGACTGATTTGCAAGGGGAAGGTTTTGTGGTCTTTAGGAAGAATATCAAAACCTGTTCCTATATCACAGAGAAGGTGAATTTTCGTATTGAAATTCTCTTAAACCTCATTTATTTGTTCGACTGTGTGTGGTGTGAGTAGTGAATTTGTTGGCAGAATGCAAGGGGTACATTTGAGTGGAATTTATTTCTTAGAGCTTGTGTTTCTTAGGTAACTTAGCATGTGCAGTTCTGTGTCTGCAGCCTTTAACTGAGAGGAGTCCGGGTTGTTAGAGGAGTTGGTATTGTTCCTGGGGAGGAGGCGCGCTTCTACAATAGCATCAAGCTCCCTCTAAGCTCTTTGGGTTTTGTTTTGTGTCCATCCCTTGGCTAAGCTGATCCCAAACACTTGAACTTGAGTCTGGCATGAAGAAACTGCCCGGCATGTTCCTTACCCCATCATCAGTGAAGTTTGAGATGTGGTTCACAATGTGTTTGTTTTGTATTGAACACACTCAGTCAAACACGCTTGGAGGGTCTCCAGGTGCCTGTTTTTAACAGGAGCTCTTCAGTTTCTATCCAAACACTTAGGAAAAAACATTAAGCAAGTTCCATTAGATCTTTGAACTTTTTTAGTTGTTGCTTTCTGTCTCTTCTACCAGAATTTGAATCGGTAACTACTCAATATTTGGAGAAGAGCAATTTTTCTCTTTTGATGGTCTTTTGATCTTGTTTTTTTGAATTCCTAGGATGGCCATGTGGAAGTGGCACGATTACTTCTGGACAGCGGGGCTCAGGTGAACATGCCAGCTGACTCCTTTGAGTCTCCGTTGACTTTGGCAGCCTGCGGTGGGCATGTCGAGCTGGCAGCTCTCTTAATCGAACGTGGAGCTAACCTGGAAGAGGTAAACGATGAAGGATACACACCACTCATGGAGGCAGCTAGAGAAGGCCATGAAGAGATGGTGGCACTGTTACTTGGTCAAGGTAACTACTGCGCTGCCTTCTAAGGGCTGTAATTCCGTAGGTGTCCACATATATTGCATGAGGAAAGCTGAGTTACTGCACTTCTTGTTTCCTTCTTCAACTCCTGAATGTCCTTCAACTTTTTGAGCAGATGTTGGGGTTTTTTTTGGTTTGGTATGGCTTTTTTTTTTTTAGCAAAATAGCCTTGCCTTTGCTTTTTCACTTAGTAAGTGGCTGTTCTGAGGTGTTTAGAACAGATTGGAGTTTGTCAGGCAGACTTTGAGCAGGGGTGGGTTACTGTCAGTAACTCTCTGTGCGATGGCCTTGGCCTGTCTTCAGGTCATTGCTAGTGCTGAAAAGCTATAGAGAAGCGCTCTGAGAGCCTCAGAGGGACTTCCAAAAGAGTTAAATAAAGCTGAATTCTTTTAGTTTGATACATTACAGTTTTAGAAGATGATTTCTACAGGTCTAGGAATGAGATACTTAATAAGATGCCTTGTGCATCAGGAAATGGTTTTGTTTCTGATAAGGTTTCAATAACTTGAGTTTTCTGATATATGGATGGATTTGGAGCTTCTTTTGTTGTTGTTTCAGGAGCAAACATCAATGCTCAGACAGAGGAGACACAAGAAACTGCGCTGACCCTGGCTTGCTGTGGAGGCTTTCTGGAGGTGGCTGATTTCCTTATTAAAGCAGGAGCTGACATAGAACTCGGGTGTTCTACACCTTTGATGGAGGCTGCTCAAGAGGGGCATTTGGAGCTGGTGAAATACTTATTAGCGGCAGGTATGGAGTAATGTTGTTAACAGCTTTGTAGGCACTCGTGGAGCATTAAGAGAAAAATATCTTTATCTGATTTCATTACGTTTTCATTAGCAGCTTCTGGAAGTTGACTGTGGAGCCTAGTTGGACCCTAATTTGGCTTTTGAAGGTTAAGTTGATGCAAACTCACTAGGAACTGAACTTTGAGTTTGAGTTTTTTATTCCTCCACAGTGTCATTAAGTTCTCACTTTCGTAGATGGTGGATTTGAAAGGGAAGAGTTAAAAATGTGTTATCTGATCTGGTAAAGATTATGATGAGACTTGCATATTTTCTGTCCTGGTCTTCATAAAGCTTATGTGCTCGTTTCTTCTGCCACAGGGGCTAACGTGCATGCGACAACAGCAACAGGCGACACAGCGCTGACATACGCCTGTGAAAACGGCCACACCGATGTAGCAGATGTCTTACTTCAGGCAGGCGCAGATCTGGTAATGCATTACCTTCTTAAAAAAATTGAATTAGGAAGCACAACTAAAAATGTCTGATTATGTCTTATTTTTCATTGCTGCAATCTTACCGACTTTGCTATTAATTGTCGTAGTTGTGTTCCTGTTATCCTTAGGCCTTTTCCTTTTAGCTAGGTAGGAATTGCTGGTGCTTGAGTGGATTTTAGGCTCTTGAGTTACCTGGAAGTGCTCAGGTCAGTTACAGTGCTCTGAGGTCTAAAGCATTTTTGAGGTTGCTTGTACTGAACAGCAGAGGGTTTTGCTAGTCACGTGCAGTCCTGAATGGTGTTGAGTCTTGAACCGCTGCGCAGGTTATGGGGTAGGACTTGTACCTCCAAATCTGCTCTGTTCCTCGTGCAACACAGCTGCAAGTTCTACTTGCTGTACTGTTAGGGAATTAAGATGTCAGAGGTAAATTATTTTTTCCATTTCAGTAGGCTTGTAGCCTGGTGTGTTATCAATAAGCAAAGGTAAGCATGGCAGAAAACAATTTACTTGACTAAAATCCCCACCATGTGCTTGAGTGCTGCTTGTCCAGAGTCCCAGACCTGTACACAAGGAGGTGGAGGGTCTCGTCTGTCTGCAAGATACACACAGTTCAAATGTTAACTAATTTTTAGTGTGTGAAACACTAAAAGAATCTTCTGTGCCTGGTGTCTTTCCGTCCAAAAAAACAGAAGGCTGAATTGCATCCTTCCCACATGCGTTTTTGTAAGCCTTTCTTTCTGTGCTTTAGGAGCATGAATCCGAAGGTGGAAGGACTCCTCTCATGAAAGCTGCAAGGGCAGGCCACGTTTGCACTGTTCAGTTCTTGATTAGCAAAGGTAAGAGTGAAGAGGGTTTGGTTTTCCTGCTGTTAGAAGCACTGAGAGTTACAAACACATCACTAGAGGGTAAATTTCCTGTATTGGTTTCAGATATTGTAACTCACCTGAGTCATTGATCCTCAAACTAGACACATTAACTGTCACCTCTGGTTTCTGAGGAGGTTGCTGGAGCTGTGACTACTTCTATAACTATCTCTGTTCCAGTCTAATTCCTAGCACTGGGTGTTTCTGTGCTCCTGGTGTAGCATTTGAGCCCTGACTTTTCAGAAGGGTAACTCCGGGTGCCTGTTAGTTTCCAGGTTTTGTCTGCAACTTGCTTGAATATGTCAGAACCATCAGCTCCAGCCTTCTGTCCCTGTTGAGTGCATAGAGTTGGTACAGAACTCAGAATTGCTGTTGTCTCTCTCTCTTGAGCTGATACTGGCAGGTGTTTCTGTACCTTCCTTGCATGGAGCAGGACTGGCCTGAAGCCTCCAGTGTGATGTGACTTTCCCCGTGTAGATTGTGGAGGAAGGAAGCAGAGCTGCAATTAATCAACTGCTTGCTGGTGCTAAGATGCATGGATCCATGTGCTGGTTCTTAGCGCTTGAATTTCACTCGTTTGTTTTACGAAGAGGCATAGCCCTCACACAATTGCTGGCAGACTTAAAAGCAATAGGTTCTCTTGCTCTGTGATGTTCTGTTCTCATCATGTAGCTGTCTGAACAGAGAGTTTGGAGTGCTAGGGTGCTCTTCTTTTTGTGACTTTAAATGCTTGTCTGATTATGGTAGTAACTGACATTGATTTAATTTATCAGTTGTAAGACTGCAGCCAAGGAGAACTACATGATCATGTTGAAGAAACAAGTTAACTTGCTGTATCTTTTGGTAGAGGAGAATCGTTTGAAGTCTCTCTAAATAATCTTTCTCTCTCTATTTTTGCAGGAGCAAATGTGAACAGGACCACAGCTAATAACGATCACACAGTATTGTCACTGGCCTGCGCTGGAGGCCATTTGGCAGTTGTGGAGTTACTGCTAGCACATGGTGCTGATCCTACGCACAGACTGAAGGTTGGTTGCTCAAATACCTTATTTTCCTCTGAGGTAGTCGTTCATTAATCTTCAAACTAACGTAACTCAAGCAAATTTGATCCTTCCGTGTTCTCTGCAACTGACCCAACTTGTCTTGAAGAGAAAGAAGGGTGCAAGAACAGGCATTGTGCTCGTGAATGTGTCTATAGAAGCTGAGATTAGGAGGAGCGCAGGTCTGTTGAGTGCCATGAGTGTCAAGGTTGCACTCCAGTTGTAAGGCTGTAACTGTTGAAGAGGAAGGAAAATACTAAAATTAATATATTGCATGTGTATAATATATTAATATTAAAATAATACATTTTTTTTAAATAATAGATTCTTTAAGTTTCCATGTGGCCTTACTGCAGATGGAACGAACACTTGTTACAGCAGCATTGGTAGATACAATGTCATGTCTCCCAAAACGCTGCAGTGCTGCCTTGTTTTGATGATGCTGTTTTCTAATCCTGTGATCTCCCCCTCTTTAGGACGGATCAACTATGTTAATAGAGGCCGCGAAAGGCGGTCATACCAGCGTGGTTTGTTACCTCCTAGATTACCCAAACAACTTGCTTTCTGCTCCTCCACCTGATGCTACTCAGCTGACCCCACCATCCCATGATCTAAACAGGGTAAGGTTTAAGGGCTGGCTGTTCGTGGATTTGTGGGGCTTGTTTGCATTTCTTCTGGCAGCTTATTCAGGACTGTAAATACGAGGGAAGAGTCAGTCACGTTGTAGGTGAACACACCGAAAGGTACTTTGAGCTGTTGGGAAAGTGGTGAAGACTCTTCGAGCATCACCGTGTAGCGCTCATCGTTTTTCATATTGCTCTGTAAATATTACTGTGAAAAATGATGAGGGTTAAAAAAAAATGAAGTGAAAAGGTCTGCTTTAACGAGACTTGTCAGAATTATGTTTGTAGCCCCTTGTGGCTTGTATTTGCTTTACAACACTGAGATGAGTATTGCTTGGCGAGTCCTTTCTTAGGTTAAAAATGCAAAGTATATAGAAGTCAGATGATCTCAAATTGTTAACTCTTGAACTCAACTTAAAACTCTTGAACTTAAAAACAGTATTAAATGTTATTGGTCACCTTTAAAGTCTGCTTTTCTAACAGGTTTTGTTTACCTTCTATTGAGTTATAACTAGATTAGAGTATGAGAAAAGTAATCTGTTAGTATCCAACGTTTTAGGCTCCTCGTGTACCAGTGCAGGCGCTGCCCATGGTCGTCCCACCGCAGGAGCCTGACAAACCCCCTGCTAATGTCGCCACAACCCTTCCCATCAGAAATAAAGGTCAGTCTTAGTTCTGGAGCTTGTTTTCTGAATATCCTTCCTAGGCAGAAGATAGAGGGTTGCACTTCTAGCAGAGTAGTTCCTCTGAAGAGTGTTTATGGATTCAGACAAGGAAACAGCATTTTTTTTTTTTAAGGATTTTCTTATCCTCCAGATATGGAGTGTCAGTCATCTAACCCTGAAACCATAAAGCGTCAAGAAATCTGCCTAAGTAAATCTGTTAAAGCACATATTAGTCTGACATACTGGACTAATGCAAAGCGTCACCCCGAAACCAATATAAAATTGATAATGGAAACTGTAAAAACAATGTTAATCTCCATATCGTAGCTGATTTGATAACTTGTGCTTACTTAGGATAAAGTAGTCTCGGAGTGGGTTTGACTAATTTGATTGAAGGCGGAATTTCTTGTGCTATAAAGTATTCAGTCTGATGTGGCTCAGGTCCTCCCAGGACTAAATTTGCATCTATTTTGCTGTCGCCATTTTGACACTTAACGCTTTCTGTACTTAAGAACTCTCTTCCAAACCAATTTTTATCAAGGATCAGCGATAGTGCAAATACAGGCGTGCATGTCATAAAATTAATACTGTGTGTGCACTTGTATTGTTCTGGGAATGCAGCGAGGATGGCTGGAAGAAACTGGGCGCCTCCACTGACTCAGACCCTGAATTTTGATTTGCCTTTCGCCCTTCAAAATTAACCGATTGTTCCTCCTCCAACCGGTATGGCAGACCATGTCAACTGTGTTACTGTGGACTTCTTCATAAAAGCTGAATTGGATGAGTCCATCGCTCGTTCTTGCAGGAAGGCTGAAATATCGGCCTTGCCTGGGCAGAGAGCCGAGTTTTGACACAGGCAAAGTCATGTCTGCTATGGATAAAACGTAGTGGCTAAACATACCCTGTTAGATCACGTTAAATCTAAATGACTGTCCTGGGTTCTAGCGCTGTTTGTCAACTGAGCAAAGCTGGATACCTGTAGTGAAAGGATTCGGTACTCCTAGAAAGTGTAGTGCTTCCTAAAATGTACCGAGTTGCTCACAAAGCTGGTGGCCTCGAACGAGTCACCTGTCCCTCGAGATGTTTTTGCATCACTTGCTGTGCTTTCAGGGCTGTAACCATACCTTTAAGTCTTAACACGACACCAGACGCAAAACATCAAGTAAAGCAAGAGCATATCCTTCCTTTTTGTTTCCATTTACCTCGTAGCACCACTTGATAACAGCGGCTCTTGAGGCAATCACTTCATTTGGCAAAAGTATAACCATTGTTGGAGTAAATAAGCCACCAAGACAGGGCTATTTGGGTTGTATGCGCGGTAATCTGTCCTGTTAAATTGCCATCGGGCTGCTGTGTTCAAATTGATAGCAAAGTTTCCTGTGAGGGCCTTACAGTACACGCTGCCCTTCTTCCTTGGTGCGTAACCGGCCAGTTGTAGCATCCCAGCGGTAGCTCTAGAGTGAGGATGCCATTCATATGCACTTCCATTGGTTCTGAGGGGGTTTCTTTTTCACACAGCTGCTTCTAAACAAAAGTCCAGCAGTCATTTGCCAGCAAACAACCAGGATGTACAGGGTTACATCACCAATCAGTCTCCAGAGAGCATTGTAGAAGAGGCTCAGGGCAAGTTGACAGAGCTGGAGCAGAGGATAAAAGAAGCCATAGAGAAGAACGCTCAGCTGCAGTCTCTGGAATTGGCGCACGCTGACCAGCTCACCAAAGAGAAGATTGAGGAGCTGAACAAAACGAGAGAGGAACAAATTCAGAAGAAACAAAAGATTTTGGAGGAACTGCAGAAGGTGGAGCGAGAGTTACAGCTGAAAACTCAGCAGCAGCTAAAAAAGCAATATCTAGAGGTAAAAGCGCAAAGAATTCAGCTCCAGCAGCAGCAGCAGCAACAGTCTTGCCAGCATCTGGGACTACTGACTCCTGTTGGGGTAGGAGAACAACTCTCAGAGGGAGACTATGCACGATTACAGCAAGTGGACCCCATCTTGCTTAAAGATGATCCCCAGCAAGCTGCTGCGCAGACGGGTTTTGCACCAATTCAGCCTCTGGCGATGCCACAAGCTTTGCCTCTGGCAGCAGGTTCCTTACCTCCGGGGTCCATCGCAAACCTTACAGAACTGCAAGGTGTTATAGTTGGACAGCCAGTGTTGGGCCAAGCACAACTAGCAGGGCTGGGGCAAGGAATACTGACAGAAACACAGCAAGGGTTAATGGTAGCCAGCCCCGCTCAGACGCTCAATGACACGCTGGATGACATCATGGCAGGTGGGTTTATATTGTTACGAGCAGGTATAACATTTGCTTGACCAGTTGAGGGTATGTCCACCTCTTTGTGTGTGTATGTGTGTTTGTGTATTCCCGCTAGCTCCGCAGCCAGTGCCACACTAGCCTCCTGCTCCCTGTCTGTAGGAGTGCAGAAAACCAGCCTTAACTTTTCAATTTGCAGGGTTGCCTTGCCTTTTGTTGAGCTAACTGGTGCCTCTCTGTCAGGTTGGTATGTCGGGAGTGGCGTTCTTCAATCTTATAGTTTTGGGGCTGACTTGCTAGGGTCTCATAGTTCTGTTTTGGCCTGCTTGTAGCTTAGGAAAGATCATGGAATGGTTTGGGTTGGAAGGAATCTCAAAGCCCATCCAATTCCAGCCCCTGTCACAGGCAGGGACACCTCCCACTGGATCAGGGGCTCCAAGCCCCTTCCAACCTGGCCTTGAATGATAGCAGTTATGACTTTGGACTAGCTAAGAGCCGACTTGGAGCACTCGGAGTTGACTTTGAGCAGCACTAGCTTCACATGGAGCCTATAACGTGTACAGAACCCTTAGGCTTGTTGTTTGAATGAGAGCTGCTCTGGTTGGCCTCAAATAGTTTGCCTGTTGAAAGCTTTTATTTCTCTTTGGAAAAGATGATAATAATCCCATGCCTTTTAAAAACAGCTGCTTTGCCAGCAAGAAACAAATTCGGCCATACTAATTTTTTTCTTAATTGCTTTGGAGAATTCCTTACCCAGTGACATCAGCACTTTAAGACCTTAAGTAGTTAAACAAGAGTGTGAAACAGGTTTTAAATACCATAAGAAGCGCGAGTTATTAGCGTTGCTTTCCTTTGCACCCACTTCTGTTTCACTTGATCTCCTTTCTGTGTTGAAGTAGTCACTGGAATACTCATTGTGGCTACTTAGCTGAATGCAGGATAGCTGTTAGGACAGAGCATTAAAATAACTGTGTTGTTCAATGAAAATTTGCTGAGGTGCTCTTGGTTAAGCTGTTGAAGTGTCATTTTTACGAGTGCTGTCTGTTTTGACATGCCCAATTTGTAAAGCGAGGGTGTGTGCCGGGGAAAGGCAGGTGTCTAAGTGTGCCCAGAGGTGCAGGGCTGGTTCTGGGTGCTGCAGGAGTTACGGGAGCGCGGTAATGGTGCGGAGTGAGTAGAGGAGACAGTGATGGTTAAAAATGCCCCATAGTGATTGTTTAAAGCAGAACTTTTCAAATTAGGCACCTGGTGAGTAGCTGATATTCAGGCAAAGCCTCATTAAAGGGTGATGAACCTTAGGGAGCTTCAGAGGGCGCTTTCTGACAACCTGGTTTAGAATTGAAGCTGATGGGAAGCTGTCAATGGGTAAAAAGCAAGCTGGATGCATTAAAAAATAGGTAAAGCTACATCCATCGTGCATTGCTAGTTAAGATTTCTCTCATGTAGAGCTGCTGGGATACATAACGATACTAGCTACTCGGCTCAGGAGGTGGGATAAGTGCAGTTCTTGGTTACTTAAGGAAGAATCCGTGCAACGCACTTCAACTGTGTTTAAATATAACTTGAACTTTGGGTGGGGACATTTGTTATGTGTCTAACTGCATAGAACATCTTGAGAATCTCCCATTTTAGGTCATTTGCTACATACCCAAAATGCTCGTGCATTTTGGGAGGTCAGGTATTTCTGATCTGCGCTTGAGTCATTGTCGTTGTACTGCTTCGTCCCAGTCCTTAGGATGTGTGTATGCACCCATGCAATTGGAAGCAAGGCCTTTAAGTCATAGAACCATGGAATGGTTGGTTGGGAAGGGCCTGTTAAAGGCCATTTACTCAAATCCCCCTGCCATAAGCATGGTCAGACCAGGTTGCTTGGAGCCCAGACCAACCTGATGACCTTGAATGATTCCAGGGATGGGGCATCCACCACCTCCCTGGGCATCCTGGGCCAGTGTTTCCCCACCCTCAGCATAACAAATGTCTCCCTAATACCTAGTCTGAATCGCCTCTCTTTTAGTTTGAAAACATTCTGCCTTGTCCCGTTGCATGAGACCCTGATAAAACGTCACTCCCCAGCTTTCCTGTAGCCCCTTTCAATACTGGAAAGCCACAATAAGGTCTCCCTGGAGCCTTCTCTTCTCCAGTTTGAACCACCCCGGCTCTCTCAGCCTTTCCCCACGCCTGTTCCATCCCCCTGACCATTTATTTCTGTGCCCTCCTCTGGTCTTTCTCCACAGGGCTGCTCCCAATCCCTTCATCCCCCAGCAGGCTGTGCTCTGGAGGACACTTGAGGCAAGTCTGTTAAAGCTGTACAAATGCAATTCCAGCTTCACTTTTCTGTGAAGTGGCTGATTTTAGTGTGTTTTAAGTGAGAACAGGCACAGATCCGAGTACACGACTTGAGTGCCAGCTTGAGTTCACACATCAGAACTTGGTGTATAGGTGCAATGGGCTCAATGTAACACAAAACATTTATGCAGCAGCTGAATATTTTATCAGTAGCTTTGTGTGTTGCCTTAATGGGAGTAATCCCTTGGAGTGAAATCCCTGCTCCTGAGATGGCTTGAGCGTAGTTCCATCACGGCACTGTGGCTTGCAATGCCCGTTACAAACCCAAAGCTTCACCTTGTTTGTGCAGACTTTGTCTGATGTTCCTCGCTGCGCTTGATGAGTTGCAGGCCATGGGTTTAAAGCAAGACTGGGTGTGCAAACACGGGGATGTGTCAGGGCGAGTATAAGCCGTGGGTATCCCCACCAGGGTCAGGTGGTGTTGCTGGATCGGCTCGAGGACTTCACAGTGGGATTCCTGGCCAGCAGGGAAGCCGATTGGTGTTACCAGAGTAGAGTGTTACTCTATGGAACTTGCCTGGAAACATTGGGAGAGAACATAAATGAAGAGTTTGGGATTTTGTTAAAGGGAGAAACAAGGTGAAATAGCAGTGAATGTTCTTTTGGTTTTAACTTGGGGCTTCTTTGCGGTCTTGCTGGAATTGATGCTAAGTGAAAGGTTTGCTCCTCAGCTTCA
Organism: Phaenicophaeus curvirostris; assembly: GCF_032191515.1. NCBI lineage: Eukaryota > Metazoa > Chordata > Aves > Cuculiformes > Cuculidae > Phaenicophaeus > Phaenicophaeus curvirostris. The sequence goes on from NC_091395.1 coordinate 1,233,539, forward strand.
GATGCTGGACAGGCAGTCTGGTGGTGAGGTTGGTGGAAAGAAGTGGTTTGAGGGTTAGTTATGGAACTCTCACATGAAACATTGCACACCCTAACTGGTGTGATGAGGATATAAAATAAAAAAAAGGGAGTCTCTGTTTTTAATAGTTAACGTTTTTGCCAAATAATAACTATTGCAAGAATTTTGCCCAGTAACAGAGCCTCCCAAAGTACTTGAGGAATCTTGGCGTGCCTGATTAGATGAATTCCTGGAGGCCACCTTGTGGGATGAGTCAGTTCTAACTGTAACTGTAAATTATATGTAAGAAAGAACGTGCATGGACTCTTAAGTTCTTCACAGAAACTCAATAGTGAAAAAATAACTGCAAAGCGCCAGCAGCACAGGGATTTGGAGGTTGTCCCACACATTCCCCGTGTCGGCGCCGCAGGAAGCGAGGATGCAGGCTCCAGTGCATTGGTGTAACTGCAGTTGGTTGCTGGCAGTGGTTATGCTGGTCTTGCACATGGGTGGTAAACACATTTAGAGCTTTGTCCTTGGCGTATCCAGGGAGCTTGTCTGTAGCCAGGCAGCTGGGTGGATGTGCAGGAGCCTGACAGCCCACCTTTCAGACTGTGGCTGATGCTCATCAAGGCTGCAGGCGTGAGGTGGGTCTCAGATCTCATCTGTGGAGCTGTGAGTGCACAGAGCAGCACTGTGTGCTTGTGTTTGAACTCAGAACGTATCTCTGACTCGTGTATCCCAAGGCATGTCATGCGTCTGGAGTGCTCTGTGTTGGCTTTAAGCATGGTAGGAATGCAGCTTTTCATAACTTAAAAGTTCTGCAGAGAAACAGGGAGCAGAGTAGGAGAAGCTGATGTGGGGCAAGGCTGTGGAGCTTGAAACAAGTTGGACAAAGCTGAGATGTCTACTGTATTTCTTGTGAGATGGTGTTTTTCAGTCCCTCACCTTGGCTTGCTGCTGTGTAATGTGAAACAGTTCTTGTACATCTCCTGCATTGCAGGAGGTAAGGGGTGACCGCCCGGGAGCAGAGCTGTGCCCACAGACAGCATTAGTAAGAGACCTAATAGAGCAAAGGTGAAGCGGGATTATAAAGGCTCCTGGGTTTGACAACATCTTGCACTTAGTGAAAATACTGTGTATTCAAAGAAGCAGCAAACTTGAACAGTGCGAGCAACCCTGTGTTCCTTGTCCAAGTGCCAGGCTTTTTTCCAGGTGTATGTTTTGATGTAGGATGTGTAGATCAGAGAGGAGAAAGTCATCTTGGCTCCAATGTTCAGTATCTCGCATTAGTTTTCAGGCTGGTTTTTTTTTCCTTTTGTTGGGTTGGCTGTTTGCTTTTCAGCTCTGCTACTGGGGCTGTGTTTGTGAGCCAAATGCTCCTCTGGGTCATGAGGTGTTGGGCTTGGGGAGAAGGCAACAGCTGTCAGAATTTCCTTTCTTTTAATTTAAGCTAAGAGAAGGCACCTATCCAGAAAGACAAGAATATGAAGAGCGGCTCTGCTCCTGATATCAATAAGCACAGAACCGATTGTCCGTACCCAAACAAACATAAAAGACTGAGTGGAGCGATGAAGCGGTCCTTGGAGTGATGTGTTCTGACAAAGCAGCTTGGCCTTGGTTTGTAATGTGATTAAGACTGGTTGCTGGTCCCTACCAAGGCATGCATATGCTAAAATATTCTCCTACTGAGCTAGCTTTGAAGTCATTATTATCCCAGGCATGGAGTAATGATGTTTTAGTGCCAGCATAGAGACTTGTACTTAGATTTTGCCTCTGCTCCATTAGAGTATATGGGGGGGCAGCGGAGAAGGAGAAACCTTGGGCTGTCAGTGCACCTAGATTCGATGGTCATGCTGGGTGGTAACTCTTAGCACTGCTCAAGGCTCTCATGAAAACCTTTTTGGTTATTAACAACTCCTCCTATTTTCATTAGGACACTGCAAAGATCCTGTCCAATGCCCTGGGCATGTTCATTACAGATTTCAGCTCTGCACAGGTGGTGCTGAAATGAATACAGTGGCAGTCATTGCCCATAAAAATGAGTATCTCTTCTCAGGGAGATGTGCTGTAGGGATGTGAATTCTACTTGTCTGTGAAGCATGCTTGGAATATATGTAATCCAAGAACTGTAAGTCAACATGCACATTCTCTTTCACTGGCACGCATAGAAGCGTTTCCATACAGGTTGTACAATAAAGGTTTTGCTCTTTGTGGAAAGAGGGGTGCTGGCTTTTAAACATGTCTTGCTTGTCTGTTTTCTGTCCCCCTCACAGCAGCACCACTGTTATAAAAAGTAGACTCCACCTTCCTAAACACCTTGGATTTCTGGAGTATTTTTAAAGCCTAAGAACCTCGGCTGTGACAGAGCCGATGCACCCCATCCCCATACTGGGGCTGCAGCAGTGATTCTTAGCAACCCTTTAAAGTACATGAGCTTCTCTAGCAGGGTTAACATTTTTCATGTGTGAAAATGGATTTATTTGATGATTGTGCTTTTACATCATCCAAGTTCAGCATATTTGGTTTGTGTCCAGTTCACTTTAGCATCTTTATTGCGTTCTTTTGGAGTGGATATGAGAGCCAAGAATCATGATCCTTTCTAATTCCAGTAGTGTTTTATGCTGCTTTAACTTCCTCTTTGACCTTACAGAAAGAAGGTAAATATGCCAGTTGCCCAAAATTCCTGGTTATAACCGTGTGTGTAAAGAGGGAAGCGAGCATTAAACTGACGGCCTCTCTGTGAGACCAATTTGGAGTTGTGTTTTTAGGTGATATCTCTAATTTATGGTCAGAATAAGGAATGAGGTGAGATCAAATGTGATGCTCCACTGGAAGATACTTTATGACCTTTGCTCCGCTCTGCTCTGTACAGAGTTCTGTTAAGCCACAGGGTTTGTATTTATGCCAGAATATTTTGGCTTAGCTCCTGTACGTTCCTTGTAATCCATATCTAGTGTGAATTTTCTTTTAAGATCAGAAACTTTTTCAAAAAGCACTCTCATATAAAGGTCAAGAGAATTTGAATCTTGATTTACTCTTCAATGTAAGGTTAATCATGTTTCTTATGTTACAGTTTGGGGGGCTCTGTTTCTCATAGTGATGTTTATCTTCTGCTGTGCTGGAGTTCAGCATAGGAAGTCCAGAGATTAAATTAGTAATGAATGACAAGCAGAGCTGCCTTGCAGAGGAGGGAGGACACACATTGGCACGTTAGGATATAATTTTTGTGGCATCTGTTGAAAAACTTACCATTTCAGTTTAAATACAGACACTAATTATCAATGGCTGACAGTTAGGGATGCAGCTGGCTATTGAACCCATTTGGAAAATGAACAGGACTTGAGGAGTTGCGGATAAAGAGGCGTTATTTTGATGTTCTGTCAGGTTACTGCATGGTTTGTACTATATGAACGCTGACAATACGTGCATTTTGCAGTTAAAGATGCTTTTGTCCGCTTGCCAGGGGAGATGCCCAGGGGTTGACATTTTCCTTTGCTGGTCACACCCAATACAAGGCTGGAGAAAAGTCAGGGTGAAAGACACGGGCCTCTTTTAAGGAGACAATCCTAAAAGTAGTAAAATAGGAATTTTTCCCCAAAGGCTGTTTTAGATTCAAGTGTGCTCTGTACTTCTAAGCATTGTGCGTGCAGTGAATTCCAGGGAAGCGTGGCAGTCAGTGCTATCCCGTGTCATGTCGATACTGTCATCAACTGTACAGTGGTGTTACCTTCTGCTTGTCTAACAACCTTGACCAACGTTTCTGCAAAACGGCCATTAAGAAGCTTCCGCTTCTCTGGTTTCAGCAAATCCTGCCGTGTGAGCATCCCAACAGCAGCACTGTTGCTTTTGTGTCATGTTGGTGGGGGCAGGGGGTGGGGGTGAAGGTTGGACAGACTTTTATATGAGAATCTTTAAACTGTTTGAAGAAGAATTGCATTGATTCCCATTGATCAGAATTGTTCTGCAGTCCTACTTCCAAAAGGATGGAACCCCTGCTCCAAATAACAGCTGACTTGTGGATTTTTAGTTTAAAAATAATAATAATACTAATTTTTTTTGTGGTGGTCTTCCAGAAAACATGCCAGTCTGGTACGTACCTCTTCCTTTGGTTGAATACAGTTAACCTTTGTCATAGATGTTAAATACAAAGAGTTAAAGGTTCAAAGATTAGGTTAAATGTGGAAGATCCCTATTTGTGGAGAACAAAGGTTTTGGGGCAGTCTGTCTGTTGGTGGGAGTTATGTCCCACCATCCATTCTCTGTCATGTTTAACTCTTGAAATCATGTGGTTTGCTGTTACTAAGTGTGATTCTTGTGTTCAACAGCAGTGAGCGGAAGAGCATCTGCAATGTCAAACACTCCTACCCACAGCATTGCAACGTCGGTCTCCCAGCCTCAGACGCCAACTCCGAGTCCTATCATTTCTCCTTCGGCCATGCTACCGATCTACCCAGCTATAGACATCGATGCGCAGGTGAGCCTGCTGGCAGCGCTGCAGCCCTTTTCCCTTCTGCATCCTCAGTAATCCAGTGATAGTCAACAGCGCTGCTGTGTGAGGAACTGGGCTCTAAAGCCTCGTGTTGCTGCTTTTAGAAAGTCCAAACTCTCTGGAGAGCTGCAACCCACTTTCCTCTGTGCTCTCGCTGAATAAAACAGGAGGTTTTTCACAGAATCGCTTTGAATGGCTCAACACTTGTATTTAATATTTCTGTGTTGTTGGAACCATTATTATAAGCAGCGAGGTTGTCTTCCCACAGAAATGAAATGTTTTTCTGTCCTGGTATCATCAGAGATAAATAAACCCTAAAGTGGTACACACTGTTTTTTCTGGTTGCACTTGAAGTTCTTGGCCAGTGATCACCCAACTTCACAGAAGTGTTGAAACTAATAACTTACGCAGGTTTTAACAGGAGGAAATAACACAAGCTAAAGAAAAGGCATTTCTGTAATGAAAGTAGTTCTAAAAAGGGCTGTTGTGTATTCACTTGCTGGCCATCTGAAAAAATAGCCTGCCTATACAAACTAGCATACGTATGTGCAGAGCTCTGGACCGTACCTAGCGTGGATGAGGTGTGGAGGGGAGGAAAGGCATGAGGTTGTTGTGGAGAAAAGGGGAGACCTCTGGCAAAGCAGACTTGGCTGCTTCAGCTGCTTGGATTCTACTGCGACCACTTCCAGGACTGTTTGCCATAACCTGCATTATGGCAAACCTCACCATTAATGGTAGACAGCACATCAACATTGTGATAAGTTGCCAGCTGCCCTGGGTCAGAATAGAATGAAACTAAGTTCTCATAGTAGCTAAGAAATGTCGGGGGTTTCATTGTTTTGGTGTTTAAGAAGAGCGAGATGTCATTGTAGTGAGTCTCTGTGCTGTAACAGTGCCATGGTCCTCGCCGTATCTCAGTTGCTCTTTCAGATAGGATGGTGGTTATTCACATGGGCGGTACCACAAAGAAATGAAGTGCACGTTGATTCATTGTAAGTGTTCACTAGGCAGAACCAAAGTGCTGAGGGCTCCATGCTGCTGCTCAGAACTATCTGCTACCAGAAACGCTCACTAGGAGACAATGCGTGAATGCTCCAGAAGGAAACAACTTGAAAGGAGAGCATAAGCTCAAAGGCTTTGGTACATTTTCAGTTGTTTTGTTCAATGACTGTGAGTTGTGGACTTGCTGCAGCTGATTTCTGCTGTTCAGAGGCTTTGGCAACCATAGTGATGAGATTGGGGATTTCCCCTCCTTTAGTTTGACTGGAAGGTTAAGAATTAAAGGTAGCATTTTTGCCTTTGTCACGCAGTCCGAAGGGCATAGTTGGGCAGTGGTAGAGAAGTTGATCTAGATCGCAAAACACAGATGAAACCTGGGCTCATGAGGACTCTCAGTTGTCCCAGGAGTTGTTCTGAAGTCCCTGACAGAGCTCACCTGAGCAGCAGAATCCTGTTAACAGCTTGAACACAGAGGGAACCATAAGGTCACCTGTAGCAGTGTCTTGGGTTTATATAAGCTCTTGATTTTGTCGTAGTTGCGCTTGGGCTGATATGCAACGTAACAAGAATTGTGCTTGGAAAAGGAAATACTTACCTTGTTGTGTCTGTCATGTCTGCTTCCTTCAGACTGAGAGTAATCATGACACAGCGCTGACTCTTGCCTGTGCTGGTGGCCACGAGGAGCTGGTGCAAACACTGCTGGAGAGAGGAGCCAACATTGAACACCGGGACAAGAAAGGTGAGTACCTCGCTGTGGCAGTCCAGACCCACTCCAGTTTTCCAGTGTATCTCAATAAATACGCAGTGAGCATGGTCTTAACTCAAAGTTTTGAGCCTGCTCCTCTGCTGATTTAACTGGTGTCACTTAACTATGAATGTGGACTTGTCAAACATGCTTTTTCATTTCAGGGTTTACTCCTCTTATTTTGGCTGCTACAGCCGGCCACGTGGGTGTGGTTGAGATCTTGCTGGATAACGGAGCTGATATTGAAGCCCAGTCTGAGAGAACCAAGGACACTCCCTTGTCTTTGGCTTGTTCAGGAGGGAGACAAGAGGTGAAGTACAACTTGTGTCTTCAAAAGCAGGGTGTACATCGCTCACCATGTCAGTTATACTAAAGTGGTCTTATAGAAGTTACAGTACCTTAACTCGCTGCTCTGTTTCAACACATTGTTTTTGTAAGAGGATGCGAAGAGCTTCACGTTTTCCAAATTATATATAGGTTGCTTTTCGATTTTCTATAAGAGGGACCAGTGCTGTGCAGATGACTTCATGACTGTAATTGCTAGTGGCTCATTATGGGGCTTTTACCAGGCTAATTAGATGTAGTTAGGAAAGTGAAGGTGACGAGTGTTGTTTAGAAGCTGGAGTTCAGCACAGATCAGTTCCTGATGTGAGCCAAGAAGTCTTTCCAGTGGATTCTGTCTAGGCCATGGGATATCAGAGTGCTCCAGATGGCTCCAGTGTCTCTGATTGAAACACAAAACCCACTTTTCAAATGATTGATCAAAAGTAAATGTAGGGGAGGTCGTTTGGAATGTTAAATGAAACACTCTAGTCTCTAACTTCATTGTGAAATCAGCGTTTTGATTTCTTCTCATGGTTACTACAAACCTTCAGCATATAATTCTATTAGTGCTTCTGCTGTTTGGGTTGTTCCAGTGGAAGCTGGATGATCTTGTGCAAGATCACCTTCCTCTGTGACCTGATTATTTCATCACCTGGGAATTAATGGGGTTGGAGACACCACTTCCCAAGGCATTCTGTGGCATTTGAAAGGTGGTGACTTCCCTAGGGAAGGTCTTGCTGAAAACTTGTAGCTCTCCTGGCCTGTTTTTAGTGCTGTCAGAAGAATTTGGGCAGTGGGGCTGAGCCACAGTGACAATCATGTGCTTGGGGGAAGGGAAAGGCAGCTTTTCAGCCAGGCTGTTCCTGCAGCCGTTGAGACCAGCAGCCCCGTACAGCAATGCTGAATTAATGCTTATGTTTTTTGAGGTTGAGACGTGCTTCTCAAACAGCGTTCCCTGGAGATAAACGTTTTCTTCCATGGTTTTGGAGAAAGAAGATGGGAACACGTTAGCTTTGGGCACTAGTGATGATGTTGGGATGCCCTCCTGCCCCAGTTTTGTGTTTGGCTGTGTCTGTCCTGTGACTTGAAGGGAAAGCATCCTCATCGAAAAGCCCTCAGCTGCTGTTGCATAGGTCAAATCTAAATAAGCTTTAAGCATAAAATCCAAACACGGAGCTAATTAAACGTGGCACTGGAGGTGAGGCAGTGAGTTTTCACCTTAGCGCTCCATTCGGTTTTTACATTGCTGAACAGTTGGTTTTCTTGTCAAGCTTCATGCAGAAATCTCATCACAGAATGTAAACTTCGTTTGGAACAGGGAATGCTGCGAATTGCTTGGGCTGTAAATGGAATGTGTAAGGAAGGAATAGTAAATGTAAGAAATGCTGGTTTTGTTAATGGACAGAGAAAACCAGCAAGGGATGCAAACGTTAATTTCTCTAATGGCTCTCGCACCAGATTGCTGTCAACACACCCTTCCGGGCAGAGGTGTGAACAGAGAAAACAACCAAAAAACATGCAGTGCTTTCTGGTTTACCACTCAGCTTTGGGTTGTGGACGAGTTTTTAAATTAATGGTGAACTGAGCTTTAAAATGGAAGAGGACAGAAAGCAGGAGTACTCTTTGTACTGTATTCAGACTGAAACTCTGGGTTTGGCAATCTAAAAGTGGCTGAAATGATCATTTCGTGATAAAAAGCCCTCGTTTTTGTCTCACTTCATTGTACAATCAGTGAATGGTTTAAGCATGCTAATGAGCTATCAGGAGTGATTTTTAAAGGAAGTATTACAGTGGCTTTAAAGGCATAGTTGTAGCCTCTTCTGCTTTTAGAGGCAAGGAGTACAGGGAAGCAACTGCATGGAACGGCTTTCTCACTGTTGGAAGAGGTTGATGGTGTATTGAGGCTTCAGGAACATTTGCCCTGTTTGAGTTTGCAAGTTGGGGAGAAAACCAGATGTTGTTTCTTCAACCACTGCAGGTGGTGGAATTGCTGCTAGCTCGAGGGGCAAACAAAGAGCACCGGAATGTCTCCGATTACACACCTTTAAGCCTCGCTGCTTCTGGTGGCTACGTCAACATTATCAAGATTCTGCTAAATGCTGGGGCAGAAATAAATTCCAGGCAAGTTCTGGTTTTATTCATTCTCTCACGGTTTCTGCAGTGTTCTGAGCTTTCACCCTTTCCAGAAGGATTTCTTGACAACTGCTGTGTGGGACAAAATGTTGCTACCCTTCCATGATCACAACCAACGTAGTGCTTAATTTTTAGGAGGCTTCTTGCATATTAAGTAGGAAATTAAAGGTTTTGACTGTGTGTTTCTAATTCTCTCTGAACAAATAGATCAAGGGAGATGGAAGTTAACTTCTTTCCTGTATCATACAGTCAGTCATCTCTGTCAAAGACAGAAATCCTTTTTTTGCTCTGTTAGACCTGCTGGATTGAAATAAGCTCTGGGTTACATGAAGAAAGCACGCGTGTGTGTGTGTGTTTATCCCTTTGTTTTCTCTGTGTGGCTTAAGGAGAGCTTTTTGTGTGTGTATGTGTGTGTGTGTGCATGCTTTTGCATCCATTGGGAGGTAGAAAACAGCTCAGCTGTGCAGTGCACAAAGCAAATGAAAAGTACTAACTAAAGTTATACTACTTGTAAGTGATGTCTTTAAACTTAGAGCAATTAAAGGCATCCTGCATAGTATCTCTAGGTAGGAATGTGTGTCCTAAGCAATGCTACTATGGAGAACGTCTCGTAGTTTTAGTAACAGTAGTTGCATAGATTATTTTTCCGTCTTTGATAAGTCCTCCACCTTCAGTGGTTTGATTGAAGTCACTTCAGGAATGGGATTATGATTTAAAGAGTGAACTTTTTTCTTTTTCTCTTGCAGAACTGGTAGCAAATTGGGCATTTCTCCCTTAATGCTGGCAGCCATGAATGGGCACACTGCTGCTGTCAAGCTCTTACTGGACATGGGCTCCGACATCAATGCCCAGATAGAGACCAACAGGAACACCGCACTGACCCTGGCTTGTTTCCAAGGGAGAACCGAGGTGGTTAGCCTGCTGCTTGACAGGAAAGCCAATGTGGAGCATAGAGCTAAGGTGAGGAGCTGAGTACATCTCCAGAAAGCAATGCTCGTTAGTCGCCACTCCTCTGGGGTCATCCGATGATGTTCCGGCCTCGTGTGCATGTTGACTTCTAGTTCAGTTGCCTGAGATGAACCATATGTTGTAAAGAAAAGCGATGGCTGCACTGAAGCGCTGGTATCTGGGGGATTCATCAAAAAACAGTTTCTTCCAAAGCTTAATTAGTCTCCAGGTGCTGACAAGCATAAGAACAGCAATCCATTAACCTAGTATGCATTAAGTCCTTCTATTTCTTGAAAAATCAGCTAGAATCCTGGCCTAGCTGTGCCCATGGTCTAATCTACCTGTCCGGCTGCTCATATCCACCGTGGTGATGCAGAATTACAAGGGTTGTGTGTTCTTGAGTCTGTCAGTTGCCTTCAACTCTTTAAATGGGAGGAAAGGCTGTTGACTAGAGAAGTGGCTAGAATATTGAAGGAGAGAAGAAAGAGACTTGTGACAAGTGTGGCTTTGTATTCTGCATTTCCCCTGTACTTGATGGCTGCCACAGCGGAGCACAGAAGGACCCATGCAGTGCTGATTGCCACTAGGTGTTCCTCTTGCTGACGTAAAGTGTCCCCTTGACTTAGCCAGGTGCTTTCTGGGTGTTGCTTTGTAGGATCTCATAATGAAGGTAGGAAATAAGATCTGTATCATCTGTATAACAACATGAGCACTTTATGGGATTTAATGCTGGTGGTCCTCATCGAACAGGGTTGGTTGGGTTAGTTTTGAAAGCTGTGGGCTTTGATTCCCTCTCAGCACTGTGCTGCCGGGTGGAGGCTCTTCTCCAGGTATCTGGAGGTGAGCTTGCCTTCAAAGTGTTGCTTAGCTGTTAGGAAACTGGACTACATACGCCAGCACTAGACATAGGGTGGTGGCAATTGAAATAAATCCTGACTTAAGTAAAACACACATCCCACCCCCCAGCTGATGGCTTGTTTTTCTTGCTTCCTTCAGACTGGTCTCACACCGTTAATGGAAGCGGCTTCTGGTGGATATGCAGAAGTGGGCAGAGTGCTGCTGGACAAAGGTGCCGATGTGAATGCTCCTCCAGTACCTTCCTCGAGAGATACGGCTTTAACCATTGCAGCAGACAAAGGGCATTACAAGTTCTGTGAGCTTCTCATTAGCAGGTACTGCATGTGCGAGTGTGCAGCTTGAGAGCAAACACCTTGCCTGTGACTTGACTGCCACTGCCTTTTCCCAATGTGGTGCAGTATTTCCTAATGTTCACCACAGGGCAGGAAATGGGACTGTGTCTGTTGACCAGCACTATCTATTTTTATTGATTAGAAATGATCAAATTGAGTTCTAGGTCTTAGAGTGCTTGCTCTTGTCCAAATGGATTAATTCCGTTTTTCCAGAATCGTGGATGTTAGAAATAAGCAATTTCCTGTAAAGTTTACATACATGGTCCTCAATCCCAGCACACGGACAATTTACGTGGCAGTGTTAAGCCCTTAAATTATAGGATTGTAAATCATGGAATGGTTCAGCCTGGAAGGGACCTCAAAGCCTATCCAGCTCCAAGCCCTGCGGTGGGCAGGGACACCTCCCACTGGATCAGGGTGCTAACCAAGAGAAGATGCACACAAAACATAGATGTTGATCTTTTCTGGTGTCTAGGTTGATGGCCACACACTCTAGTGTAAATACGTTTCTGGGTAGCTGTTGGATGTGTTGTTTTCTAAGTGGTGGCACAAGTTATCGGCTTGCACTTAAGATGTCGCAGGTTGTATTGAGTGAGCTGGTGAGGAATACAGTGTGTTGGGTGAGAGCTCATGCAGTAATGAGAGAAGCTTCAGACACAGCTGACAAACAGCATGATTTAGAGTATCACCAGTGGGTTTAGCTAAGTTGAAGCTCTTGACAGCATCAGAAGAAAGAACAGTAGAACTTTGGAAGCTGAAGCACTCTGCAAATGCTTTGTTTGATGTAATAATAAGTATTGAATTTTACCCCGTTGTTGCATGCCCAGTTTTACGACAGAAGGTGTTTGCTTTTGTAGAGGAGCTCACATCGACGTGCGGAACAAGAAGGGGAATACTCCACTGTGGCTGGCAGCAAATGGAGGGCACCTAGACGTTGTCCAGCTGTTGGTGCAAGCTGGTGCTGATGTGGATGCTGCTGATAACAGGAAAATAACTCCTCTTATGGCAGCCTTTCGAAAGGTAGGATGCAAAGTTCAGCTTCGGTCTTAGCTAGTATTGTCTCCATCGTCCCTACACAGCTGTTGTATTTATAGCAGAACTGACAGAAAGTACATATTGAAAAAGATATCAACTAATTTTAAAAATCGGCATCAAATGTGCAAAAATGGGTATGTATGTCACCTTTATAATATCTGTGTTTAATCCTAATAGAAATTTGCTTTGTAGGCATTTCACTGACACTGGTTCTCCTGGGCCTGAGAGGTGAAAATCACTGTGTATGTGTGCAGAAGAGAATGTGGGATAGAGCTGGGAGGAAATGGATTGGCATTTTTTTATGTAAGAGCGGATGTGTCCTTTTGCTGAAACAAGTGAAGGTTTAGCCCGATGTGACTCCTGAGAGAATTATTGCCAGCAAGAAGTTGTGGTCCCAATGCTGCAGTACTTGAAAAGTGGCAGCTGCTCAGTTGCCAGAGCTGGGCATCTGAAAAGTACCAAGACAAAAGGCAGAGAGGTGTGAAGGTGTGGCCAGAGTAAGGATGAGTTGACAGCAGGCACAGTAATTGCTTGTGCCCTTTGTTATAAATGCCCAGTAACATCCCTTGCTCCTTTAGGAGTTAGTAAAGATCCAGATAACAAAGCAAGTGTTGGGAGTATTGTTTGAAAGAGCTGAAAATAAATATATTGCAGTGAGTGTTTGGGCTAAAAGTGTGTTTCTTAGCAAACCAGAAGCAGCTGGTCTGACATAAATATCGTCCTTGAAATGTCTTTTCCAGGGTCATGTAAAGGTGGTGCGGTACCTGGTGAAAGAGGTGAACCAGTTCCCCTCAGACTCGGAATGCATGAGATACATAGCAACCATTACTGATAAGGTAAGATTGTGAGGGAGGAAACACTGGAGATGGAATAGTGCTGCGACACAGCTCTAGAGTCGCTGTTGTGAACAGTCTGTAGCTTCCTGGCACACCGGCGTTCAGACAGATGATGAGTCCTGTGGGGCTTTCAAAAAGGCAACACACAGCCACCGTAACTTTGTGCACCTTGGTGCTTAGAACAGGAGTAAAGGTGCCGTTGTTTCTTATATTGATTATCCAGGCTTATTTTCAAGTGCTTCCCCAGTTGTTACACCCATCTGCTCTGCAATCCTCCCTGTTGAGTGAGGTGTACTGAATTTATGGGGTCTTTTCCAGTGGGGTGGAGGTAAGAGACGGAACCTCTGCTAGGAGTATGGATTGAGCCTAAGTGTGAAGGTTCACAACCCTATAAACAAATTCATACTAGAAAGAAGATAGAAAATGTAATTGACAGTAAAGTGGCTTCTTGCAGCCTTGTAAGGGGGCTGCTGCTCTTCCTGTAGGGGTTCGGGTTCATTTCGTTTGTCTTCCAGCCAGATGAACAGGGCACAAACTATTCTGTAGTAAGAGAACTGAGAGTAGCAACCGCTGCAGAAACATGGTCATAATGCTGTGTCTTTGCACTGAGCCACCGCAGTGCAGTTGTCATCGTTCTGGGGCATCAGGCTGTAATCAGCACGTTGGGGCTGAAGGAGAGCCAGTGTTTAAATTGGGGGGTGTCTTGTGGCTGTGACCCTTCTCTGCTTCTATGATGCACTCTGCACATTTAAACACTTTTGCTCCTGTGCAGCTGGTGTTAAATTACAGGTGTGAGCTTGAGATCACACAGTCCAACACGTGCGGTGTTACTTCTTCAAACACAAGGCTGACGCGTGTTGTCATTTCAGGAGATGCTCAAGAAGTGCCACCTGTGTATGGAATCCATCGTTCAAGCCAAAGACAGACAGGCTGCTGAAGCCAACAAAAATGCAAGCATTCTTTTAGAAGAACTGGACTTGGAGAAGGCAAGTTGAAAGCTGTGAACATTTAATGGATAGAATTCCACTTTCACCTTCCTTAAATATAAAAGATTGGTGAAAGTATGCGTAATTACTGTACGTGTGGTGTCTAGAGCTGAGCTGCTTCTTGTTCAGATCATCTCTGATCTTTGACTGTTACTCAAAGAAATTGGATCAAGAATCTCCACTGTAACTGTTTCCTCTGGAATAATGTTGCACCAAAAGAAGAATTTCTGACTGTAGTCCTTTGTCAAATGCACGATAGATGGGCTTTTCCCAGCCACTTCGTGGATTTTAGGTCTGAACCCTGTGTTGTGACCTAAATATTAAAAAATACAGTAATAATGTTACTAGAAACAATAATATTATGGTAGAAATGTGATGGAAAAAATCTGAGTAGAGCGTCACATGAGCGTGTGCTTTACAGCCAAGCTGGCTGAAACCATCTCATGCTCTGATCTTTGAAAGGGAAAAGGGAGATGGTTGTTGTTTGGCCTGTGCTCGTGAGACACACAAGGTTAGTCCCCGGAATCCTGACAGTGAGTCTTAGAAAACTCTGGTGTCTGTCCTCTGCTTCTGCACTGACCCTCTGTTAACATGAGCAAAGAGTCTGGAAGAAGTAAATGCATGAAAATACGGATCATCAGGAGTTTAGCTTTTGTTTAATAAATACTGTTAGTCTGAAATGGAAGTGCAGCTTCCTGGGAAATAGGAAGCATTTGCTGTTCTTGGAGCTCATGGGCCGTCTTGTAATCTTATTCCGTGTGCTTGGCTTGCAGCTAAGGGAAGAAAGCAGGAGACTGGCTCTGGCTGCCAAGAGAGAGAAAAGAAAGGAAAAGAGAAGGAAGAAGAAAGAAGAACAAAGGCGGAAACTTGAAGAAATTGAAGCAAAAAATAAAGAGAACTTTGAACTGCAGGCTGCTCAGGAGAAAGAGAAGCTAAAAGCTGAAGGTGATTTAAAGTATTTGCCTTATTTATGAAACATGGCCTTGATTTTATGCCCAGTATTAAAAATGGCTGTTCTGGGCAGGGCTACGGGCTTTCTCATGCCCTGCTGAGCTTTCCCTTTGTTTACCTGTTCCGTTAAGCCCATGGATTACTGTGATGGCTCTTTTGGTGTCTTGCTGCTGCAAGGTTCTGCTTTCAGCAGCCTCAGGGGGAGTAGTTTCATGTTCACATCGTCATGGGGGTAGTTTTGGATTGGGTGTTTTCTTCTGGGTCACAACACTTTGTTGACAGAAGTCCACAGACTTGTTGACAATAGTCAAACACTATTTTCAGCTCTCAAACAGAATGATGATAAGTTAGCTGAAAAAATGGCAGCGTGAAAATTCCAAACCTGTCTCATTCTCTCCTTACCCATGGGAAACTGCCTATTCCGTATCTTGAGTTGTATGTCGTGTTCTGGAATCCCCAACATAAGGAGGATATGGAGCTGTTGGAGCAGGTCCAGAGGAGGCCACGGAGGTGATGTGAGGGCTGGAGCACCTCTGCTGTGAGGACAGGCTGAGGCTTGGGGTTGTTCAGCCTGGAGCAGAGAAAGCTCTGGGGGCACCTTAGAGTTGAGTCTCCAGTACTGAAAAGGGCTCCAGGAGACCTGAGGAGGGACTTTTTACAAGGGCCTGGAGTGACAGGATGAGGGGGAGTGGCTGTAAACTGGAAGGAGGAAGATTTAGATTAGGAAGGAATTCTTCACGATGAAGGTGAGAAGGCCCTGGCCCAGGCTGCCCAGACAGGCTGTGGCTGCCCCGTCCCTGGAGGGGTTCAAGGCCAGGCTGGATGGGGCTTGGAGCCCCTGATCCAGTGGGAGGTGTCCCTGCCCATGGCAGGGGGTGGCACTGGATGGGCTTTGAGGTCTCTTCCAGCCCAAACCATTCCATGATTCTACAAGTCTGAGAAATGGATTTCCCTTTCTCTGATATGCTGAAGGAAAGGGAGGACATGCAGTGTTTTAATGTTCTTTCATACGCTTGTCTGTGTCCCCTGATTGCTTGCATTTCTCTTTCTGTGTCTGAATGCCGTTTTACATTTGTTAAATAGTTTCTGCATTTGTTCCAGGAAACGAATGCCATTCATATCTGAGTTAGCATAAACCAGCACAGCGGCTCGCTCCATGGTTTGACATGCAGAATAGCTTTACAGATGTCCTCACAAGCTTCCTCAGGCCAGTTAAATCACTGCTGTTTTTGTACTCTTCCATCAGATGAACCAGAGGTCCTCATGGAGCCTCCCAGTGCGACCACTACAACCACCATAGGTATTTCTGCAACCTGGACCACATTAGCAGGTTCCCACGGGAAGAGGAATAATACCATCACCACAACGAGCTCCAAAAGGAAAAACAGGAAAAACAAAGTCACCCCTGATAACGTCCAGATTATATTTGATGATCAGCTCCCGATTTCCTATAGCCAGCCAGAGAAAGTGAACGGCGAGTCCAAGAGCAGCAGTACCAGTGAAAGCGGCGATAGCGACAACATGAGGATTTCCAGCTGTAGCGACGAAAGCAGCAATAGCAACAGCAGCCACAAGAGTGACAATCATTCTTCCACAGCCGTTACCAACACACAGAGCAACAAAAAGCAACCCTCTGTTCTTGTCACTTGTCCGAAGGATGAGAGGAAAGCAGTTCCTGGCAAGTCATCCATAAAGTGAGTCGCTGTGGCCACGCTTGCCACGTTGGGCTGGTGGTTGCCCCATGCTTTAATGCTGTGTCCTTGTCTGCGTGGACTTGCCTTCTCAAGTTTTCAGGAAGTGGACGAGGCAGCGTGTCCTTGCTGCAGCGTGTAGGAGTGTAAATGTTGATGCAGTGGGAACTTGAACTCAGGTTCTGAACCAAGAACCGTAGTTGTGGGTCTGGAGTTAGAGAAGTGTTGGGCTCTTTTGAGATTTAAGCAGCCCAACTTCAGCAACTTCTCCATAATATGGTGCTTTCATGCCAGAAGAGAAAAATAGGTTTAGGGGGCTGGAAAATGGGTGGAATTCAAGTTATCCTGCCTTTTTTTCCCACTGCCTAATGACAGTATTTAATTCCTTCTAAAGGTTGTCTGAAGTCATCAGTGAAGTGACGAGTAATTCCTTGTCTACTTGCACAAAGTCTGCTCCTTCTCCCCTTTCTTCTCCAAACGGAAAGCTAACCATTGCTAGTCCTAAACGTGGTCAGAAGAGAGAAGAAGGATGGAAGGAAGTTGTAAGAAGGTAAGCAGAACGTTCCTCAAACTCCCCTTGTTGATGTTCTCCTTCAGAATGTTTTGTCTGGTGTAGCCCTCTCTGGGATTGCTGACTGATCGTCTTAGTGGACCCAACAGATATCACAGAAATGCTGAATCTCATGGATTGTAACATTGTTTTGACTAGCTTGCCCACTTGAAGTGATATTGTTTCCTCTTTTCTCCAGATCCAAGAAGGTTTCTGTTCCATCAACTGTGATTTCCAGAGTCATCGGCAGAGGAGGATGTAACATCAATGCGATCCGCGAGTGCACGGGAGCTCACATAGACATTGACAAACAGAAGGACAAAACTGGAGACAGGATAATAACAATAAGGTAAGTGGCCTGCTCCATTTGCTTGTTCCTGTGGGGATTTTAGTTGGAAAACATTTCTCGGTACAGAAAAATGGGAGGGCTTGACCGCATTGTACCTTGAAAGGTGGCTTTGAGACGGTTCTTTGAGGCAGGGGAGGTGAATAGGGTGGGGAAACCAAGAACAACTGTTGCATTTGTACAAAAGGAGACTTTTGAGCTAAGGTGGAGCATAAACATTAGGGTTCTGTAGTTAGGGAAGGGAACCTCTTAACCATGTGGGGGTTTTGACAATTAGCGTTTTCAGCTTGAGCTGCTTCAGTAATTGTCAGCAGCAAGAACGTGGCCTGGCTCACTCTTCAGTTAGAGGGTAAAGTTCTGTCTGTGTTAGCATGATGGAAGGCAGCTGGATGATGGGTTGGAGGTACTTGGCAATAACATATGTGAATGCTTTAGATGCAGCACTTTGTGTTTTCCCTTCCTGCCTTTTTCTAGGGGTGGCACAGAATCCACCAGACAGGCCACGCAGTTGATCAATGCTCTCATTAAGGATCCAGATAAGGAAATCGATGAACTTATTCCAAAGAACCGCTTGAAAAGCTCGGCCACCAATTCCAAGATAGGGTCATCAGCACCTGCCACCACTACAGCTGCTAACAGTTCCCTCATGGGCATCAAAGTGACCACTGTAGCTGCTTCGTCGACATCTCAGACTGCCTCCGCACTCTCTGTGCCTGCAATTTCTTCAGCATCCACTCACAAAAACATTAAGAACCCAGTGAATAACGTGCGGCCCGGTTTCCAGGTTTCTCTTCCATTAGCATATCCTCCTCCGCAGTTTGCACACGCTTTGCTTGCTGCTCAGACTTTCCAGCAGATCCGTCCGCCTCGGTTGCCCATGACGCACTTCGGAGGTACCTTCCCACCAGCTCAGTCCACATGGGGTCCGTTTCCCGTCAGGCCATTGAGCCCTGCAAGAGCTACCAACTCGCCGAAACCTCACATGGTGCCTCGCCATAGCAGCCAGAACAGCAGCGGTTCTCAGGTGAATTCAGCAAGCTCTTTGACAACTAGTCCAACAGCTACAACAAGCTCAGTGGCTTCTACCGTGCCTGGTTCTTCTGCAAACGGCAGTCCAAGCTCACCTTCGGTCAGAAGACAGCTTTTCGTCACGGTCGTGAAGACATCGAATGCCACGACGACCACGGTGACGACCACGGCAAGTAACTCGAGCACAGCGCCGACAAATGCCACGTATCCAATTCCTACTGCCAAAGAACACTACCCTGCATCTTCCCCGTCATCTCCTTCTCCTCCTGCGCAGCCAGCAGGTGTTTCCAGAAGCAGTCCTTCCGACTGCACAGCGACCTCTCCAAATAAAGGCGCGCCTTCGTCCGATCCGGAAGCGGGTAGTCCACCAGCAGTGGAAACGAGCAGCTCGACCAGCAGTAGGCAGCCCAGTTCTGGTCCTGGCAGCTCCTCCGTGCACCCTGCTCATCAGCAGCCTCCGGGAGCTCCTCTGCAAGAGGCAAGACCCCCTCTCCAGCAACCTCAGGTTCCTGCACCAGATCCTCGAATGGTTGTGCCTCCGAACTTAGCAGCGACAAGCTCATCGGCTCCTGTGGCGGGTCCAACAAACGCCCCGATGACCTATCCCATGTCTCAGGCCTCGATGGGGTCTTCTCAACCCGCAGCGAAGATGGAAACCCCGGCCATCAGACCGCCTGTCCACGGAGCCAGTAGTGTCCATAAGAACCCAGCTCCTGTGCAAAACTCTCCTGTCGCAGTCCTCAACGTGAATCACATCAAAAGGCCCCACAGTGTTCCTTCGTCAGTGCAGCTTCCGTCTACCTTAAGTACACAAAGTGCTTCTCAGAGTTCAGCCCACCCAGCAAACAAGCCCATGGGCAACAATTTCAGTGCGACTTTACCGTTCGGGCCCTTCAGTACGTTGTTTGAGAACAGCCCTACGTCTGCTCATGCCTTCTGGGGCGGTTCCGTCGTCTCATCTCAGACAACTCCAGAATCCATGCTGTCGGGAAAGTCTTCATTCTTGCCAAATTCAGATCCTTTACATCAGTCTGACACTTCCAAAGCCCCGGGTTTTAGGCCACCATTACAAAGGCCGGCTCCAAGTCCCTCAGGTAAGACTGTAGTTTGTGTTCACACCTTCAGAATACACTTAGCTAACGACTGCTGCGTGGTTTCTGTTTTGAACACGTAATGCTTTCTGCCTCCGCTTTGGTGGTCACTTACGGTAAGTGAAGGGGTGCTGTAATGTAGTTTTTGCTGATCCTGTAATCACAGTTCAGTTTGTGTCTCTTAATCCCGTAACTCAGAGCCACGAAGATGCTCTGAGGGCTGCAGCACCTGCCAGTCAAGCGCAGGTTGAGAGAGTTGGGGTTGTTCAGCCTGAAGAAGAGAAGGCTCCAGGGAGAATTTAGAGCAGCTTCCAATGCTGAAAGGGGCTCCAGGAAAGCTGGGGAGGGGCTCTGGATTAGAGAGTGCAGGGATAGGAACGGTTTCATAGGAAAGGTTGGACAGGAACGGTTGGACTCGATGATCCGGTGGGTCTCTTCCAACCTGGTTATTCTGTGATTCTGTGTGATAGGGCGAGGGCGAATGGATTTAAGCTCAGAGTAGGGAGAGTGAGATGAGATCTTAAGCAGAATGTTTTCCTGTGAGGGTGGGGAGGCCCTGGCCGGGGCTGCCCAGAGCAGTGGTGGCTGCCCCATCCCTGGAGGTGTCCAAGGCCAGGCTGGATGGGGCTTGGAGCCCCTGATCCAGTGGGAGGTGTCCCTGCCCATGGCAGGGGGTGGGACTGGATGGGCTTTGAGGTCCCTTCCAGCCCAAACCATTCCATGATTGTGTTCGTATCCTGCAATAATCCCACTGAGCTTTTAGTGCAGCCACGAATTCCATGGGCTAGAAGAACAGAGTCAGTTATTTTGCTCTCCTTGGAGAACACTAACAACTCCCAGTGGGCTGGATAAAAGTCGTGGAATCACAGAATCACGGAATGGTTTGGGTTGGAAGGGACCTCAGAGCCCATCCAGTTCTACCCTCTGCCATGGGCAGGGGCACCTCCCACTCGATCTAGGGGCTCATGTGCCTTATCCTCTTGCTTCTTTTTTTGTGTGGGCAACCTCTTCACGGAGCTCTTGGAGTCCTGGGAGTCACTTGTGCCGGTTTATCTCACAGGTATCGTCAGTATGGATTCACCCTATGCTTCTGTAACACCTTCTTCTACGCACCTGGGTAACTTTGCCTCGAACCTCTCAGGAGGTCAGATCTATGCGCCTGGGGCACCTCTCGGCGGAGCGCCTGCAGCTGCTAATTTTAATAGACAGCATTTTTCCCCACTTAGTTTGTTGCCTCCATGTTCATCAGCATCAAACGGTGAGTTCTAGTCAGTGGGAAAAGGGTTTAGAAGCTGCTGTATCAATATAGGGGCCTGATGCCTTCCTCCATCTCTGGCCCATTGAGTGTGACTGTGCAGCATCGTGTTTTGTCGAGAAAGTAAATCAGCTGTTGAGTGCTGGCTTATTCAGGGAAAAATCAGTCTTTTACCGGTTAAAATGCTGAAAAACAAAGCCCACAATAAAAAAACACAGAGAACAAATTGGGATTTAGAAACAAAACACAAAAAGACCCAACAAAAACACCCTCAGAGCAAGAAAAAATCAAGAAGAAAGAAACTCACACCCTCTACACCATGGGTTTATGTCAGCTGTGCTTTGGAATATAGTCCTGAACTTCTCTGTTGATTATGCACAGGAATGCTTAATTTGTATTTTGAACCACCTTTTGCCACTGGTTGTGGTGCGTGGCCGGTAGCTGGGCTGACACGGCATGATAATCATTGTATCTAAAAGCCCAAATCAGTGGTGAATGTCTCACTCATCTTGGAAGTACAAGTGTTCCAACGGTTCCCACGTGTTTGCCGTGCGAGTCTGCCATGAACAACTCTGTTTCTCTGGTTTGATGCCTGGCTTGGTGTGAAAGGCGGGGTTTGTAGTGACTGGAGGGGGTCTGGCTGCCTTTCCTAAGTGTGCTCCTTGCTCTCCTTGCAGAATCTCCCACTCAGTCAGTGTCTTCTGGAGTAAGAGCGCCATCTCCCACCCCTTCAGCTGTGTCCTTGGGATCAGAAAAACCCAGCAATGTTTCTCAGGACAGAAAAGTTCCTGTTCCGATTGGGACTGAACGGTCTGCGCGTATTCGACAAACTGGAACTTCTACTCCATCTGTTATCGGGAGCAACTTAGCTGCTCCGGTGGGACACAGTGGGATCTGGTCCTTCGAAGGCATAGGCGGCAGCCAAGGTACATAGGGTTTATAGATGGCCTTGCGCCACCAGTTTGTGTTCCTAGCTTGCTTTTGGAGCTGGAGGGTGATGCAGAAGCATGTGCCTCACAATATAGGAGTGCTTGTCCCAAAGGAGTGGGAGCAGGGGCTTCTGTTGCCTTCCTGTCCACTCAACTGTGTTTTAACAAGGTCTTAGGAAACCTCAGGTGTTCTGGAAAGGCTGGAAAGGTTGGTCACTCAAAGCAAGAAAGAGCAGGGGAAATAAAACCACAGGGTTTATGGGGATGAACGGAGCAAGGATCGTTTGACTTGGGAAGAGGGGAAATGAAGATGTTTCAACAGTATTCCTTCTTTCTGTTGATAAACAGATGATTTTGTACAACAGGAGTTAATAGTAGACTCTAAGTCAGAGCCCAGGCAGGGCTTCTTCTGGTGATGATCCTGCAGTGCATGGTTTTGAGTTTGCATTGCCTGTGTTTTCTTTACTAACACAGTGCGCTCAGCTCTGCTGTAGCCACGGAGAATTCACTATTCAAGAACTCATTAATAACACTGAAGTTACTGATGGGACGGCGCTCATCAGCAAACACTTCAGGAGTCTTGGATGCAATTTAGAGGAGACTGATGATTTTTTTCAAGTTGTTCTTTTTATTTAGTTGGGGGTTGGCTGTGTTTTGTTTTGGTTTTTTTTGCTTGGGCTGAGGTGGGGAATCCTGAGATGATGTTGTGTGGGACCTCTGGAGGCCGTCTCAGCCTCCGGCACAGAAGGGGTTTTGCTGAGAAATTGAACTGGGTTGCTCAGGGCTTTATCCAATCTGATCCTCACAACTCTCTGGTGAGCACCTTCCGCTGCTTGCCTGAGGAGTCCAACAGGTTAAGGTTTTAATAGACAGACTGTGCACAAGCCTTGCCTGTGATGAGTGTACGGTCCTAGGTTCTTTCCCAGATACACAGTAGACAGGACGCACCCAAACCATTTTATACCTCACTAATGATCTTTTTGCCATCTGAGTAGCAACAGGCTACTCAATATTAATGCCTTAGAAACTGAATATTTTCTTTTTGCATTGTTCTGATGTACAAGTTGCCCACTGGAGCTGTCTCTGTTTTCAGAACGCTGCTTACTTTTGACATCATTCAGTTACTTCAGCATTTTGATATTTGTTTCAGAAATGGACTAGCTCTGCTTTTATTTAGTGTTAGGATGGCTTTGGGAATGTTCCTATATTCCTTCTCCCACCCTCCAAATATCATTTCCTCGTGTTTTTCCTTGTAAAACTGGCTGTCTGGTTTGAGCTGCAGTGACAATACTAAGCTGCCTCTACTGAATTCATGTAATTAGAACACGAGCACGTGGCTGTAACTGGCCGTTTGCTGGGTTGGGTTTTCAAAAGCACCTCTCTGCCTCTTAGTTCATTAGATAATTCAGAAATGGTGGCAATGAAATGGAGAAAATTGCCTTTCTAGCATACGTACCCCTCTCACAGCACCAAATGCACAAGGAATTGAGGGGTTTGGAGGAGGGAGCAGTAGTACAGATGCCGGGTCTCCTTCTCAAACGAAGGCAAACTGCAGAGGTGCTGCTTGGGTGCACGTAGCTGCCCCAAACTCCGTGCACTGGCACAGGGTTCCTGCCCTGGAGTAACCCTATGTGCAGGAGCCATTTCTGATGCTCTCCATCAACCAAGCTCAGATGCAGGTGTAGAGGGACAGGAACCAGGAGCTGAGCAGATGCCACTTAGAAATGTTGCGGTGGGCAGGTGTTTGGACTGGAAAGCGGGTGTTACAACATTGTTGCTGTGTCTTCTGTGCCATTAGATAAAGTGGACTGGTGTCACAGCGGAATGGGGAGCCACATGATCCACCGGCCCATGTCGGACCCAGGGGTGTTCTCGCACCAGGCCATGGAGAGAGACAGCACGGGAATAGTAACGCCTTCCGGTACATTCCATCAGCCCGTTCCTGCAGGATACATGGACTTCCCAAAAGTCGGGGTAATGACCTTACTGGGCTTGGCATGTGCGGTTCCGCGCGATTTCCCTGTCAGTGTGTGAGGCAGATGAACGACACAGAGGTGCTGTTCGCTCTGCAGTTGAGTGTCGTGAGCTAAAATGCTAACTTGCCCTCACAGTATGGCAGAAGCCTGGAACTAGTGCAAAATAACTCATCGAAATATATGCACAGAAAGGTTTTTCTTAAAAGTCAAGCCTTTCGTGACTGCTTTAAGACACAATTTCTGTCACACAACCTCCCCGCTGTCATTGTGCACATGCAGTAGTAGCAGTGTTATGGACCCACACTGATTCTCACTTTTTCCTTCCCGCAGGGTATGCCTTTTTCTGTGTACGGGAACGCAATGATTCCTCCTGTAGCCCCCATCGCAGATGGTACTGGAGGCCCTATATTTAATGGGCCTCATGCTGCTGACCCATCCTGGAACTCGCTGATAAAGATGGTTTCTAATTCCACAGAAAATAACGGGCCTCAGACGGTAATTTTTCCTTTTTTATGTTTACGATTTTATTTTAACTTAAACAGTGTGGGGAAGGTGAGATCCTAGCTGTTAGAATGTATGGAAATAAGAGTTTAGTGCTGCTTTTTTCTGCTTGACTTTCCAAGGAGCTGATACAGCCTCTTCCTCACTGCAGCACCGGGGGCTTTACGTACTTACTCACCGCTTCTGAAGATTATTCATCCCTCCAAAAGCATGCGCGGGCTGTCCTGAGAAACAGCTGTTGTCGCCAAGTTAAAGCAGTTCAAGGGAGGGTGCTGTGGTTACTTTTGTGAGCATAGCTGTGCTTGAGAGTTGGGACTTGTGCTTCCAGCTGAGCTCAGAGAAGCTGCCTCTTTACTCAAAGCAGACACCTGCTTAATTACTGCAAGTCAGCTTTTTGATGATGTGTTGTGGGCAAGTCTGGCTAGTGAAGATAGCTTTACACTGCACACATTACTCAAAATTATCCTGATTTTGGTCTGTGCAGTTCTGCATTTGGGTAAAGCACAATCAATCTGCTTTTGAGAGGAGAGCCTTTTATTGGCTGTCAGGTCAGCTTTCCCTTCCCCAACACAGCGCTAGGTCTGAAAGATTGTTCCAGGCTCTGAAAGGTCTGGTGTCTGCACTGCCTGAGGAGTAACTAGCGCTTCTGTGCACTGCTCTGATCTTGCCTGGATTATAGGCTTGCCCCATAACTATAGGTTAGGAACAGGGATTATATTCCCCTAAACCTCTTGTCCTTATTCAGCCAGCAGCTGATTTTGTAATGGATCAGCAGTAGCTCTCGCTGGATTATATCCTGTGTTTATTTTTATTATACAGTGAGCTGTTATACCATTATTAAACAAAGATATTTCTGGACTTTGCACGCTTGGGAACCATCTAAGCTGCTGAGAGAGTTCCCAGTGCTGGCAGGCGGTGGCTGTGCAGGAAAGAGGCGCTCTGAAGTGGCTTGTGACTGTTGCGAGGTGGCTTCTGGTTTAGTGAGGAAGGCTTTGCTGTGCTGTAGTTGGGTTTCCCCATAGTGGAGGGTGTTGGTATGGAGGGAAGTAGTTCAAGGCACCAGAAATCAAGTTTTTGATGGTTTGTACTTGCTAGGGCCAAGAGGAGAAAGGGTCTCTTGCTGTGGAAGTCTCCAGACACTGCCCTTGTAAATTATTAGGCGTTTATCAAGAGCTGTGTTCACTCCTCTTGGTGGCGGGCCTGACGTATTTAGAGGGAGTGCTTATCTCCCTGGTCTGAAGGTGTACACTGTTCCCGTGGGATGGTGAAATATTTATTACATCAGCAGAGCTATGAAGGAGGAACTCAGGGACAGTAATAGCATTGATGTCTCTCTTGTGTTTTGTCGTAAGGGCAGGCAGGCTGCATGACGGTATTTCCTCGCACTGAGTAGAAAAGGAGAGAAAGAGGGACCTTTGGCCAGGGCGGAAGAGGTTAAAGCCCCATTTTGCTCTTTCTTCACCTTATTACAGCAGGGTGAAAGAAGTGCCGAGAGGAGCTCGGTGTGGTTTGAGGTTTTGATCTTGAAGGTTTTTTCCAGCCAAGTGATTCTGTGATGTTTCTAGGTTTGACTGCGATGTCCAACACGGGGCTCTACTGAGGTGTAGGGAAAGCCCCGTGCGCTGCTGTGTGGTGTTTTGACTCCTGGGCTGCGTCAAGCACGGTGTTAAAGCCAGCTCTCTGTTTCAGGTGTGGACTGGAACTTGGACACCTCACATGAACAGCGTGCATATGAACCAGCTTGGCTGAGTGGGATCAACGTGCTAGCCTTGGGATTCCTTTCTTTGCAGAGGAAAATACAAACGGCAGAAACAGTTTATGTGCTCCCAGATCATTCTACTGATGTGCTTGACTGAAGTGTGTAGGCTTTTTGCAGAAGAACTTACTAACTGACCTTTTTCTGTGAACATTGTGACCGCCCATTCCCCACCATCATACGTTTCAACTTAGTTAGCGTTTCTTCTTTCCTTTCCTCTTTATTTTTCTGACATAACTTTCTGTTGAAGCTGTTCTTTGGCTGGTTGGTTTTAGTACTGTAAACTGCTTCTGAGCAAACACAGAAATTTAGCAAAATTATGTAAACTTGATCCTGAAGTTTTAGAATGGCAAATAAATGTACAATTGTTTACATAACAAATGGCTAAGCAGAAAGTAAATTTCAATATGTCAGTATAGAGGCTCTACTTTATGTAGACTTAAATTAATGTGAGATATGTACCTTCATATTCAGAAATCTGGATGTTTCCTTCATACATTAAACTATTAATAAGCATAACTTTTCTACTTGTGTAATTTAAGCACGTTATAAACAAAAATGGGCATTATCAGGGGGCTTGGTCCCAGTGCGTTGGATTTCTTCGAGAAGGCGTACATCAGTTATAACCATGATTTCTCTCCTTCTGGGAAGGGCAATCGGGCAAAAAGTGCTCAGCGTTTTGGTGCACTCGGAGTTGTCTCCACGCTGAACTCCACTGCCTGGTAAACGTGGTCGGTGGATCACGCCGCAGCAGCTATGGCAAATCATGCTTGCAGCCAAGTCTGTTCTGTTCCACGAGTGCTCCCAGGTTTTCTCTTCCTCCGGTCCTTCCTTCGCCTGCCACAGGCACTTCGGAACACTCATCCTTGGTGTGTGAGTTCAAGAATGACCTCCCAGCTGCAGCAGCGCTTCCCTGACTCCAGCGGGCTCCGGGGGAAGGCTTATTTCAGAGTAAGTACCTTTGTTCCAGGAGGTGATGTCTTGCTCCAGACTGGGTCACTGCCCCAGGAAGCTCTGTTTGAGAAGCCCAAGGGCGAATTTGTTTAGGAGCTGTCAGCTCCTCCACCTGGAGGGAAGAGCAGCCCCAGAGGCAAAGATGGGGCGTCCATCCTGTGAGGCAGGACGTGTGGCTCCAGCCACGATCCCCACACCCTTCGTGTACATATGGTTTAAAGCGGATCTGCTGGGTGGATTTACTGTGCAGGACAAGTGAGGGCCAGAATGCTTGGTTGCTGTTATCCTGCATGGAGGCAGGCCGAAGGAAAGCTAGGTTTTTTCCTTGGCCTGTACTTGGGATCAGCAATTCTGGGAATGTTACTGTCTTGAGGGATATACAATCTGGGGAAGAAGTATCCTGAATGGGTTAAATCATTTGCTGTTGAGGCTGGAATGGTATAAGGGCTATTTACTATTTATTACCATATTCTTTTCTAAGCCACAAAAACAAAACCCTTGTGCAAAGGCCCTTCTGGCTGCTTAACATTTGAGGTCTGTGCATGTGACTGGCTGTACCAAGCCTGCGCCTTGAGGTGATGCCCTGTATAGAAGCAAGGTCCTTTCTCCCCTGCTGGCTCCCCTGAAATCCATGGTGTGAGGAACTGAGGATGGCACAGTGGAGACCAGATGGAGGGAATGACTGGACCCCCGCGGCAGCTCATTGTGTGTAGGGAATAAAGTGCTCCCAGCCTTCAGAATGGCTTTTTGCCCTGGCTAGGGTTTTACCTAGTGCAGTTTTGGATTATTGAGAATGGGCTGAGAGAGTTGTGGTCAGCTCTGAGGCTCCGGGGAGATCTGAGAGCAGCTTCCAGTGCTGAAAAGGGCTCCAGGAAAGCTGGGGAGGGGCTCTGGATCAGGGATGGCAGGGATACGAGGAGGAGGGGGACAGGTTTGAAGCTGCAAAAGGGGAGATTGAGATGAGATCTTGGGGAGAAATGTTTTGCGGTGAGGGTGGGGAGGCCCTGGCCCAGGTTGCCCAGAGCAGGGATGGCTGCCCCATCCCTGGAGGGGTTCAAGGCCAGTCTGAATGGGGCTTGGAGCCCCTGATCCAGTGGGAGGTGTCCCTGCCCGTGGCTGGATGGGCTTTGGGGTCCCTTCCGACACAACCGTTCCAGGATTGTGTTCTTATCCCACAATAATCCCACTGCATTTCTGTGGGGGGAGGCAGGGATTGGATGCTGCCCTGGCACTTTCCGCACAGGTTCATCCATCGCACAGGTTCATCCATTGGGTGCTGCCGTCTGGTCCAGGGAATCCAAGGAATTTGGTCCATGGAATCATGGGATTTGGTCTTCTGGAATCCAGGACTTGCCTGTGGCTGTGGAAGGTGGAGCCAGGACCCTCCTTTTTTTTCTCAGGTCTATAGATTATCTTTCTTTTCTTTGTCGAATTTCATGTGCCCAGGTTTTAACGGGAACAACGCCGCTGCCCGTGCCCCTTCCCTGAAGAAGGCGGGTGTTAGGGGCTGGAGAACAGGCTTTACGAGGGGCGGCTGAGAGAGCTGGGGGTGTTTAGCCTGGAGAAGAGGAGGCTGAGGGGAGACCTCATTGCTCTCTACAACTACCTGAAAGGAGGTTGTGGAGAGGAGGGTGCTGGCCTCTTCTCCCAAGTGACAGGGGACAGGACAAGAGGGAATGGCCTCAAGCTCCGCCAGGGGAGGTTTAGGCTGGACATTAGGAAAAAATTCTTCACAGAAAGGGTGATTGGGCCCTGGAACAGGCTGCCCAAGGAGGTGGTTGATTCACCTTCCCTGGAGGTGTTTAAGGCACGGGTGGACGAGGTGCTAGGGGACATGGTTTAGTGTTTGACAGGAATGGTTGGACTCAACGATCCGGTGGGTCTCTTCCAATCTGGTGATTCTATGATTCTAATGGGCGGGGAGCTGGGACCCCGCACACCCGGATCCCTCCGCCTCGCGCCGACCGGTGCACGTGACGCTTCACACCCTCCTCGGACCCTTCCGCGCTGAGCGCCGGGCTCCTCGCGACACCCCCCCCCTCCACCCCCCCCATTAGCGTCTTCCGAGCTCTCTCCTCGCCCCCCCCCCCCCCATTAGCACGTGCGCAGCGCGCGCCCCACCCCGTCTTCCCGCCCTTAGCGCGTGCGCAGCGCGAGCCCCGCCTCCGCCTTCCCGCCCTTGGCGCGTGCGCGGCGCGAGCCCCGCCTTCCCGCCCTTGGCGCGTGCGCGGCGCGAGCCCCGCCTTCCCGCCCTTGGCGCGTGCGCGGCGCGAGCCCCGCCTTCCCGCCTTTGGCGCGTGCGCGGCGCGAGCCCCGCCTTCCCGCCTTTGGCGCGTGCGCGGCGCGAGCCCCGCCTTCCCGCCCTTGGCGCGTGCGCGGCGCGAGCCCCGCCTTCCCGCCTTTGGCGCGTGCGCGGCGCGAGCTCTCTCCTCCCGCCGCCCCCCCCCCCCCCCCCGGCCCTTAGCGCGTGCGCGGCGCGAGGCGCCGCTCCCCGCCTTTTTTTTTTTCCCGCTCGGATCCCTCCGCCCCTCAGGGGGCAGGAGCCGCATCGCGCTCCCTCCGCGATGTGGCGGGCGCCCCGCGTGTGGCGCCTGGCGGCGGCTCTGGGCGCGAGTCCCGACCCCGGCGGCGGCCCCGGGTCGCTGGGCGAGCGGCTGTCCCGGGCCCCGCCCGTGCGCTGGGCCGAGGAGGCGCTGCTGGCGCTGCGGGACGCGGCGGGGCTGCCGTGCTGGGCCGCCATCGCGGGAGGCGCCGCCCTGCTCCGCACCGCCGTCACCCTGCCCCTCGCCGCCGGGCAGCGCCGCCTCCTCGTCAAGGTGCGGCCGCGGGACCGGGTCCCTTGGGGAGGAGAGGGGCCCCTGGGTTCCTCGCAGATAGCCCCTCGGCGCTTTGGAGTTCTCGGGGCTCTGGGTCCCTCAGACTCTGGATTTCCCAAGGCTTTAGATCCCTAAGGGTGCCGGGATCCTCCGCGAATTCCTTAGGGTTATGGGTGGCTCTGGGTTCCTCAGGCCACCAATTACTTTGGGCTCTGGGTTCCTCCGGGTTCCAGGTCGCTCAGGGTTTTTGATCCCTTGTGCTGGGACCCTCAGGGAGAACCCTTGGGGCTGCAGGTCCCTCAATGGATCCATTTGGGTTATTGAGTCCCTCTGGGCTCTCGAATTTCTCGAATTCCTCAGGGCTTTGGATTTTTCAGGGCTCGGGGTCCCTCAAGGGGTCCCTTGGGGCTATAGGTGGCTCCGGGTCGGGTCCCTCTGGGCTCAGAGTTCCGCACAACGAGTCCCTCAGGGTCCTTTAGGGCACTGGTCAGTCAGGGCTCTGGGTCCCTCAAGGTGGACTCCCTTAGGGAATTCCTTGGGGTCCCTCAAGGATTCTGGGTGACTCAGGGCTGTGGGGTCCCTTTGGGGCTCTGGGTACCCTCAGGGCAAGTCCCTCAGGGCTTTGGATTCTTAAGCACTCTGGGTCCCATGGGGTGCCCAGTTCCTCAGGGCTCTGCTCCCTCCCCGCAGGTGTGTCTGTGTTCTGGGTCTCAGGGTGCTAGGCGGGCTTCCTCGCGGTGTATCCCGCTAGGAGCAGAGCTCTGTGGGGCGGCCATTGCGAGCCCGCACGTCACTGTCATGTGCTCCTTCACCAGGCCCCGCTGGCACAGGGGTTCGGTGGGGGCAGACCTGCATCTGGCCGTCGTGGGGAGCCCAGATAAACCTGGAAAGTGAGAATGCGCCTCTTGGAGTGACTGGTTTCCACGTGGGCCTCAGAGGGCTGTGAAGGAGCTCTGTGGGGTGAGGTGCTGGCTGAAACAAAGCCCTCGCTGAAGCTGCCCCAACACAAACTACGACAAAACCAGCCATAAATGTTTTTCCTCAAAAGCGAAGAGGAGGGTTTGGGGTCGGTGCAAAGCAGGCACTCAGCCGTTCTTTGCCCCTGGGCCCGTTCTTTGCCCCGCCCAGGAGCAATTACGGTGATTCTGCACAGCTGCTGGGGTTGGGCTCGGCGGGGAATGGTTCTCCACCTGTGCGGAGGGCAGGATGGTCAGACCAGGCACGCTCTCTCAGTGACCACCATTCCAGTAGCCTCCCTGTAGGATAAACATAGTTTTGTTCTTTTATTACAGCAGGTTTAGGATGTTTTTGCAGTTTGTTTGAGTTTTTGGGGGGTTTTTTTGTTTGTTTGTTTTTTTACAGAGATGCTTGTTCATTTTTCTTTTTCTTTTGTTTACAAAAGTGAATATTGCGTTGTGCTTGTGCAAAATTGGCATCTCCGGAATTCCTCAGAGTTGTGACTGCAACATTGTGCATCCTGCCGGGCTTTAAATCTTGCTGAAGTGGCATTAAAGGCTTCTATTAATTAATTAGCTGGTCACAATTCCTGAATGGAGACAAAAAAATTACTTATTGAGAACAAAATATAAAATCTAATTCTGTATTTAATTTATCAACAAGAGAGCATCTTTGTTACTGCCAACACTTCTCATTAGTATCGTTGGGTGCTCATTGTGTTTAAAGTTAAAAGGTGTTTGCAGATATGCGCTGTGTAAATTGTTTTGATGTCTGGTATTGGGTAGGGCAAGGAAGCGTTGTGCTGTGTAACTGTGCGTAAACATCTTTCCTTTTCTTCAGCTAGTTGGAAAACTTGCAGCCTGAGATAAAAACACTGGCTGAGCGTCTTCGCTATGAGGTGTCTGTGCGTGGGAAGCAGCTGGGTTGGTCTGAAAAGGTGGCCAGGTAAGTTGGTGATTGCATGTGCTGTATAAATACGCTCTGTATTGAGGAGTGGCGGGAGGGAAAGTCCTACAAATGAGAATCCTGTAGAAAGACCCTGCTGTTGGCCGAAGCTTAGATTTTCTTACCACTTCTACCACTTGTGTTTGTTATATCGCCCTGCGAAGTTCATCCATTTTAAAGCTCTGCCCTTGTGATAGGCTTAGGGTCACAAAAGCAACTCTGGAATTGATTTGGTTGTATTTACTTGTAGCTAAAGTTTTCGTAGCTGTTTTATGGTACCTAAATATTGCTGGAACGTGTATGGTTGTGGTCCTGTTTTCACCCGTGCAGTAGCACTTTATTTAAACTGGGTATCATATAACCAGCCAATTACCTCTGTATTGAGGAAGTTAGACCCTCGTATGGACAAAAACCACCATGAAATAAAATATCCCACAAGGTACTGGTGGATGGTGATGGGAAATTTTGGTACAAAAGCTGCTTAGCAACAGGCTTAAAAGCTGTGAGGGAAGTGAGGTGGGTAAGAAGACACCTGTGTTTGAAGAGGAGAGTTTTAGGTGTTCTAGAGCTGCACCTGAAGAAGCCAATTTGAAGAAATGCTGTTCTGGAATTGGAGAAGTAACTCTGGAACAGGTGTTGTCTGAGGGCTTTTGTTTTTCTTTTCTGAAAGGTTCCACTTCAAGAAGAACCTGCGTCGCATTGTTACAGAGCTGTACGTGCGAGACAACTGCCATCCCTTCAAAGCCACCCTGCTGGTGTGGGTACAGATTCCGTTGTGGGTCTGCGTGTCCCTTGCTCTGCGCAACTGCAGCATCGGTGCTGCGGGCTCAGAAGGTGAGTGTTCTGTGCACACGCACTCTTATCAGTTGGTTTTCATTCAATTACTGTATTTACAGGCGCTTTGGGGGTTAAAGAATGCAATCTGCGGAGCTTGATGTATAAGGTGATAGAAAAACTGCTCCTCTGCCAAGTTTTTAAACTTAATATTTATCTGTGCTTAAACTACATCTGATTGAAATGAACTTCGAAGACTTCAATTAAGTACGTTGTACATGTTTTTCTCGATTAGTCCGCAGTTCATACAAGTAAAGAGCTGGTGTCTAGACCAGACCTGTCCTTCTCTTTGGTTTGAGCTCTTCGAGCAGTGTGGGAATGTGAGGGAGGATTGTAAACACACTCAAGTGACTTGCAGCTGGAGTGAAGGAAAACACAGAATTGGACTAATTGCTGTTCAGTCTTGTGCATATGAGGAGTAGAACCTCTGTGCTTAGATAACGTGGGCCTGGGATAAACCCAGCAAACATACTTGAGATTCCTGCTGTGGAATGAGTGAAACATAAGGACGGTTGTGCCTGTGTGAATCTGTGCTGTGCAGGCAAAAACAACAGGTTCGTTATCAGAGCAAGGACCAATTTCTGTGGTGCCTCCCTCCTTGCTTATGTATTTCAGAGATCCCCTGGGCTGCGGGGTAATGGGAATAAATTTATTCTTTGCATTTTATCCATGGCTTTGTGGTTGTTCTCATGTCCTGCCTCATCACACATTTGGTGTAGATGGCGGGGTCCAGGAACAGCCATGCCATGACTACAGCACATTACCTATTCATTTGTATTTGTATCTTCCGTGAGAAGTGCTATAGACAAGATGAGTGTGTAAGATCTTTTTATAGAAATGCTGATACTTTGATTTGCTAGAGGAGGGGTAATTGTTTCTTCTTTAAGCAAGAAAGTAACAAGTTATGGGGTTAATAAGAAACATATTTCAAAACTGCAACATCTGTAATCATTGTAGGTTACTGCATTGCATGTTTTCCTCTTTGGCTTGTCAAAGGGTGCTTGAGCTCAAGAGAGTTTTTGTCCCAGGCTTGTCATGGCTGTCATGAACTCACCTGGGCCTCACCTTGTAACTCCCACTGTTCTTCAAGAGTGTGGGTAGCAGAGTGCCTGGACCTGTGATCCGTTAGACAGAGACTTTTGCTTTAATGCTATTTATCGTGTAGATAAAATGTACCCAGAAATGTGGCTGTTTTGATTGCCATATACAGGAAGGCTCTGACAAGCATGAGGAAGCAATCATACTTAATTTCCTATTCTCTTTATTCTTGTAGTTCAAGAACAATTTTCCACTGGTGGAACACTGTGGTTTAGAGACCTCACAGCACCAGATTCCACCTGGATCCTGCCGATTTCACTCGGGCTGGTGAACTTGCTGATAGTAGAGGTATGTTGGTGGAATAGATGGGATGATTACAAAAGAATAAGTCATTTTGTAGGCTTGTAAGACAGTATCGTACAGTTATAAAACATGGTAATGTAAGGGTAGTTCCAGATTATCCACTTATAATTATCCAGATTATTATTCCAGATTATCGCTCTGAAAGATTGCTTAATTGTTCTGTGAGTTTGAACACAGTTCAACACAAGTTGAACCTTGTTTAGAGGTGACACGTTCTGCTGTGGCACATCTCAGACCCTTCACTGGCTTTACTTGAGCCTCAGTAAAATTCAGATGTGACTCTTGAAATGATATTTTAATGAGCTTCCAGGTCATTAAGTGTCCAGGGGCATGTGTGGGGTGTTTTGGTTTGTTCTAAAGCTGCCCTGCTCATTACTTGTTACTTTCGTGCGGTCAAAACTAACACTAGTATGTAGTGCTCTTGAGAAACTGAAAAAAAAATCTAAAACTAATTAAAATGTCTGGGAGATTAATAAATAGAAACAAAAAAAAGTCTTAATTTCCCATTTTGTGGGTAATTCAGTTGAGAACTTTTTTTTCCTGATTTTAATGTTGGGTGTTATAGTCAAACTCTAACCGCTCTTACCCCATTTTCTTCTATATCAGTGAA
The DNA here is from genome assembly GCF_032191515.1 of Phaenicophaeus curvirostris. Lineage (NCBI taxonomy): Eukaryota > Metazoa > Chordata > Aves > Cuculiformes > Cuculidae > Phaenicophaeus > Phaenicophaeus curvirostris. Next base: position 1,267,816 of record NC_091395.1, read on the forward strand.
CACAGAGAAGGAAAGTCAGTATGTGACTAGATGTGATACTGCTTTCATTCAATTCCCTGTCAACCAGTTTGGATCTGTTTCCTGTTGGCAGCTTTTCTCAGAGAGCTTGAGCCCTTGGGACTTTCAGCTGTGTAAAAGTGACTGTGTTGAGTTGCATTGCCTTGAGGTGGTGGTGAGGGACTGTGCTGGGTTGCTGCAGTGTTTTCTGCAAAGGACTAGGCATGTAAAACGTCAGACAAGTTCAAGGAAAGGTTGTACCAGTGTGGAAATGGAAATGGAGGATGAAAAGTGCTAGGTTACAGAGAACCCCCACCGTTGCCTTTTTTCTCATTTTAGCCGTTTCAAAAGGAACTTGTTTGTAACTGTGGGTTTCTTGCCTTTCAGCTCTTTACTTCTCACAAGGAAGTTTCCAGGCTGCAAAAGCTTGCTACGAATTTCTTCCGAGTGCTGTCAGTCGTGATGGTCCCCATTGCTGCCACAGTCCCCTCCGTAAGTACAGCATCTCAGCAGTGACTCTGTAACCTGTAAACCGGTACGTTCCAGTGCTTAAAGAGTAGCCTGGGGGTTTCATAGACAGTGCTCTAAGACAGCGTGCCCTAAAACAAATAAACTGTTTTGTCTATGCGTATGTTTAAATACTTAACACGTTTGGTATGCTTTTGTCCAAGAGGAATGACTCTGCACACACTGTTTCTAAACATCGTCATGAACTAGGGCTTGGAAGGACATTCAGAGCAAGCTAGCATCCTTTTTGTAATCTCAAACATGAGAGAAGAACTTTATATACGGACACACAGACCAAAGTTTGCTGACTTTAAGAGGAAAACTGCACAGTTCTTAGATTAGGACACTTTCCACAGTCATCTTAAAACACTTCTTGTTTATACCAGGTGTTCTGGATGTTTTTGCAGCGGTTAGCAAAAGCAAAGTATCTGGTGGCTTGACTCATCAACTTTTAGTCTGAAGTATAGAAGTGTACGCAAGTTTAATATGAATTAATGTATGAACTGTTGTCAGACTTCAGTGTAGATGACACTTTTTCCCCAGAAGAGTTGAGAAAGTGAAAAATGGAAGCCATTGTTATTGAAAGGAGTGGTCCTAGGTGAGTTGTTTTTCTCAGTAACTGGGAGCAACCAGTGGTTGTGGTTCATGAAGAGCTGTCTCTAACTGAGTGTTCTCACTGCATCGAGGGAGCCTGAACTTGGTCTTTATCTCATTGCAGTCCATGGCTCTGTACTGGCTGTCCTCGAGCTTTGTGGGACTCGCGCACAACCTGCTGCTGCGGTCTCCAGCCTTCCGTCGCCTGTGCTGCATACCAAGGACCAGATCGGACTCGGATACTCCTTACAGGGATATCGTGTCTGCCTTGGCTGCCAGATATGGCTTCAAGAAATGATATCATCTGACTTGTCTAGAGAGCTGTCCCACGAATGTGGCATGAGGAATTCGGTTTGTTTGAGATGTACTTACCGACTGTAAAATGTTGCAGATGGAGTTGTATTTATTTTCCAAATAAAGCATCGCCTAGACATAATGAGTGATTGTTCAATACCAGTGGATGTTTACTGGAAGTTTTGCAGTTAGAATAGTCCCGTAATGTCTCCTGAGTTATTGTAAGGAATTGTGCAGTTGAATATTAAATAAAACTGTGACTCACCTAGGGCGCCTTTGTGTGCTGAAGCTGATGTTACCTGTGGGCTAGTGACCACCAAGTTCTAAGGTGAGGAAAAAGACCACATGCAGTGACGCTGTAGTTATTGGTTTGTTTAATGAAGATGCTCGTGCAGATTGGTTCAATATCCAGGTGGTTCATGTCCTGGTCTTTGTAGCAGTTCTGGTAGCTGGTCTCCTGTAGCTGCAAAGTAGACTCTCATAGGTTGCTGTCAGTCTCGTGTGCACTAGATTTGCAGTTAGCAGGATGAATTTCTTGTATCGTTTCTGGTGACAACTTCTTGTGTCACAGCACTGTTGCTTTCCGATCCCTTTTCCATGAATGAAACAGAGTAGGGGCTGCTTATGTAATAAAATGAGGCAAGTAGCACCTTGGAAAAAAACAAATTATGGTAATAATCTAAATATCTGAATATCAAGTAAAAAGTCCTAGAGGTAAGTGCAAGTATTTTATGCCTTAAAGGATCTATGTGCAATATTTTTTTTCATGCAAACATGACTGTAATTACATGCAGGCACTTCCTATAAGGGTATTCTGATTCACCTTTCCCCTTGCATTACGTCCTAAATCAACGTTGAAAAAAGGGCTGTGATGCTTGTTAGTCTGGATAGTTTTGACGTGGAAAAAAGACTCCGTGCCCAAAGCTTGCCTCTTTTTGCAGCCATGGTCGTTACACTGTTAAAGTATCTTATCTGTACTAAATCCTTGTCTTGGTGTTTGATGCTGTTCCTAGCAAAGAGGATCAGAGCTTTGTTGTGACCTTTTCTGTGGCATCTGCCTGGGGTGTCATTCCTTTGTTTTCAGTCTGTGTTGAGACAAGGATGGAGCAAAGAAGGGTTCAGTGGCCTGGCTAAAGGAACCTATTGCTCTGAGAAGGAAGGGTCCCACCGAGGTCTCTGCCCTCTCCTTTGTGCTGGCCTGGGGAGGGAAGGACCTGGCAAGTGGTCCCACCCTGTTAGAGGGTGTGCTTTCTGCAAACAGGTCGGCTGAAATGGGTTTCCGTAGAGGAACACTGCAAAACTGTGGCTGTGCTCCTGAGAAACTAAACTGAGGTGGCTTGAAACAGTCTGTACAGTGTTATTGCTGAGTGATAACTATTATTTCAGTAATGTGATATATAGCTTAACTGTTTTGTCTTCTATTCTGCTTACTTCCCATTCTGGCTTTACTGAAAATTAAGAAATTGTAAGTAAATTACCAAGACCCTCCAGTATTAAAAAGATAGGAGAGTTTAGAAAGGAGGAGAGAGTTTCCTCCTTACCTTCCCTCTGCTTCTTAGCGTGAAGTACCCTAAAAAGACAAGTTGGTTGCTGTCACATTCAAGATGTGAACATTGGTGTAACAGAACACCGTTCACAGGGTGCTGGTGGGGAGTGTTGCCCACCAGAGTCGGATGCTCTGCAGTGTGCCCTGGCTGTGCTTCGTGGTGCTTGTAGTGGGGAACCCAAATTCTTAGTTCAAAGGAAGATTTTTTTTCAAGGACAAAGTATCATTTCTGGTGCTTCAGTTCTGTGGGTTTGGAAGGAAAGAAGTGCTGAAGTGTTTTTTGAGTATGCCACTGCACACATGGGGGTGCTCAAGCTGCAGCTCATGTTGTCGGCATTCAGACTCAGACTATCAGGGTTCTACAGTCAAGGACGAGCAGGCAGCCGCAGATCAAAACTGTTTTCTCTTCCGTCTTTCATCTTGGTGCTGTTTCAGAGCTTAATCAGCCCATCCCTTTGCAGCGTACGCTGCTTTTCCACCTCGTTGCTGTGTCCCTTTGAAGTAAGCCAGTGTTTAACGCCACTGATCTTTAAAATAACGAAGAGGACTTGCTAGCTGCTCCTGCTCTGTGGGCTGAGGATGCCAAATGGGAATTGGCAGGTGTCAGGACAAATCCCTCTGACTGCCGGGTTGTCTTTGCAAAGCTGTCTGGATGCGCACCACTATGGTCAGCTGGCAGGAGTGCTCTTCCCTTTTTCACTTGTTATTGTTGGACTACCTGTATTTAGTTGTTCTGACTTATTTCTTTTGGTAAATAGAACACTTCTGGCTCCTGTGAAGCTTAAGAGAGTGCTAGGAGTAACAGCAGCAGATGTTCATAAGAATTCATAAGAATTGCTGCTCTGGTTTTTAAGTTTGACAGACCACAATGTAGTATTGTCTTAAAATTTTGAGAGGGGACAGGCCAATGAGGAAGTTGCACCACACAAAAACTGATACAGAATATGTCCTTAATCCTTTTTTTTCATTCTTTTTTGTCCCCCTCTATTTTGTAGATTTAGGTCATGATTTCATAGTATTCATGCTATGGGCTTTAGGTTTGGGCATGGATTTTTAAGGTAGCTTGTGTAAATTAGGTGCCTAACTTCAGTGCAGATTAAGTTGAGCACACACATCCATGTGTTCCTTTAAGAGTTGAGCTTTGTAGACTCATTTTTCTGACTGCCTGTTCACAATTTGAATGCCTTAATTAACTTTGCAATTGCAGCAACAGTGAATAACATTTTTTTATGTGCTTTATTTAATGTAATCCCTTACTTTTTCAAAGCAGAAAGGAAGGAGTTGTTCAGGAGAGACTACTGCTGCTTTGTTTATAGGTATTTGGCTTCTGGATGAGGGTGATAGTCAACCACAGAGCCCAGATGGCTCTTTTTGTCCCCTGCTCCCCTTGTCTGGGGAATGAGGGTTCCCTCGGGCAGCGGGGCAGAGCCTCTCTGGGTCTGCTTGCTGCCATGGGCAGGGTCAGATACTTGAACTTGGTAAGCAGCTCTCTCCGACTGCCCCACCCAGCTGCAATTGTTGTGGCAAATTCTTCATTGACCAAATTATTCTCTGTTCAGTTTTGACCAGGAGGAGATAAAATGATAATAAAAATCATGTCTCTGCTTTTACTTAGTTCCACAATAGAGAATAACAAAGAAATCTGCAGTATTACCATCTACAAAGAATGAGAACTGGAATTTAAGCCTATGATTTCTATCTAATTTCATATTTCAACTGGTGAATTAAGACCATTGTCATTGTCTCTCTGAAGCAGTTACATTCCATTCCACTCAGTACTGGCAGGAGGAGGCTGAGGACCATTATAGACTGGTGTAAATCTAAAGAAACCCCTAGAACGTGGCAAAACTTTTCCTGTGTATTCTAAGCATTATGCTCTGAGTAATTTTATTTAAGTTTTCTTTTTTTTTTTCCTTTCAAGCTAATCCCCGGTATTTATTTTCTGATTGTTATTTTGCCCCTGCATAGCATAAAACAGACTACAAAAATACATTATCTTCTTGTTTGTTTATCTGTGCTTTAGCTTGTTTGCAGAGTATGTGATGAATCACTTGGACAAAAAAATAGCTTGTCCTGGATCAAATAAATGAACGTGATGTGACACCCTTGAAAATGGGAAGCGAATAATATTAATTTCCAAGATTTCATTTGGACGATTGCTGTGTTTATAAAAAGCCAGTGTGCTTCTAGGGACTGGTGCATGCTTTCACAAATCACGTACTAAATGTCAGTCATAGAGCAAAGGGATATGCAAGTGATAGGATGTAAATGCTGGGGAGCTGGTTTCACTTGAACAGCTCACTCGGAACTTTTCCAAACTGCTTGTGCTGGCGAGGATTCAAAAGTGTCCCTCTGCTCTCTAATATATGTCGCGTACTTACAGAATGAGGGAGGCTTTGTTAAGGATTGCAGTTCTCCCCAGGTGACATAATCTTTCCTGCTCTGCAAACCGTCCTGTCACTGCACTCCCCAGATGTTGTGATGATGGGAGCGTAAAGACAGCCTGGCTAGGCTGGCCAGGAGGAATTCCCTCAGGTCTTGCCTATTGCGGCTGCTTCCTTAGGGTCTGGTGCGCTCCACCCAGAGACTCGGCACAGATGAATTTCTGCGGCGCAACAATTGTTCTTTCATAGGAGGAGCCGTTACCTGCTGCTCTGTGTCAAACCTTCTGTTTGTGGATGGCAGGCGGATGTAGGACAGATGAATATCCCACCAGAGACTGCACTGTCTCACCTCACGGGTGAATTAAGGCAGTTGATTGCAAGGAAATCACATGTGAGGGATAAAGAGATGGCTTTGGTACTTCTTCCAGGAGCACAGATGTGAACTCATGGTATTATCACAGGCTTGGGTTTGGCTTTATGAGTCCGAGGCTCAAACGTGTTAAATGGAGAGGCCAGAAAGGCTTGAAAGCCATTTGGAATGTTGATGGGTACCACACGCATTGTAACGGGAAGAATGTTGTTAATTAGAACAAAATGCTAGTCTTCAGCATCCGCCAGTTCTGAGGGAAAGGGCCTGTTGGATCCAGGAGTTTGGACTCTGTTCTGTTTGTTTTGAGTTTGCGTGGGGACTGTTTGTCAGTGCTGATCAGCAGTGGAGTGCAGTTGTTCCAGAGGGGATGGAACGCAAAACTGGGGTGAATGATCAATCCTTGGGAGTGCAAGGGGGTAAACAGAGATCTTTGGATTGTAGTTAAAAAGCACTCTAGCGGCCAAGTTAGAGCAAGCCAAGATTTCTCAGTTTAATCTTTTAAGATGACCTTTTTATGTTGTGCCGAGATGGGCTAGGACCCTTCAGGCAGAGACATAATAGCTTTTGAAGTGCTTGAACTTCTGGCTGGTTTTAGTCTTTGTTCGTGTTTGAGGACTGTGGTGGGTGACCGTTTGTCATTGCATGCGCTTTCCACCTTGGGAACGTGCTTTAGAAAATGGTGAACCATGAACTCTTTGAAAACATTTTAAATACAGAGTTCGCTTGATATTTTTGAAGGGCTGAACTGCGTTTGAGAGGTCAAGTTAAGGGGACAGGGCACTTAAGTACGATGATTTTCTTTCAGCACCTGAGTTTGAACAGACAGCCAACCTCTACGGTGGTGATCGTTGCTGAGAGAGAGTTTTCAAACATCTGTAAGGATAAGACGACCTTTAAGAATTGGAAACATTTTTGCTCAAAGGGGTTAGTGCAAAACACGTTCATTGAGGTAGACTGTTAGGATTCAGAGATGGTTTCCTCTCCATGCAAATATCTTACACAGTGTAGTTTCATCACTGTTGATGAAAAACCTTGCCATGAGGAGGGCCTTTCCTAACCTTCGTGGTTACAGGGAGGAAAAGTAATCTTAAAGGTGGCTTTTGAGCTCTGGATGGTGAATTAGTAAATTGGCTATTGTTAGCCAGTGGTATGTGTTGTTAATGACAGGAAGTCTGTGAAGTTTCTTGGACAGGATCCCTTCCTTTCAGTTATGTTTCTTGTCACTGGCAGGTGTGATAAAGGTAAGAAGTGTTGGCCAGAACTTACTGAGGTGAATGATTGTGCACACTGATTATCACTGCTCAAAGGGGTAAAGCAAGTCTGTAGCAGAACTGGGTGGAAACTTGGTTTTCTACACTGGGACTGTAAGACTCCAAGTAATGCTTTGTATGGGATATGGATCCCTGTCTTTCATACTGCCTTGTATTCCCTTTTTCTATAGATATATAGAATCATCATAGAATCATAGGGTTTGGGCTGGAAGGGACCCCAAAGCCCATCCAGTCCCACTCCCTGCCATGAGCAGGGACACCTCCCACTGGATCAGGGGCTCCAAGCCCCATCCAGCCTGGCCTTGAACCCCTCCAGGGATGGGGCAATTGCTTCTTCTCTGGGCAACCTGGGCCAGGGCCTCCCCACCCCCAAAGGAAAACATTTCTCCCTAAGATCTCATCTCAATATCCCCTCTTTCAGCTTCAAACTGTTCTCCCTGTCATATCACTGCCCTCCCTGATCTTCCGCCTCTGCTATCTAGACACTGACATGTGCTCATTATGAGTTTGTTGGACTCGTTTAGACCCAAACAGGAAATGCTAACTTGCCATTTTTGGTCTTGGAGTTTTCTTTGTGCTGCGTAGAGAAAAATGTGATGCGCTCGGCTAAATGTTTTATTTGCGATGGGAATTTGCTTTGGCTAATGCAGTTTTTAAGACCTGTTGGTTCATGCGGAGGTCAAGGAACATTTATGTAAGAGAGTCTTCAATAACATTCCTTCAACTTGGCAAGTTGAAAAAGCACAGCGCCAGTGTTTCTCCTCATTTGAGTATTGAATTATTACCTGGATCCCTTTGACTTCCAACCAGTGAGATGGCATTTAGAATCTGAAGGCAGCATCCTGTAAAGGCAGAGATGTGCATTCTGAGTTGGTCTCCAGTGGGTTTTATTTGTGTTCCCTCTCTCTCTGTTAATGAAGGTGAACTCAAACCCCAACACCCTTTCTAGGAGCTGTCAGCTGCGATGGAACACAGAGGTAAGATTTGTCTAAGCTTGCTCAAGTCCAGCTATCTGCTGTCACCAAAATTCTGGAGATCCCAGATGGGAGGGAAGGTCTTGTAGTTGTGTGCGTAGCTGCTTCTCCTCCCTGAGTAGTCTGTAGTATGTTGGTGTTTTCCCTATTTCTCTCACACTTGCCATCTGTACAAGCGCTCAAAGCATTTGCCTCCTCTCGGTCCATAAAACCCCACTCTTAGGTAAATTCTGGATTAAAAGCATTAGGCTAGGAAACATTCAAACTGATTTCTTTCCTGAGAAAGACAGACTCTTCAAACGCTTGCAGTAAAGAGGGCTGAAGGGTGCTTTACCTGAGCTGCCTCTTGCAACTTCAAGCAATGGAAAGAGCAAATGTCTGTCCACAAACTTTTCTTATGCATTAAATGCTTTTCCTCCCACTTTCATCTGCAGTTATTCCATGCTGTGTGCACGGGATTTGTATTTGGTTTATATAAAGCTGAATGAGAAGGAAAACTGGGGATGGGTTGCTGAGAAGCAGGGTGAGATCCACAGCCTGCTGGTTACCAGAGGGACTCCTGATCTGGTAGAAGCACTTGGAGGAAAGCTACTCTGAGTTTTCAGGGAAAGCACCCCTGAAACCAGACCTGAGGGACCACAGCCATCTGTGCTCTGGTGCACATAGTCAGAGAGACAGCGTTGCCACAGGGACCTCCAGCTTGCACGTCTCCTCAGGTCCGTGTTGGAATTTAGCTCCTTGGGTCAGCACTGACAGTTCAAAAGTTCTTCCTGGCAAGCGCTCTGGGGCTCTTTCCTTCCTTATCCCTGCTGGGCAGCTTCTGGGTGCTTGGCAGGCTTTATCCTAGCTGTGGTCCTGCTTTTTGCTTGCCTCTTTGTCTTTTCCTTTTGTGCTGTGCCTCTTACCTCTAACAGATTTAACCACCGTGTTTTGTGGCTGGTAGGGTGAACAAAAGGGGAGAGGAGGAGAGAAAAAAAAAGACAGCAGATGATGTCTTTTTGTGTGAGAGACACCCTGGGTGGTGGAAATATTGTTTGTAAAGCTCTGAAAAAATCCGTATTGCCCTTGAATCGTGTTTGGCCGTTCAATCCTATACCAGTACCTGCATTTATACCTGGGGTGAATTCATCTCTTCATTAGCAATGTCTGGCTGCTCAGGTGAATGTATAATCATTCTTGTTGTGCAGGGAGGTGTCACCCTTTTTGATAGCATATCCCAGCAGTGGCTGAATCTCTTCACTGCTGAGACACACAATTTAGCTTTAAAAGAAGTTTAAAACCACAAGCATGGTAAATATATTCTGGTGCCTAAACACACACACACACACACACACACCTGTCACTCTGGACTTCTTTGCTGTCTGCCTCCTGTTGGAATTCTTAGGAGTGTTTGCAGTTATTTGTGTACAGACCAGCTGTTGGCTGTGTGTGATTGATGTTTATGCACCTTACACAGAGAAAGGGTGACAAATCCTCTTCCAGTGTGTTTGGTTAAACCTGAGCATTCCCATTTTGGAGAGCGGTGCTGCCTTCTGCTGTCACTGCACGTTACTGTAGGAATAAATGAACCACGTGGAACCGAATTGTATGCTGACATTTGCTGTTCTCATTTTTCTGACTGGGTCAGTTTTGGTTTCTCACTGTGAATTTGGATTCTGGAAGGAAAAAACAATACTACCTCTTTTTCGACTCACTAGATTACATCAGCTTGCTCAAGATGCTGGCTGTGTGAGTGCTTTACAGTTGCTGCTGCTCGTGTCCACTGCTGCTGTTACCCGTGCTGTTGGACTGAAGGAGCCCGGGTATGCTAGCAGGTGGAATTGCACACACGTGCCTGCATCCATAGAGATGTTTCATTCTGCCAGTAGTTTCCAAACTGGGGCAAGCATCTCTTCTTAAGTATTTTATGGCACTGGTGCACATTTTCTCACAAACATGGAGTGCGGTGCCACTTACTACTTAATATGCTTTTCAGAGCCAGGTGCCAGTGAGTTGCCATTTGTTTCTCGAAGCACAGTTGCATTTTGGGGAGCTTTTGCAGTGGAGGAGAGGTTTAGTTTGAAGCAGAGTCTGTGCCCAGAAGAGGGCTCCCCTGTCCAAATGAGGAGCGAAACCCATGAGAATTTAACATGAGATTTCTTTCCTTTCAATGAGATCTGGTTTCTGGTTGGTTGGTTGGTTGGTTTTGGGATGTGTGTTAAGCAATCAGTTTAGAATTTAAGATGACATTAACGCTAGTAACTGATCTTGGGTTAGCCAAATCTATTAACCAGTGGATTTAGAGGTGGAAAATGACGCAGAGGGAATTTGAGTGACCATAGATGGTACATGGCAGTGTGGCTGTGTCTGAACAGAACGACACAAGTTAATGTCAGCCTAAGGTCTAGCTCAGCTCCTGCAATAACCTGGGAGAGTGGGTGAGGGAGAGAATTATTCTTTCCGCACTGGGGACCTGGCTGGATTGCTGGACCTGGCTCTCCGTGTGCTTGCCAAAGATAGCAGATGATTTTTAATGGCTGCACCTCTTTAGGATTGTTATTTTATGTCTCATCCAAGAAAGGACAGGATAAATGTTGTTCTCTTTCAGGAAAATACCGCAGGCGTGGTAAACGTGGCCAAAACTAACAACAGTTTAGATAAGAAACCATGTTCTGGGGGATATCAGGCTTGCATTCTTTATTAGGCTCATGCTTGCACAGTATGACCATTATTAACATCATTAATGTTTATTGTGCTGACTCTGGTCAGTTTGTTTTCTTAAAAACATTTTCTGTGTGGCTTTATATTCCTTTAAATATACCATGCTGTGCAGGGTGACTCCTGAGCGTGGCCCTGGTTCATCGCTGGGAGCAGAGCGTGTGCCCGCTCCAGCTCCCTTTGCAGCTGCTCCAGGCAGCACAGTTGTCTTATCTGTGCTGGTGGTGGGTTACCATGTGCAGCGGGCCCATGGCTGGGTCCTCTCTCTGCTCGTAGCTCGCACCCAGTGCTGCCTCGGCTCACCATCGCGTGATGTGCCCTTGCGTAGGCACAGGATAGGCAAAAGCCATCACTGTTCCTGTTCTAGGAGGTGCTGGTGGAGGTCCTGGTGTTTGGGGGGCCAGTTGGCTCGATCTGACTAGGTAATATTTTCTGATTCCTTTATTCATTCTGGATGCATGTGCTGAAATAGCAGCTGGCAAAGAAATGTGAGCAGTAGAATGGAACTGGCTGCTTGGTCTCCCCCAAACCAGCAAGTTTCATTTCGGACAACTGTAATGAAGGCCAAATGAGAGCTGAAAAAGGGTGGTACGTGTGCTGCTTCCACTTTCTACGCAAGCAGGTAATAGCCAGTCTGGTTCTGAGGAGCTCTGCTGTGCTTCCCATAGCTGCGGCTGCTTTCTGTCTTGTGTGAACTGTGCAGGACCAGCAGACAGACTGCCTGAAGTGCAGATGTATCTTTAAAAAACCCAAGGCTGCTCAAAAACATTGCTTTGCTTAGGGACTTTGCCTGAAGAATGCCTGTTAATAAAACTATCAGATGTAAGCAGCAAGTTTATACAACATTTCTGCAGTTCATATTATTGCACAATGAAGTTTGGGTTTGGATTTGTTGACTTTCCACAATGACCGTATCAGCTTACACCAGGGAGGCTTCTGGAGTGGGTTCCAGCATTTGCTACAAGACTGCATGAACATTCCTAACCCGAGAGAGAGCCTGAATTCAAGCTGGCGCACACAGCATTCATGACAGCCTTGATGTCTGAGATATTTGTGTGTGTGAGAGTTTCTGCTCTGGAATAGCCATCTTTATTTGCCAGGCGTGCGTGGTCAGAGGCTTCGTGGTGTCCTCAGCAGAGCAGCCTCAAAGCTGGCCAACATGCTGATTTAGGGCCTACAGAATTATTGGTGTCTCGGACTCCAGCCAGCATCGTGAAACCACAAGAATCAGACAGACAATAGGGTTTGTTTGGTGAAATATTTTTCCTTACCCTGAAAGATGTCATTTGTTGTACTTCAGAGATTGATGGGGAGGGAGGAGGATTCCACTGCTTTGAGTCCAGACTCAAGGGGATGCGGGAACATTTGTCTTTTGTCTCGGGAAGCAGGGTGGCCAACCACCTCAGTCAAAGCCAGTGCAGTGGTTTGGGACAGCTGACAAATAGCACTCCCAAAGGTCGTTTTCGCAAGTGGCTCAGAGTTGGTAGACATTCCTACCTACCTGAGGATCGTTTTGTCCATACAGTTAATAAGATGAGCTGCAAGAACTCCCATTTTACAGGTGCATGTAGAAACTTGGTGCTCCACTGAAACCTTCTGGCACTGATCCCTGTGGATGGAGTTCAGTACGTACGGAGCACAGTGTGACTTCATCTTCTGAAATGCATTTCTGGTTGTCCTGTCCTCATCTCACACGTGGGTTAAAGTTAACGTGATGTCATTCCCAGTACTGTATACATTCCTTAGTCTGCTGTAGACTGTGTAACCCAGAATGGCTTGCGGTTTCCAAAACTACCAGGGCAGCCTACTCAGGTTTGGGTTATGTGACATTATTTGGATATTTCCCAAACATTTTTCTGATATAAATAAAATAGAAGTAAGCAGAAATTTCTTTTGTGTTAAGTAAAAGGAAGTAGTTTTCCCAGACGCAAATGTCATTTGAGAAATCCTGTCCCTATTTATACAGAATCAAAGGCAAAAACAGTATTAGGAGAAAATCACTGAACCATAGTTTCAGGGCAGTTCAAAAAGCATTATTGTATGCAATCCTCATCACAACTGAACATCCAAGAAGAGTTTAAGCGGCTGAAAGCAAACCAAAAGTTTTAATGTTTGGCTTCGGTTTTGTCTTATTAAAACTCCTTTCAGCTGCTTCAAATCCACGGGAGATGGAGGAAATAAGTGACAAGTAGCAAGTTGAGAAGATGGTTAAAAGAGTCAGCTTTACCAGAGCTTTTTCTACCTTAAAAGTGTGGAACAGGAACTGTTAAAACATTCCTGTTCTGTGTTAGGAAAGCAGGGCTGCAGTGACTTTCCTTATTATCAGCCGCAGCTGAGCATTCATGAGGCTGTTGGATGAAGAGGTTTCATTTCTTCCAGGGTGACTTTTCCCTTAGGGTCCCTGTGTGGACGATGAAGCCATTAACAATGTCACTGCTGTGGCAGACACTTCAGAGAGCCTTGCAACCGTTAAGTCATGCAAAGTCTGAAGAGCTTGCAACCTAAATTACTTTAAAATACTGGTAAAACTTTGCAAACAAAACTTCCAGAGCTGCAGAGGCAGAGTCTTTGGCAAGGCATGCTTTCTGTCTTATAAAAACCTTCAAAGTTTAAAGGTACCAATAAAGTCTTTAGAAAAGAAAAAGAAAAGATTGGCAGAGGAATCTCGTATGGGACCAACATTTCTTGGCAGGGTGAAAATTCTTTCAAAGAAACATTTGGAAAAGTTCTTTGCAGCATTTTTATTGTGTTTTTCTTCATCACTTCTGTTGCCAAAATAATTTAATGTGGGCTGAATACTTGTGCTTGCTTTCATTCTCCTTAAGTTCTTTGACATGAGCATCTCATCTCGAAAAAAGGCAACTTTTATCTGTTAGACAATTCAGGCTCTTTATGTGGAGCATAATGGCAATCCAGACAGATTTTTGAGAGCTGCAGCCCAAGGCCGCGCATCCTGTGGCTCAGGAGTCCTTTTACTGCTTCACTGGTGCAAATGGACAAGGCTATTCTGTATTAGTGAGGGTGGCAGAAGAGATCCTGGCTTGGAGATACCCTGGGAATGACAGAATATAGCAAACCCATTTCGATGTCAGCAATTCAAGTGATCGGTGTGGCACCAAACCCAGTCATAATCTGGAATTCCCATTGAGCAATGGTGTATTTTTAAGAGTAGGATTTGTATTGATAGAACTGGTAGTTGTCCATCTGGCCTAATGCTCCCATTCTGGATGCTTTTAAGCAAGGTGTTAATCTTCCTTCGCTCAATATTCTGTTAATTATCCAACACTACATCCCGTGAAGGGATTTCATTCTGATCCCAGCTGGTGATCAGCTTATGCCTTGCTGATAAGGATTGATAGCCCCAGTAATTCCTGTATAAGTTAATAGCAAACCATTCTGTGGCAGTTATTCCTTTTCATAATGGAAATTCTGTTCCTGTTTTACAGGCATCGACCAGATGAGGTGGGGTCTTCCTGATATTCCAGCACCTGTTGGAATTTGCTAGCCATTTTGTCTCAGTCATCCGACTCCCCCTTTTGCAAGTTAAATTTGCTTAAACCACAGTTGAACTGATCCTCTCCCATAGCGGCAAGATCTGCATCTTTTCATCTGTAATGATTACAGTCCTATTACGTCTAACAGGATTGGCCCCAATCTTCCCACATCTGACGTGCTACGCTCCATCTGTACAAATTTTACTAAGAAATACTCCTCAATCAAAAAGTCTCTAATTTTGTGAATATACCCAGCTTTGAAATGTGTGTGGATGGTGTGAGCAGCCACTGTAAGCATAAGCTCTTCCTTTATTTGCCACTTCAGTTGAAGGCGGACACAGAGAAGTTGTGTGTTGCCAGTCTAAAAGACTCCACGGGTCTGGAAGAAGCATTGGTAGTTGGGATTAAATGTTCTGGATTTCAAGGCTGGGATTTCTTCACAGAAGCAATCTTTTGAGCTCCTCCTTCTAATTTACTAATGCTCTCCCTTCCTACTGTTTTTGGGTTCCGTCCAATCCAGCCCTAACAGCAGCGGGGACCAAATGTGTATCTTCATTAAGCTCATTTGTAAATCATGTGTGCCGTATCCCTTTTAGCATCTTGAAATGGAATTCTGATCACAGGTTTCTGTTCCAGATTAGTAGGCCGGATATGGAGTGTTCTTGTGCTAAATGTGAATGAACAAACAAAATTTTACTGTGTCCTGTTTGTGGTTTCTTCTTCATAGCATCTTTGGCTCAGGCATCGAGGCAGTTCCAGCTTTTCCAGTGTTTGGAAAGCAAAGTCGATGCCTTTCTTATCGCGGAGGGAACGTAGGGTCGGACAAGGCCGAATGTCATTGGCATCTGGTGTTGTCCTGACTATGCAAGAGAGAAACAAGATGAAAATGTTGGTTTGTAGCACTGGCAGTGCTCACTTCAGTTTTGCCTTAGGTCTTCAAGATCAAAGGACAGAGCTGTCAGCGAGAACCGTATCTTAGCGTCATTACCCTTCACAGGCAACTTCCAGCTGTCTAGAGGAGATCAAAGACACATGAGAGAACTCTGGCTGTCCACATCCTGGGAACTCCACACCACCAAGGCGATGTGGTGGCTGTGTCTGGGAGCCAGCTGTGTGGCCTCCTCTGCCCGGCCTCATGCCTGAGCATTCGGTTTGATGTAAAAGGAACTGGAAAGGAACTGCATGATGTGGCATGACGGGACCTTTATTTTCAAAGCAAGGTGGCTGCAGAAGGCTCACGGGGAATGCTCCTGTTAAAACAGAGACAGAGGAATGGTTGAGAAGAATAAAGTGCACCCTCCTTGCTCTCAGGGAGCGCAGCATCAAATGTGTTTGTCTAAAGCACACTAGGTAACGAGGAGACTTAAACTGCAAGGATGGAGTTTGGTTTACATTTTGTTTCCCTTATTTATCAAGTTGGCACTTGTAACAGAAGGAGACTGTCCATGCTGATGGCTATCATGGCTTGCCTACAGGCAAGAGCTTCTTAGGGTGTCCTCACTGCAATCCTTGTAAATACGCAGTAATCCATCCAGATTGAATTCAGAATCACTTGCTTCTTTCTTGTTGCAGATGGGCCTGATTTTAATTGCTGTAAGTGTTGGCAGGGTCTTGTGATGGGCATTGGTTGGCCTTCTGATACCTGAAACCTAATTCCCAATCTTCGTTTTCTATAGGTCGCTTTCATGTGTTCCAAACTCAGCCCCAGAAGCCTGATCCAAACTGTAGAAGGACCCCAAGTGCACAATGTGTTCTTTTCTTTTTGTGCTTGTGGTGAAATTGGTGTTTGCAGGAGCTGTGAAATCCATTGTGCCTGGATACCAGGCTGTGTCGATGTCTTGGGTGGGATGAGCGCTTTCCTGGCCATGTTTCACCCACTGCATGGCTACTTCAGCTATCGCCAGCGTGATGCCAATGGAATGACCCAGCCGTAAGCGCTGGATAACCGTAGCCGTGTGCTTGTCATCTCTGCAAAATGCTCAATTTCTGAATCCTTTGCACTCAAAATGGGGCCTGGATTTGTTTGTACCCAGTTTTTCCAGTCCTTTTTCTTTTCAAGTGAGAGCATCGGGACTGGAGATGGGATAGGATGTGAACTTGTTTGCCTTTTTCCAGCATGTGCTGCATTCACAGACTGTGAAGAAGTCTGTGTTCCACCAGGGCTGGGGTAACCATTGCATGATATTCACTTGGTGGACCTATTTTAATTTTCACTGCTGTGCTATTATCGGACTGAAAAACAATCCCTTTGTATGCCAAACCTGGCCCTCTCTTGGATTGCTACTAGGACTGGCAAACATTCCAGGAATCTCATGTTCTGACTTGATTCCAGCATTCCCCACTGATTTACTTATTTCTTAGAAAAATATGTTCCATTTGAAATTAAACACTGGCCATGGCACCGTGTGTTTGTGTAGCGGCTTTCACCGTGAAAGATCCCAGCCGATGCTCCTGACCAGCCTGATGCGTGTGATCACATCGTGGTTGGCACAGCCACTACAACATGAGCAGGGGCATTCCCACCTGTGCTGCCCAAGCTCCACAACCACTTCTTGCTTGGGCTGGAACACAGCAGGAAAGGGGACAGGGCTTCGAGAGAGGAAGTAGGGATCTGCTGGAAGCATGGACAGGGGAGCCTGGGGATGACCTCTCCCCTCTATGTTTGAGAAGCCTAAGATGTTCCTTGGCAGTTAAACACGATGGAAGCTGCTCATTTCACTCACCCTACATCAGTGATCTCCCATTCTCTTTAATAGGATGTGTGGCTGGTTTAAGTACTGTGTAAAATAAAAACCTAAGCTTCCTGAACTTGGCACTCTCCAAAAAGTCAAGTCACCTGGAAGGTCAGGGTTTGTTGGGAACGTGACTGTGAGGCAGCAGAGGCAGCTGTCAAGGAATTAGGCATTCTTCCTTCACAGCAAGGAGAGCTGTGCCTTTCCTGTGCCACCTGCAGCCCTGGGGTACACATTCTCCCACCTGATTGACCAGAGAGGCTGTGCCAGAGCCTCCTGATAGGGAACGTGGCTCTTGTTTACACCCCCAGGCTCTACTGCCCCTAAATAGCTGTGTTCAGCAATGCAGGTCACTGCTAAGTGAATATCAGGTCAAGCGGCTCTGGGGTTGTTATTTAGTGTTGTTTGTGTGGTTGGAAACTTGCCCTGGTAAGAACTGGAGGCAAATTTCAGATTGTGCAATGCTTTGTGAGACTCCTACACATACAGCCAGGGCAGGAGATTGGGCAAGGGGCTGGGTTTTGTACAGAAAAAGATGTCATTTTCATTTGTGGCTCTGATAGGAAGTTTTGTTCCCTTTTTTCCCGTCAAGGCCATGTTTCCTTTCCGTTTGCTGGTGTTTCTAAGCATATTCTATTGGCTTGGGCACACAGACTAAAGTCTGAAAAGCAGCAAAAGAGGCAAACTGTTAAAAACTTCGTTTGTGTCTTTCTTTTGGTCTGTGCCCATATAGGATGGTGCTGTCAAGCTGATCTTTATTTCTCCATATTGATTCCTCTCAGGTACGCAGGAAAAACACCTCTTGTCATTTTATAGAGTAATTTTTGTGTAAGCTTTCAGTTATAAAAATGCAAGCTGCTTTCATGCAAACTGCTTGTATATTTAGGCAAACAGATGCATCTGTTTATCCTTAAACTGACACCAACGGGAGGTAAAACATTGAAAGGTTTATGGCAAGTGAGGCCTTTCTCCTTCTCTGATTTAGACAATGACTCTCCATCTCTTAAACACTTGTGCTCTCCATTGTATGCTTTGCAAGGATTGGCAGCACGCAGAGAAAAAGTGCCATTTCTTTTATGTGGAAACTTACTGCTCTCAGAATCAACTACCATAATGCTGGAAAATATGATAATGGGATTTTCGTAACACCGTTAAAACTGGGCCGGCCCTGGTGGCACTGCGCTTTCATGCACAGTGCCCAGAAGCGCCCCTTGCCAAACTGCAAGGAGCCTGGTCTTGCTGCTGGAAAAGGGAGGACAATCCAGGCCGAGCTAATTCCAGTTCCATTGATATGTCCATAGACTGTCCACCCACACTAGAGCGCTTCTGACCAGGGGTGAAGCTGGAACAGAGCTGGGAAATGGTGAGGATCTTCAGAAGCGTTGCAAGACTAAAAGGGAGATAAGTATCTCCTTTTAACGATCACGCTTGAGTTATGCCCATACAGGGATAATGGAGTTCATTTAAACGTCAATACAGATGTTTTGTTTCTCTGCTATTTTAGAAATGATTCACAAAGTGAATTAATGAATTCCCGTAAAGCCACGGAGTGATGTTTGGAGGCTTGCATGTTCCTTGCATAAGCAAAGTCCTAGCAAAGCCGGTGGGACTTGTGTCAGAGAACTACGGAAGCAAGTTCTGGAGCACCTAACAGACAGGTCCCAGGGGGCCAGGCTGCACCATACTCAGAGCTGCAGCCTCAGAACCAGCAGAAGCTTTGACCCCCAATGATGTCACTGCTGTCTTTCCATGTGCTTAGGGGAGTCGACATCCTCTCTCTCTGTCAGCAAGGTCTTTGGAGTTTTGCTGCACAGCAGCGCCTCTATTTGTGTTTTATTTGGACCAGGTAACAGGAAGGAGGCTCACTCCTGAGTGTAGAGAACCATGGCTTCCAGCATCTGCGAATACATTGCTTGCCTTTGCTGAAACATCAGCTGCTCACCAAAAGGTCCTTTTTATCAAAAGCTTTGCCAACCTGTGAGCTGTCAGCAATCCTGCTTGTTTCCAGTGTTCTTCTGGAGAACCAGGAGCTTGAATGGCAGATCAAATGGCAGACCGCTCCTCGAATCCTGTGTTCAGTTCTGGGCCCCTCACCACAAGAAGGATGTTGAGGCTCTGGAGTGAGTCTTCACAGACAGGGTGATTGGGCACTGGCAGAGGCTGCCCGGGGAGGGGGTTGAGTCACCTTCCCTGGAGGTGTTTAAGGCACGGGTGGACGAGGTGCTAAGCGGCATGGTTTAGTGTTTGATAGGAATGGTTGGACTCAATGATCCGGTGGGTCTCTTCCAACCTGGTTATTCTATGATTCTATGAAATACGGACAGAAATGCTGTCTGCCCAACCCTCGTGTGTGCTGTTGCCGTTGTCAGACCCAGTACCTCCTCAGAGCCTAGGAAGAGTTTCCAAAGGTGCTCTCTGAAACATGGCCCCCGCAGGTCCTGTGTGGTGTGGAGTAAACAAAGGCAGGGCAAACACATGTGGAAAACTCAACAGGGCTGGAGATCTTGATATTCTTTTCTGTTTGTTATTGCCATTTTCAGTAAGCTATGAAGCAGACAGTAACCATCTTTAAGTTATTCGTCTATGGAATGTTACAGTTGGAGCTTTTGGTCTTTTTTTTCTTGTGTCTCGTGGGATGTTGAAGAGCATTTTCTGGTCTCATGGAAGGATGGATGTCCTTTGAGCTGTCCTTTGAAGGTTCCTCCTTGTTGCACAATGCCATCAAATTAGAGATTCGAATCATAGAATCAGAAATGGTTTTGGTTGAAAGGGACCTTAAAGATCAGTGGCATTGCGTATTCATAGAACAAGATGGTGAAGAAGGAACCACAGAGAGGAGTCTGAGCTTTTTGATGTGCTCCTGCCAGAGGCCAGGGATGGGTGATATGGTTGGAGATGAGGGTGGTGGGTAGGTAGGCAAGCCTCGTTACTTTTCATATCTCATTAGAACTGTTGTGTTTTTATCATTGTGGTTGACTTTAAATTGACCAGAGTGCTCTGAAGAGGGTGGCATTTGAAGAAGAGCGGGGAAAGAAGCTCCTGACAGTGGGATGCTAACAGTGGAATATTGAGCAGGATGGAAACCACAGCCTTCTTGCCTCTGGTTCTTTGAAGGCAGCACTTGATTATGACCCACTTGCCATCATCTTAACGGGCTGTTGAGGCCAAGGTAAAGGATCCCAGGGCTATGGCTTTTATGGAGAGCTGCTGCAGTAGGGTACAGCATCTCTGCACAAAAGCTGTTCCTGAAAGGAAAGTGATGGGCATGATGGAATAGGGAGTAAGCTGCTTGGGGCCATTGGCTCCGGTATGGAATCACAACTGTTGGTGGATGCTCCTGGTCTTGGAAATACCTCTAAAGCTGCCTTGAGAGCCATCTAATTTTCTTTGGTCCTCAATAAAGGAGTTTGTAAAGCGAGTTTACAATCTCATCCCCCTAAAACCTGGCACCGCCTCAGCATATAATATATTTCCTTATAGATTCTCATTTGAGAAGGCGTTTAGCATTCAGCAAAACTGGTAACCTTTCCTCCGTCTGGTCAGCACTGGAGCAAATCCAGTAGGAAATGAGATCCTTAGGTTAAGGTTTTGTAGAGTGGTGTTCAAACCTATCACAGTCTTATTCAGTATTTGATTTGTCAGGGTTTATAATTTCTATAGAGCTTTATTAAATCCCATTAACAACATCTCACGTTCATTCCTCTTAGACTACGTAGTGCTATGGAAAAGGTTTGTGGTCCCATCGTGCATTTCTGATAATGAGAGAAGGAGTTGATTTGCTAGGACTGATGTACAGACAGTTTACATTGATGTTGGCATTTAAAGGCAACAAAATATGAAAAGAGTTATGATATTTCACAGTTTAAGCAACACATTTTCAGATTTTTTTAGCCTGAAATTTTTTTTGGCATCTTTTATTCCAATCCATCTACGTTTGACTATGAATGGGAAGGATGTTTTGATACAAAACTGTTTAAAAATAATAGTGAGAAAGCTGGAACGACTTTGATGAACAAGCATCTTTCTGAAAAGCTGGGAAACGCAACCCCAAGGTTCCTCTGTGCTTCCTTCCTAGGAAAAGAAAGACCAGTTCCAGTTATTTTCTACGTGATGATGAACTGCCTGTCGAAAGGGGCATCTTTATATATATGATCTTCCCAATTGCAGCCACCGCTGGATGAATCTGTGAAGAACAGCTGGAATCTGTAAGGTATGAGTGAAAACCTGGGTTTGGGTTTGTGCCTTGTGGGCAGTGGGCTTCTTGCGAGCTTCTTGCTAACACACAGAATTAAAGTATTGCACAGTGAGCCTGGCAGGGCACACAAGGGCCAGTTTTAGAAACAAGTGTGGCCCCTTGAGTGGTAATTTTTGCTAGGCATTGTTGCATCTTCTGTCAAAAGGTGCATAGCAGGGGTGTGCATTCTTGGTCACGGAC
Source organism: Phaenicophaeus curvirostris (assembly GCF_032191515.1). Classification (NCBI taxonomy): domain Eukaryota; kingdom Metazoa; phylum Chordata; class Aves; order Cuculiformes; family Cuculidae; genus Phaenicophaeus; species Phaenicophaeus curvirostris. Next base: position 1,289,111 of record NC_091395.1, read on the forward strand.
TCAGCTCTGTCTTAGAGGAAAAAGCAGCTGCTTCCATTTTTCTGCCCTATTCCCATCCATATTTTCTGGGGATTTGCTCACTGGCTCTACTGAATAGACCAGAAATATCTCCTATTTTGTGATTGAGGGTAGAGGTTCCATCGCACTATACTTATATGATTTGGTGATAAGCAAACTTAAAACCATGTGGATTGAGTCTGGTTTTGGACCTGGTTCTTTCCAGCCTGGCTACATGAGCAGCAGCACAGCGGGAATTGGAATACCCAGGGATCTGCCTCTGGTGCATCTGTGTTATGGGACTGGGCATTCTGTGGAGGTGTTCACACCATGCTGTGAATCTCCACATCAGTTCAGGAAGCTCTTGCAGGCTGCTCTTCTGTGGTACTGACCAACGAGTGGCTCGGGAAAACAAGAAGCTGAGCTTTTGGCTAGGAGGATTTTAATGAATCTTTGATGGTTCATGTCAATCCATCCAGTATTTGATCTCATTTGCTGCTCGGGTGTTGTTTCTGTAAGGAGCTGGCGTAGAACAGACCTGTGTTGCCTGCAAATCAAAATGTACCCAGAAGATGAGAGATGTTTAGGTGACTTAATGAAAAACCCAACAGAGCTAGGGTTTTTATTTGTTTTTTAAATGCATCACAGCCCTCGGCATCCTCCCCAGCAGCGACAGCGGAACATTCTTTTAGCTGTTACATGAGGCAGAATCTCCTTTCTGAAGTGTTAGAATGTGCAGTCGGTCCAGACATCTGAGCGGCTGGAAAAAAAAGCAGGGGCACTGTGAGATTTTTATTATTATTCCTTTTTTTTGTATCAAATTGCCATGGATTTATGGGGTCAAAAGCATTTGGGCTCCCTGCAATGAGCAGATAATTAGGAATTAATGAAAGAAATTAGTGCAGATACCAGCAGAATAAAAACACCATCCCAGTTGTTTTGATGTAGATGGCAAGAACTTCACAGCCCATCTGAAACTCTTGTGATTGAAGTAAAAAGGCAAGGCATTGTGCTCTTGAAGCCTGTCAGTGATCAGTGGGTTGATATTAAAACAGGATTAAGGGTGCCCTGGCTTGAAGACTGAAGTGTTCTGCTTTGGGTTTGGGTCATTGGACAGTTACAGAGTTTGGCAGTTAATTCCAAACGTCCTGTTTTGCCACTGTTCATTGATGGCTGCAAATAACTATGTTTAAAGAGAAAAGGAAGGGAACAAAGGAGGTTTCAGATATCCTAGTCTCTTCCAGGAAAGCCTGCCAAGTCTCCAGAAAGCCAAACTTAGTAACTAAAACTGTTAAAATCATAAAGGTTTATAGAATTTTCATTTCATTACACTTTCATCCCAAAGTATTTAATAGCAGATGTTACACGTAGGATGTCATACGCTTTTCTGGCTTGATCTGCAAGGTCACTGTTTGCATGACTAACAGCAGTTCTTGCAGTCATTCCTCTTTCCAGGTGTGGTGGTGCACCCCTCTGGAATGTTCACCGTACAACTGTGGAATCTGTGACACACGAGGGCTGCGCCACTGTGTCTTTGCACATCTCTGGGCTCTCTCAGTGATATTCTGCATTGGACGCAACCTGGAGAGGGTAACAACTTCCAGCAGCCTCCTGTGGGGCTACCGATGGAGCGTGCCACACATTCCTTTAATTGTAGTTAAACAAAAGGGACACAGTTGTTTTCCAAAACGTTTCTCTTGATCTAGGGCTTCAATTAATGCTTTCCTCTTGTGGGAGAAGAGTGTGGGACAGCGAAGGAAACAGCCTCCTTGGGTAGAATAAATGTTGCCCATTAGCAGTTCTCTCTGAAAGCCAATGGCAAAGGAACAGGCGTTATTCCCTAATAAATCCAGAAGCAGTAGTGTGGTAAAAGGAGAGACAGGCTGGACCATCAGAGCATTGGGCAGAGACTCTTGGATTCTCTTCTCTCTGTTAGTCAGACAGACCAAATCTTTTCCTTGCTGCGTATCCACATTAAAATAGCTGGGTGGACACTGAGCTGTGTTGGAGCACCGGCTTTCCAGAGGCTTGGTTCCATCGATGCAGCTTTCTGTCCTGCTTGGTTGGGTAGGAGAAGTTGGTCATTGCTCCCTTCAGAGACAAGAGTTTCTGTGGCAAATTGTGTTATAACAGCAGGAAAGAGGGAAACTGGGAGTGGGCATCCAGTTCCCTACACGGCTGTACACCTCCAGTGCCAAAATGGCCTTGGCCCAGTTCTAGGCAAGCCCTGGTGTCACCGTGGCCACCTAAATATTTGGGAGCATCCCTCTTAAGCACATATTGACATCACTGTATCTGCCTGCTCTCATCCCTTCAGTCTTTGCACATCATCTCACAAATTCATGGAAACCTTTTCAGCTGCATCGACTCCTTGATCAGGTTTAACTTGTGGTTGGTTGATGGAGGCAGTGAAGAGGCTGCAAAAGGAGAGGATCCGAGCAATATTAATGGTTGTTGTTTGATCTAACACGTCTGAAAATGAAAGCAGGGGCACATGCAATGCCATGTTGTGCAATGCTGCATCCAACTTTTGCAGAAGGAACTGGAACAAGATATTCTTCTTTCAGCCTAGGACTGTGGTGTGATGTGTTCCTGTTTCCCAGGTGCCTCGGTCCAACGGCCTGGTGGGCTCCGTGGCCGTGGCTCACTGTCGCTTTCCCTTACAGCGCTGAGTGCCCAGACTGGGGGAGACGGGACTTGCTTACGGCCTCAGGCAATCCTGAAAATCTGGAACTCGTTCCCTCTGGAGTTATGAAATGTGGACGGACTATTCTTTTTTACAGTGGAAAAGCATGAAATCACAGCCACATTGGCTGGCGTTATTATTCATTTAACAGTTAAACTTCCATTATGTTTTACTGTTTGCTGGTTTTATGTGCTTCAACTTTATGTGTTTTGCAGTTAACTGTTTGAAAGGAGAGCGAAGCGATTTGCCAGGACTGTGTCTTTCTCCCTGCTCACTCTGTGCTTTCCTTGTTGCTAGGGTGGTATTTGTTTCACATGGCACGTGGGCATATTGGAAAGTGTAAATGTATAAAGTTTTACTGTCTCATTCTTCGTAAGACCCCTAGAAATGAATGGCTCTACGTATGTTGTGATAAATCCTCCCTATCTGTGGGTGTAACCACAACTGGAAGCGCTGTTCCACGTTGGTTTGGAAGGCAAATTGCTGAGAGTAGTGTTGAGTCTCGCTGTTACTGTTCAAAAATGCTTGAGTCATGGTGTTTGCTTTTTAAATTAGTAGCTTTTCTGCTTGCAAAACTAAAAAGCCCAACTGGTACTTGCCCTTCTTTGAGATCAACAGCAACCTTCCTTCTCATAAACCTCAGCCTATCCCTGTTGTCTTCATAGAATCATGGAATCATGGATCCTACTGGATCAGGGGCTCCAAGCCCCATCTAACCTGACCTTGAATATCTTCGGGGGTGGGGCAGCCGTGGCTTCTCTAGGCAACCTTATTCATCAGAAGAAGTTTCCTCAATCACAGTTGCTTTGGCTTAGCTGGAAAATCTGTTCTTTTCCACTGTAGTTCTGTGCTATGAGGTGAAATTCCTAAGAAACCCTTTTTCTGGAAGAAGGTCCATAGAAGCAGGTGGGTGCTACGCCATGGCTTTGGACATCAGCATGCATCTGCTGTGTGACCTTAAGCTCACACTGAAGTCAGTGGATTCTCGTTATGGGAACTGTGGGTCCTACTGACGTGGGCCCTTGATTGAAGTCTGTAGCGATAGCTTTTACTCTGGAACATTGAAGAATGCCTGAGGGACAGTGCCAAGGTGGGAGGAAGGCATCAGGGTACTTCCTCCTTAGCCTGTCCACGCCAGTGGCACAGATGGCTTTGTTCCTAGAGCCCCACAAACACCTGGAAGAGGAGATAGGCCTATGTGGTGGCTGCTCTTCAAGTAGCCTCTGAGTGGCTGCATAGGGAACAGCAGATTTGGCTAAAAGGTAAGGAAGAACCCAAACAATAAAACGTGTATCTGGGCCTAAACTTTCCGCGGTTCCGGTTCTGGCCATCTGCTATGCAGTTATGTATGTGCAGGCCGCCTGCATGTCAGGAATGTAGGGGTTTATCAGGGTTGGTTTCATTGCTGGTGGATACAGAGCTTGGATTCCAGCTCAGGGTTGGCAGCGCCTCGTCCCTGAGCAGTGTTGGATCTGCTAGCATGACCTCACTGCTGCAGCAGGGCTTCTGCGGTCGGAATGCCAACTATGTCCCTCACCTGGTGCTCTTGTAGAGAGCGAGGACCAAGCTGCTGGAGGAAAGGAGCAGGGCTTGCTGTGCCCGCTTGGGGATGGAGCATGTTGCTGTGAGGCTGAGGTGGTAACAGTGTAACACAGTGTGTGTAGCTCCAGCCAGCTCGTCCTTCTCTGCTGGCCTGGATGTGATCCAAGAGGTGGCACAACATGCCTGTGAGGATCACTGGCTGGGAGTTACAGAGGTGACTCATAGATGCCCAGCTCTCAGTGATGATCGCTGCGGTTTAGCTGTCTCATTTTCCATAAGCTGTTTGGAAAACCACAGTCTGAGCAGTCAGAATTCCAGAAGGACAGTATATACTGTAACTGCATTATTTTACAGTATTCCCTGGCAAGAAAAAAATGTTCCCTCTGCACTTGGAGGTGCTGTTGGTGCAGAACTGAAACGTCGCACCGAAGGATCTGCAGTCTCCGGCTGAGGAGTCCTAAGCCATGGTGCAAACCATCCAGAGTGAGTGTCCTGGAGCGTGGTTCTGAGGGCAGCCGGTCAGTCGGTCATTCATGCACCAGGAGCAAAAGAAGTGGGAAGCTGGGCAGTTTAGGACAGAATGCTAGGTTGTTTTGAGATGCAATCTGGGCGGTATGTGGGTCAGCACGAAGGGATCGCCTGTGTCTGCAGAGGGGCTGGGAAAGGTGCCTTTCCTGGGACAGAAGTCTGGGCTTTTTTGGTGTGTGCTCAGGTTGAGCTTCGCATTCTCATTCATGACGGGCTCAGGTTTCGGACTGTCTGCCCGAAGGGGAAATTTATCCTGGCAGCTGCTGAAAGAGGAACTCTTGTGGATTGGCACCAGTTTGTGCATGAAAAAAATAAGAGTTTTCTTTGCTGCATGTCAGGTGGCTTTTCAGGGATGCTTTGTTTACATTTCCCACTGTGTGCTCTGACTGCTCACATCAGCAAGAGTTGATATTTGAGCTCTTTCTGGCAGCTGCCAGGCACCACGTAAGATGCCGTGAGCAAGAAGTACCTGTGCTCTGGTGGCATTCCATGGTGGCAGCATGAGCCACGGGCCTGCTGCGGTGCAGACAAACTGCTCACTGTGGGGCTCAGCGCCCTCTCGCTCCATGTGGACAGTTTCCTACACATTCATGTTGGTGATTTTGTTACTGATAGCTGTGAAATCACTTGCGATTGCAGGCTGCCTCTCACCGGCTGGGAGGCTGGGCTTGGATCTTCTGGGGAGCAGAAGAGACATGAAACCTCTGGAGTGGTCCTGACAGGAGAAATGCCATGTTGCTGTGTCAAGCCTTTCAGGGCCATTTGAGTTGTGAGCTCTTTGTATGGCCTAGCTCAGGTCGGGATTGACAAACAATAGCTGCTGAAAACAGTGTTATTTTAAATATCATAAAGTCCAGCCTCATGGAATACTTGGGGAAGACTTAAAATCTTGTTATCAGCCCTTGACAGGAGCTTGAACCTCCGTTCGCCCCCTTGGTCCCATGCAGCCTGAACTTTGTCAGGGCCCTGAAGTCCCAAACAAAACATTTAAAACTTGGCTGGTAGGACATTTTAAATGGCAGTAGAACAATTATTTGTTTTCCAGAACAAGCGCTGGGAAAATTTGTTTGCTGTTCTGAAATACTTAGCTTTAAATACTAGTTCAATACTTACTTTTCACTGCGTGGTTTGCACACACAGTGTAGTTTTTTAAGGCAGATTCTGTTGTCACTGCGTAGTCCTTCTCATGCTTCACAGAGCAATAGAGGTGCTTAAATTGTATCGAAGGAGCGCATCTTGAGGGCTGGGGTTTACTGATTGCCAGGATGGCTGAGCGCAAGGCCTATGGTAGCTCTGTTCATCCTTTCTCTGTTAGGTAGAATCCCTGTTGGGTGAGATGCCAGTGGAGGGACTGTGCACGGAGAAGGCACTGGATGTGTTCTCTGCCATAGGCTGCAAATGTGGCTTAAAGACAGCTTTGCTGTGTCAGCCGGGCTCCTCCAAACCCTTCTTCTGGTATGTGGACACCTAAGTCATATCTGCTATGTGTCTTCAAAGAGTTTGACTCTATAATTTAAAAGCAGGCTTGCCAAAGGGGCTTTTACCAAGGAAGAATTTGTTTTCCTGCAGCCCTGATGGATGGATTTATTGCTTCTGCAGTTTTTTCTGGAAGCTGCTGCGTTGTGGCATTGTGCCTTCTGGGTCAGAGATGAGAGGAGCTGGCCAGCAATGGTGGAACCACAGCCCTTTTTTCTGAAGGTACAGTAAAATCGTAGCTGTTGTGTTGAAATGCACCATTCTGCTCGGTCAGTGATGACTACTAATGCATATTTTTTGTAGCAAAGGGAGTAATTTAGTTCTTTATTGCAGAACAATTGTAGTTGCAGATTTTTGAAAAATCCAAGTAAAAAACAATTTTCTGTTGACCCCTCTTTCATGATTTTTGAAAAAAAAACAAACCAAAAAACATTGTCTGGGATTGTGTGCACACGTAAGCATACACTAAAGAAGCTGGGTGTCCGTGTTTGTCCAAAGTTTGTTCAAAACTGACGGATTTTTCTGTGTATGAGGTTGGGTTTTTAGACCTGATAGTAAGAGCAAAGGTGGAGAAGAAAGAAAATTGGCCAAGTAAGAAAACATTGTGGCCCATCATCAGATCAACAGATGAATGTTCGGGAAGAACCTCCTCTAGCCCAGGCAGTAACAGTTTGCCATCATAGGAGTATTTCTGCTTTCTGAAGTGTAGCAGCCCTTTAAAATCAACCTCAAGTCAATGCCGGTGGAAAACCGGAGCTCTTCTTTCAGAGATCATTAGCCACTTTAACAATTAGTACTCCAGTCTGGGCAGTGTATTCAGGGACATAACCAGTCTTTGCCTTGCAGATTTGTAACGTGAGCACGTGGTCATTGTTTTGTTGTGGTTGCTTTGGATGCTGAATCCCGGGCCGTCTTGCCATGGACCTCCCTCCCTCGTGCCTGCTTCTGCCTCCTCAGGTAGGCTGGGTTGTGCCTCCACCGCACTTCACTTTCATGACACGGGTCTCCTCACCGGTTCTCCTGCCCGCTTTAAACCTGCCCCAGATATCTTTTTCTCTCCTGCTCCCCTCTGATTAGCGATAGAAAATCGTAGAATTGTGGAATGGTTTGGGTTGCAAGGGACCTCAAAGCCCATCCAATTCTACCTCTCTGCTGTGGGCAGGGGCAGCTCCCACTGGATCGGGGGCTTCTGATTTGTTTTGGTTGCTCTCACCATCAAAAACTAGTTAGCAGCCCCATCTTGTGCAAGAGTTCTTTGTTTAAATGGGAGACCAACAAATTCCCCAAAGGGAACACAAGAAAGCAGCCAAGCCCATTTCACAGTGGATTCCCCTTCTGTACAGAAAAAGCTTAGTACCCAAAGTGTTTACAGGGTGTATGTAACCAGCTCCCACAGCTCATCCCATTTCTTCCACAGGTTTGTGTACGGTGCTGCTGTGGGCTGGAAATGGCCGCACCTGAGACTCCGCAGCTGGGCACAAGGTGAGGGAACGAGGGATTTCTCTTTGCACAGAATCATTTGCAGAAGATGAACAGGAGTTATTGAAAATGCATATTGTAATATGGCAGCATCTCATTTCATTTCTTCTGACCCAGTAGAATCCTGGTTTATGGAAAAAGAAATACTCACTGTTAAGGATACGTAAAGCAGTTTTACGTTGAGGACTGTTTCTATCAGACCTGCCCTCGGAGGGTTGTCGTTGTGCTGGCAGGGCTTGGGGTCTGATGTGTTTTCAGCTGCTTGAAAGCATTTGTGGTGGGAAATGGCATTACAGCATTAAGAGAAGTGCCTCAGTCCAGGAGCAGAGCTTGGAAGTGACAGGGACCGGACAAAGTACCGGCGAATCATTGAGTTATGCATGGTTTTGCCACTGCTCAAATCACACCCAAATCCAAGCGCTTTATGGTTTTAAAGCAGAGTTTTTAACAGTCTGCGTATGCTTTTAAAGTTCCAGATCTCACTGAAACTGCAGCTATTAAAACAGCAGAAAAGAATCTGTTGCTGGACAGATTTCCAGCCAGGCTGAAACACAACCAGTGCTGGAAATTTCATTTGAAAAATCTGAGCTTGCAAAACTGCTTTGTACATTTCCAGGCTGTTAAAGTCCGTTTGCTCTGAAGTAAGCAACTGAACTAGTGTATTTATCCCAGTTAACTCTGACTTGCAGAGGCTCACTCACACCTCAGCTGAGCCTCCTTTGTCAAGAGGTGTGTGCAGGCTTGGGGTTTGCAGTGTTTGAGTGAGACTCCTGCATGTTATGCAGCTCACAAAGATGCTCCTCCACAGTCCTGAGTGACCCAAAGATGGGCTGTGATGGTGATTTTCAGTTTGATGGAGCAGTTCTGACTCCTGCATGGAGCAATGGCTTGAACCAAATGGATTATCTATACGTATAAATTCATAAATACACACCAGCGCTTGCAAGGATAGAGCCAAAAAAATTAAAAAGGTATTTGTATTTCCTGTGTCTTGATTAAAATTACATTTTCAGTACCTAGGGGACATGAGTGATGTGGCATAAACTGGTAGAACTTTAAATCAGGTTACATTGAAAAGGCTGTTATTTTGGGGTTGTTTGTAATGTATGTGCATTATTCTTTCAACAGAAAAAGTTCATAAAGCTGTTTAGAAGTGCTTCATCTGCTCTTAAATCATATTTTTTTTTCAATTAAGAATTTGCCTATTTTGTCTCTTGTTTGGTTGGAGCAGTTGTGTTGTTCTTATCAGTATCTGTACATGAATTCAACAGCAATCAATTAAGATTTGATTGTAGAAGCCACAAACCAAAGCCAGCTTCATTAAGGTCACACACTTCAGACTTTCTGGAACAGTATTCAGAAATAGCAAACTGGTTCTTTTTTCCTAAATTAGAGAGTCCTCCTACCAACCAATAAGGGAAAGAACTCTGCCAGAAGGTAGGGAAGTGTCCATTGTTTGAGGGCCACGGGGAGCCGCAGCCCTGCAGTCACGTCAGAGTGGAGTGCAGGGTGGCAGCAAGGATGTGTACTGGTTCTCCTTGGTCAGGGTGGCGGTTCTGCATTTGCCCGAGGGTGAGCAGACATGGAACTGTCACTGCTGGTCATGGCAAGTACCATAGAGAGAATATTTTCAGTGTATTTCACAACTAAAACACCACTTGTTTTGGCTTGGTTTTTAACTCATCAAGGTTTTTCTTCCACCCCCTTCCATTACGTTGAGGTTCCTTGGCAGGGGTAGTGGTGTAGAGGCACGGCTAGCAAACCTCAGCAGAAACAGTTTCATTTGTTAGCTTTCCCAGTCTCCCCAAGTCTCTCCATTCTGAAACTTGAACATTTCGCAATTATGGAACTCATGTCCATCTTTTAGGCTTTGAATGGGAACATCTGAGTATCCCTCAAACGAGCACAGTGACTTGGGAACGTCCCAGTTTGCGGGAGAGGGGCATTTCTGCAGGTATGCTGGTTGGTTTGGCTGACAGCAGCTGAAGCAGCAAATTGAACAGACGAGAGGGAGTGGCCTCAAGCTGCACCAGGGCAGGTTCAGATTGGACATCAGGAAAAACCTCTTCGCTGAAAGGGTTCTCAGGCACTGGCAGAGGCCAGGGAGTTCCCATCCCTGGAGGGGTTTAAAAAGCAGGTAGATGAAGTGGTTAGGGATCTGGTTTAGTAGTGGACAGGGACGGTTAACTCGATGATCTCAAAGGTCTTTTCCAACCTAGGGATTCTATGATTCTATGAGATTTGAACCCAATTCCTCTCTTGCTCTGAAATCAGAGGGCATTCTCCTGAAGTGTGGGAAGAGCCGCATCAGCAGCTCACAAGTGGCCTCTGGCCAAGGCTCCGGTTAGCACTGCTGCTTGGAGCAGCCCCGCAGCACAGTGCCTGGCGGGGCAGGGTCCTCTGTTGAGCAATGTAACTTTGCTTGAGTCGTTCTGAAGTTCATAATCATGGAACAAGGAGAAATTGCTGCATTCTTCTGCCTGTTTGAGTTAAGGAGGGAGGAATTACTAGGGTCTCTGCTGTATATCAGCTGCTGAGTTTTGCAAAATACAGCAGAACTCTGAGACTTCAATTCCAACTCTAAATTTGGGTAAGATTAACCAGCAAGTTCAAAAGGGGAGTGGGAACAGGAGCACAAAGAGAGCAGCAGCACCATCCACAAGTGTCATTTATTTTGGGAAGACTAGAAATTATAGAATCACTGAATGGTTTGGGTTGGAAGGGACCCACCCAGTTCCACCCTCTGCCATGGGCAGGGACACCTCCCACTGGATCAGGGGTCCAAACCCCATCCAACCTGGCCTTGAACCCCTTCAGGGATGGGGCAGCCACGGCTTCTCTGGGCAACCTGGGCCAGGGCCTCACAACCCTCACAGCAAAACATTTCTCCCTAAGATCTCATTTCAGTCCCCCCTATTTCAGCTGAAAACCATTCCCCTTGTTCTGTTGCTGCACTCCCTAATAAATAATGTGTGACTGGAGTCTTCTGCTTGAGGGAAAATCTACTGGAAGCTAGAGAAACAATGGAATGCTTTTGTAAGTAGGGAAGAACTGATGTCGTAAGAACTGAGGATAAGCACTGCCTGCGAATGTGGGACCCTTGGCATGAGCACCAGAGTTTAGGGGTTCATTGTTACAGGAAGTAACAGATGACTCCACAGGGATGATTTCTGAGCCCTAAGTGCACATTGCAGGGATGCCTTTTTCTCACTTTCTGAAACAAAGGACCATAGAGAATCCTGATTTCCTCTTCCCTGGCTTGTTGTGAATTAAATCCTCCTCCTACAGCAATTCAGTTCACCCTGTGTTTAACAAATCTGAGCTCTTAAGACATGAAGCAGAGTAGTTTAGTTGTTTCTTGCTCAGTGAGTTATCAGGTACCATCTCCAGGGCTGAAGCGAAGGCTCTGAGCAAGCTGGGCTCCTCTCAGCTGGTGCATGGTCACTGTGCAGGGGTCAGTGTTCAGTGACAGACGCAGGTTATGCAGCGTGCTGGTGAGCATGGGAGATCCTGCAAGAAACAAGGTTATTAAGTCCAACAGAGTTTCTGTATTCATTTTGCGTTCTTTGCTTTAAAAGAAGGTAAATCAGCATGAGAAAAATTGCCTCCTAAGGATCAGCTTCTCAAGATGCTCATCTGTATGTGAGAGCATTATATCACGGTCCCTGGGAATAACCATTTCAGGCCTTTTCTTCCCCATTCTATAAAATGCTCTGTGAGAATGAGCCAATTCCCTGAATGAAATCTCATTTTCTCTGCCCTTTTCCCCATGGAAGAGCCCTATAAACACAGAAAAGAATTGAACAGAATAGAGAAAAGAAAGTTATTTGACTTCTTTATTTTTTTTTAAAAAAAGAGGCATAAAAATCCATGACTTATTGTTGCCTGGCGCTCAGTCAGAACGTGGATCTCTTACTATCAGCCAATTTATAAGTGAACTGACGTTTCCACTTTGCAGTGCAAAGGATGTTAGCAAAGTGGTGTCAGGATTTTCTGCCAGCACCCCTGGGATGAGCAGTTGCCATGTGCTGACAAACACAAGCAGCATGCGCTGTGGTACAGCTGGTTTTCAGTTGCATCGCCAGACTGGTCCGTGTTAGCTCAGGGCTCTCCCGTGCGCAGTGCCTCACTGTTTGTTAGGGAAAAGACCCCAATGTCTTCGCATTTCCCATAGTGTGACCATAGGGTTTTGCCTGCGAGAGTGTTTATTCCATTGGATCTGGACAGTGGAGCTCATTGTTCGAGGTGCCCTCTGCCCAGTTGTCACGTGTGCAGCAGATGGCTGGGAGCAGGAGGGAGCCGTGTGTGTCAGTACTTTGAACGAGACACTTGGTGATGGGCTACTCGTTTGTGTGGTTGGAAGTGTTATTGGGATGTGACTGGGAGTTGTTTCTGTTGAGGTCTGAATGTAGGCAGGCTTGGATGTGGTAGGTCCAATTCTGAGCTGGATTGTAGAATCACTGAATGGTTTGGGTCGGAAGGAACCTCAAAGCCGATCCAGTCCCACCCCCTACCATGGGCAGGAACACCTCCTACTGGTTGGGAGGGCTCCAAGCCCCATCCAACCTGGCCTTGAACCCCTCCAGGGATGGGGCAGCCACAGCTTCTCTGGGTAACCTGGGCCAGGGCCTCCCCACCCTCACAGCAAAATATTTCTCAGTCTCCGCTATTTCAGCTGAAAACCACTGCCCTTGTCCTATTGCTGCACTCCCCGATCAAGAGCCCCTCCCCAGCTTTCCTGCTGCCCTTTCAGTACTGGAAGCTGCTCTAAGGTCTCCCTGGAGTCTTCTCCAGGGTGAACAACCTCAACTCTCTCAGCCTGTCCTCATAGCAGAGGTGCTCCAGCCCTCATGCCATCTTTGTGGCCTCCTCTGGACCTGTTCCAACAGTTCCATATCCTTGTTGGGAAATAGTGGTCCAAAAACATGGGAGAGAGAAATAGGATCATTTCTTCACTGGGACACCCCAGAGAAGGTGTTTCTGTGTACGTGTTGAAACAGAAAGCTGCTGTAGTGCTCTGGGTTTTGGTCATGTGTCCATTTTGTCATCCCTGAGATTGCTGCACAGGTCCAGCAGATCACAAAACCTGACTCAAGAACGTGTGGCCAGGTTTAGTTACTCTCTAGTCAAATTGATAGATAGTCCCCAAGCAATTGGATTCACGTCACCCTGGACATTCCAGCTGTTCCATGGAAACTGTAATTCTAAAGCTCCTGGCGGATTTTAAGCTGGTTTTATTTTCGTTACAGATATTTTATACAGCTATAATTTAGGAATTGACTCTGGATTAAATTTATATGTGTCTATTCAGTGAGAAATCATGCTGGAAATGGCTGGTGAACAAGATTTCTCACAACTCCCAGGTTTACTAGGCTGGAAGCAGAACAGGAGCAGCCTTTCTGGTTTCCTACATTCCTTCAGACTTCACAAGAGCTTTTTGTCAGTTCAGTTTGACTTTTCAGGTGAACGTGAACTCTGGTTCTTAATTTATTTCAACTGTGTGTACATCCTCAGAGCTGGGTGTGTTGTAGAGAGCTTGGGTTTCTATATGAGCCCTCTTTTCTCCTGTCAGTTCATATAGGAGTTATGTTAAAGGCAGTGTATGTGGCAGCCTCACAAAGGTCCCTTTGAGCAGACAGCAGCCTCTGTTTATAAGAGAGATGAGTGAGGTGCGTGGATGGTACATTTTTGCCCAAGAGGAACATGTGGATGAAAAACACAGTTAGAAGTGTCTTGAGTGCCGCTTCATTGTTGTACTGCAGATGGTCCCATTTGATGTACATGAAAATTCACACACATGTTTTGAGACTGTCTCTGTGTCCCCTTCTGTACTGGCTAAGGAGGCAAGAACTGGGGAGCTTCCCTGGGGAGGGGGAGAGGAGATTACGGAGAAAGCAGACTGGTGGACTCCAGGGGAGTTCCAGCTGGCCTCCATTCTCCCTTTTCCCACTCTTCTGCCTCTGGAAGGTTCTCTCATCTCCAGCAGTCACATCACAGCTGGGGTCTTCTTAACAGCACATGAGATGGGAGGTCAGGTGAGGCTGGTGTGCACAGAAGGTGGCCTGGGAAGGAGTCCCTGGTGGGTTTCTCTTGGCAGTGTAAGGCACGGTGTGTTGGAAACCAGTGCTTTAGAGGCTTGGGGTAGGGATGAGTGGTGGCTAGGGCACAGGGCTCATGTAAACAGAAGGCAGAGTCTACCCCAAAAGCATGAGAATGGCTGGTCTGTAGGAGCTACCTTCTCTCTAGAAGCTGCCTGGTCTGGCCCAGGGCGTGTGGCGAGCACATAGAAAACCAGGTATTGTTTCCTTAGGAAAGTTTGCTTAACTAATGTCCTTAATTTGCCAATGGTTATCTTTAAATTAGAGTTCCAATCCCTTGACTGATTGCTTCAAGATGTATTGTTTTTTCCTGCAAGTATTCTTAAATCCCAGGTGAATCCCTTTAAACATCTGCTCTGGCTTCACTGGGGATAGTGATGGGTGACTGTAATTGGAGATGGCTGCTTGGTTAGCCACGGTGCCCATGTACACCTGGGGCCCTTATTTTACTGTGAGCAGCTAAATACATCTCATAAGCAAAATAAATGCAGCCATTCACTAGTCCGAAATGGGATTCAGGGCTTGTTTTCCCAGCAAAACTTAGAACTCATCCAAATCCCAATTGGAAAAGTTTAGAATGCGTGTATGAGGATCATGCTGTTCTAAGTGGTCGTATTCAGGGTGCAGACGGAGCTGATAGGACAAAGTGTATTAAATAAATAGTTTTAATGTTAGATACCTTCCTGCATTAAGAAAGTAAAGATGTAAACGAAGTATGCTGTGCCAGTCCAGCCCAGTTTACAAGAGTAAAGCCCAAATGCATTGGTGGTTCACGCGGTTGCAGCGAAGAATAGGAATTGAGAAGACATTTTCACAGTTCACCTCTTGGAATCTTTCCGAGGAATACCGGACAGGGAAATGCCAACCAGAAGTTTTCACTGATTGTGTGTTATTCAGTAAAAACTGCAAGTTATTCAGTTATTCAGCTAAATATTGCAAGTAACTGTCTCATCTCTGCCAACACCGAGCCACAGCGGTGTCCTCGAGGAGTGTGTCATGGTGGGGATGGACACAGGAGTTCCTCAATTAGTGATGGTCTTTGCTGTGGGAGATGCTCTGCTTCAGGATGAGGGTGAGGAAGGAGGAAATCATTCCCTACTGCCCAGCCCCTGTGCCCAGGAAAGATGGGTTTGTGGATGGAAGGACTCGGGTTGTATTCAGACCCGTGCAATGAGACGTTAAAATACACAATAAGCTGGGACATGTGAGCTGTGTTCTTCATCTCCAAAGTATATTTCAGATTTAATTGTGCCGACAAAACTTTATAGAGAGCGGCTCCAGACTCTCTTCTCTTTGGCAGCAGTTGGGGCTGGCTGCCCCCTAGCAGATGGACATGTTTTCCTGGTTTTATGGCTTTGGGCTTGGCTCACATGCTTACTGTACAGATGATTAGGGAGAGAATTACCTGTGTTCATTAATGAGGCTTCAATTACTCACAGCAGTCAGCGGCTTTTCACATGTTGCCCCGAGTGCCTGGGGAGCAAGGAGGGGGAATGGCAACAGGAGTAGATAGGGAGAGGTGGGAGCGTGGCCTGGGATGGGATCCAGGCTGCGGTGGAGTCTGCAGCCAGTTGAGATGGCTGTCCCGCATCCAGAGCGCTGAGGGCTGGCCTGTGGAGAATTCCAGCGTGGGTTAGTCTAGACTAAACACTTCAGGATGCACCCAGTCCATCACTCTTGCTCAGACTCTGCTGCCAGGGATTAATTGGAGCTGATGAGCACCTACCCACGAGAGCACAGAAGTCCATCTAGAAGTGGCTTTTCTTTCCCCTTTTCCTTTTTTTTCCTTTTCCTTTTTTATTCTCTTCTTTTTTTTTTCCTTTCCTTTATTTTCTTTTCCCTTTTTTAAAGCATTTTGCAGGTTTTGGCAGATATTTTTGGCTCTAATATTACAAGAATCTTTCCAGCATGGATTCAGGTATAACTGTTAATATTCTCCAGATTCCTCCATTTAAAAATGATGCCAATTACAAACAAACCAAACCCCACCCCTCTTTCCAGTTTGGTTAACCAAATTTACTCTCTATTCATTTTTTTTCACACTCAACAAGCTCTTTCTGTCGGGCTCTGTAAAGCAGAATGCGTGCTTTCATTCTTGTTTTGACCTTCTTCTCTTCTCATCCTGTCTCTAGCCTTGTCAGGAAGGGTGTAGGAAGAAACCATGCAGGCTGATATTTTAATGGTTGCCAAGCAAACAAAGCTTTTTTTGGGGAAAAAAGATATCAAAAGGCAATCGTTAAAATTAAAGGAGTTTTTCTAAATCTTGCCTCTTTCAGCCTAAAACTGCTCCCCTTTGTCCTTTCCCTGCCCTCCCTGATCCAGAGCCCCTCCCCAGCTTTCCTGGAGTGCCTTTCAGCCCTGGAAGCTGCTCTTCTGTCCACCAATTATTGTTGTATTAGTAGTACGATGAAATCCCCTCTAGAAGAACTGGTGGGTAAGTGCGATATTTGGGGCTTCAGTAGCCCTTGCATTGGATGAGATCCAGCTGCTATTTTAAAGCAGTTTTAAAGAGTTTCCTTTGAGGTGGCCAGTCAGACTTGTCAATATGCAGATCCATGGGGGCAGAAATGCATCTGAAGCAGGCACAAGTTTAAGAGCTTGGAGTTAAAAGATCTGATAATCACCACAGCATGCGCTGCTCTAAGGATCAGAAAACGGGTGTCTTCTCTCTTTGTGGTGAGGTCCCTTTCCATGCTATTTCTGAAAGTCCTAGCTCAGCTGTCTGCCTGGATGGGAAGAAATGCAGACTCCAGGGAAAGTTCTCCTTGCTTACTCATGGCTTCATAATTTTCCTGGTAAAGCCTGTTTTGTCGGCAGTCGGTGAGTCCTGGCTCCTATTTTCTTGCAGTGGTCACACGTTTTACGCTTGCCTCATCTGCCGTTCCAAGTGGAACAGGGGCTGCCTGGGAGGCACTGCAGCAGGCAGGCTCCCTTGAAGCACTGGGAGCAGCCAGGAGGACCTGAGGGAGCACTGGCAGAGATTTTGTTGTCAATCTGATCCGTTTTACCAGTAAGCACTCTTTGTTCGGGGTTTTTGTTCAGATTCCTGCTCCTCCACTCTAGGATCTACTGAGCAACCCTCCAATGCCGATGGTCCATTTTGGAGGAAGATGCTCCCTGCATTTGAGAAAATGTCAATGTGCTTTGTATTCATCATGAACAAGCTTTCAGGAGCAGCTGTAGCAAGGAGATAAAACTCCTGAAGTCCTGTATTCCTCTTGTTGCAGCTGGAGCCTCTAGCAATCTTCTGGCTTGTTCCAGAGATTCCTGGGGTCAGGCAGGGAGCCTGGATGCTCTTGGCTGGGTGCTGGGAGCAGGTTGGATGCTGCAGTTGGCACTTACTGCTTTGGTCAGCTCTAGCTTTGCATTTTTTGGCTCACTACCTTGGATTTCCTTTATCATCTCTGTTAGAGTGTTTGCGTGCGTTATAATGATTTTATTTGCACAAGTACCAAATTAATCTTTTATTTTACTTGGATGATTTCCGTTTTTACCCATGTTCCCTTCTACCTTGCAGCCCCAGGAGCTGGTTTCTCTCCTTGAAGCAGTGGTGTGAGGACATCAGCTGTTGTCCCCCTTGAGTCAGAGGCTATCCAGAAGCAAACGTTCCCTTTTTTCTATTCCACTGTGTCATTTAGATAACGGGAAGGCAGACAAGGCGAGCGGGCACCGCTGCTTGATCTGCGCAGAGCGATCGTGTGCACTCGGAGCTGTCAGAAGGGGAGGGTGTTTCTGCCTGCCTCAAAGTCACGCGCATACCCTGTGTCTGGAAGGTCGCTCTCCAGTTCACACAGGGTGTTGTGTTCTGCTTGAGATGACGGCTGGAGGGACAGAGGTTGGGAGGGGAGTAGTCCGATGGGAAAAAGTGGCAAAAGAGTTTAGGGGTGAAGGAGAGGTGGGAATGAATGTCTTTAGTGTTAGAAATCCTTCTGAATGTTGCCCTGGCTTTCCCTAGGAGCAGGATTGAACCTGCTAAAAGACAGCAGTGGGATGAAGAGAGAGTAACAGGCTGGAAGTAGCCTCATGGGGAAAGGCGTTCCAGTGAGGAGCACCAAGTTTCAGAATAGCGTGGATATTTCCTTCTAATTAGTTCTAATTTTACACTGCTGAAGCGGATGGAGATCTTGGCCCTGGTTCAGCTGATCTGCTCCCAAGGGCATGCTTTCATCCTTCCTGCCTCTGTCTTCATTAAATTGCTTGATACCAAAGGGAAACCTTAGAAAAACACCTTTTTAGATACATTTATGCATAGTATCGTATTTTTTCAGAATCTGAATGTTTCCAGTGAACACATAGCAGGAGCAAACTTAATTTTTACTGAGTGGTAACTCATTTCAGGAGCAGTCAGGAGTTAAGGCTGGTAATAATATTGTTATGATGTCAGTTCTGTTATGCCTGTCAGACTGGGAGTGAAATTCTTTGGTTCTAATAGCAATCGGGACACAGTCGTTAATGCATTAAGAGAGAATTAGCATTTTCCTGTCTGCTGGCCCAGCTCTGTCCTGTCTAGTGACGCGGAGACCACCCAGGCTCTGAGACGATTCCTGCAGCTGAAGTCTGAGTTCAGTTCCAGGGCCAAGAGGAGGAAAAGTGACAAAAACTACAAAAGTTACCAAATCAAAACCCCAGGGAAACCCAAAGAGACTGCTACTGCTTTGTGTTCCTGGGGTGCAGCCAGGAGGACAGGTTTCAAACACAGGGGGAAGGTTGGCACAGGAGATGATAAACCTAGGGTTTACCTACCTAGTCTGTAAGGGGAAAACAGAGAGGGGCTGCAAATGGTTACATGTAAAGGGATCAATGCTTACCTTCTTGTTCTTTCATCCTTTCGTTGGTGCTGTGGACAAAGGCACACCTGGTACAGAAAAAGGGCAGCAGGCTTTGAGCAGACGCTGACTGAACATCTGTGGGATGCGTAGGAGCTGACTTCAGCATCGTAGAATCAAAGGAAATGCTGAGGTTAGGTTTTCTCATGGGCTGCATATTTTGATGATTGCTAACCATGTCTGTAACATTGGGATGTGGAGGACAGTTCAGTTGCAGCTTTAGGGAATGCCTAGGGGCCTTCTGTGGGATGTGGTTGACGGGTGGTCGCCTTCTTTGTCTGCAGCATAGCGTACGCCACTTCCGCAGCCAGCGGTAGCAGAGGACTAGGGAAATAACTTACCTGATTCAGATGGGCCAAGTCTGAGTTTGGGTCAATCCAGGGTACAAATTGTTTTATGCAAGTGTTGATGTTGTATTAGCAGGATGGGGGTTATGGGGGGGATATGTGACATTAACTGCTGTAGGAGAGGCATGGGGACATATTACCTTGGGACAGAAAGCCCTTTGTGTTGTGTTACTGAGTATTTATGTCATGTGTGGGATAGTAAGAGCACATCAGTCTTCATCCCTTTTCCATCCTCAGGCTTCTACCCGTTCTCGCAAAGGGAGACGGCTCTTGGCATCATCCCAGGCTCTGGGCGGGAGGAGTTGTCCATGCCCTTCCTAATCACTTCTCCGGTTTGTGCCTCTCTTGTGGGAAGTACAAGTTCTGTGGGACTGTCACTACTTCCCTTTGTTCTTCTGGCACGGGGGAGCTGGGACTGCTCTTTTAAATGAATAACGTAAGAGGAGAAATCCTTGCTGCCCACAGACATGAGAGAAAATCAATGTGTGCGTCTTGTGTAATGGCAAGAGGCCGGCGCCACAGAGCTGCACCAGCAGCAATACCTGGTGTTAATGCAGGGACTTATTGACTGGGTTCTGTGTCCTGCGCGTGGCTGTGCTGTCTTCTTTTGGCTTATGGTAATGGGAATACTGAGTTACCAATGCGTACCTGGTTAAACTGGCCTCCGTTGGAGCAGAGAAGGTCAGTCGATTGGAAAAGAATCCAGAACTCCATGAATTTTACTGGCTTGAGGCCATCAGATTCAAGGACAAGTGTGTGCCAGGGAACAGTGGTGCTTCGGTGGGGAAACAGGGCCGGGAGTTGCTCAAAGTCATGTTCTCTTGAGATTTTATGCACAATATCTGATGTAGTGTTGCAGAGCTAATGCAAGGATTGCTGAAATAGTCCCTGTGGGGATGGGGGGAATCCCAGGATGCAGCATGCAGTGGCAGCACTCTGGAATCCATCTTTTGGTGAAGGAAAATCAAAACTGACGGAACTGTCTGTCTTGTGTTAAATAACATGAAGATGGAGCTCTGAGTGTGTCTATGTGGTTGTTGGTGAGCTTGTAGAAGAGGGGCTTTCCGTTAGTGAGGAGAGGGAATCCTCAAGAGACTCAAACACTGAGATTTCTTACAGCAACACCATTGCCAGCCTCCTTTTGCTGCTGCATCAGAGCCTCAGACTGTCTTGGGATTTCATGCGGGCTTGCATCTACAACCCTTTTATTCTTCAGAGTTCAGAGCTGCTGAGTTAGGGAAGTTTGTGACAGTGCTGTGGATTTTTTTGAGTGACGTCCCATTTGAGTGACATGATTTTTTCATTAACTGTTCCGTTCCCTCTGGATTGTGTTGCAGCTAAGCACAACAACATTCATCCCTAAGAGCAAGCGAGCCCTGTCCAGTTCAGTGAGAATGAAGGAAGTCCACAATTGCCGTTTACAGTCCAATCGTTCAGTGGCCTGATACCACCATAAGCAGACCCTGAGGAAAGCATTCCATATTTCAATCTGCAGCTTTCATGGTACAGGAGGGCTGAGGCTGGTCTGCCTTCTCTAGTTCATTCTGCTTTGGAGTTGCTGAGACCACCTCTGTGTTCTAGAGGGATCAGAGTGAAGTCAGATGGTGAAGGCTTAAGAAAATCCTGCCCAAGAAGCATAGGTAGTGGTGTTGGGGCTGTCCAGACGCTTCGGATATATTCACTTCTAACATTTTCTGTAGCAGTTCTTTAGGAAACACCAGCTATCTTTGTTTGAATTTTTATTTTTCTATGGACTTCTTTTCATCTTTGCATTTAGATTTTTACCTTTGAAATAAGTAACTCCGCCTTACTTCACTCTGATATTTCTGTTCCTCTTGCTATTCTCTGCTCTCTCTTCCTAGGGAAGCACAAATATTCAGATGTTGATACTGGGATGATTTTTAGTGCTGTAGTTTCAATTCTTATACTTGCAGCTTTCCCTTGCTTTCCTCAAGCTGATCACATTGTCTGTGTGACAGCATTTTGATCCTTTTTTTGGTGTTGATCATTTAACATAAGAACAGCGGAATTGTTCTTCATTAAACGTTTTCATTAATCGAGCCATAGCTGAACTGGATGAGGCCCTGAGCCACCGACTGAGGTTGACCCTGCTCTGTGTTGGGCTAGAGGTTTCCAGAAGCTCCTTCCAGCCCCAGTTTTGCTGTGATTTTATGGGGATCTTCTTTTGCATCAGGAGGACAGTGAAAAAGTGGAATAAGTGAAGCTTTTTAACATACTAAGACACTTCTCTCTCCTCAAGACTTACATTAAGCCCAGACTTCACAGCCATGGACCTCAGTGTCTGTTACAAGCATTTTGTTCCAAATCCTTCCCTCCTTAGCCAAGCCTTTCAGGAATTATTGTCAGTCAAACTCCTGGTCAAAATTCTTCCCTGAATGGTTTTGGTCAGCACACATTCTTAATATATCCGGAGTGAAATCCACAGTTGTCTCATTTCAGCACAGATCCCATCATTCTCATGGAAACATCCAGTGGGAAGAGATGACAGGAGGTAATAGAAATCTTCATTGGGGCAGAACTCATCTGTCTTCAGTTGAAGTTGTTCTGTGTCTCATTGTAGTAGTACAGGCTTTTCAGCTTGTTGTTATAGCAAATGCTTATTTTTTTCTGAAGATTAATAAGATTTTTACATGGGGCGTTTATTTAAAATAGTTTAAGATGTAAGACACACAGATCCAACTTGAGCCTCATTAAGAGAACGTAGCCAGAAGTGGGAAGCCCTCAGAGGCCTGTTGCAGTGAATTATGGTAATTAGAAGCATGAATTCTGTCTGACAGCTCAGACTGCCTTGGTTGAGCTGGAATTTTTCCCAAAACCTGCAGAAGTTTAAGGACCAGGGTCTGTCCAGATAAAACACGCTGCCTTGGCTAAACAATAGCAGTGCTGAGTACTCTGGGTTCGGGTTCTTTGGAGCGCACAGCTCCTCTGACAGCAGCAGCCGCAGCAGGATCAGGGGTCCAGCACTGCTCAGGCTTCTGCAGACACGTTGATCATTGTTCACAGTTCTGAATGTGCCGAGGTGTTTCACTGCTGGAATTGCTGTTACAGAAATGTCCCGTGGAGACCCTGCTGTTGCCAATCCTCTGTGTGTGCAGAGCAAGAATTCCCGGCCTGGCTTCCACGTGCCTCCTGAGCAGGGTGGAGAGCAGCAAAGGGCCTGTCGTCCTATCTCCACTAGCTGTGTGTGTGGACTAACACAAAGTGCTTAGGTAAGAGCAGAAACTGGTTTGGCTCTGCTGAACAGGTGTGCGATGGTTCAGCTAGGGATGTCTGACGTGGTGGCATGAATCCTGGCTTCCACTGCTTATGGAAAAGACAACCTTGGCTTTCAAGGACGAAATGGAGTTCATGGATTCCCTCCTATAACACAAATCTTCTGTGATAGGTTCTCGAGTAACTCCTTTCTGGGAATGAATGGACTGAGAAATTCTCCAGGAGAATCATGGAATGGTTTGGGTCGGAAGGGACCTCAAAGCCCACCACTGCCATGGGCAGGGGCACCTCTCGCTGAATCAGGGGCTCCAAGCCCCATCCAACCTGGCCTTGAACCCCTCTAGGGATGGGGCAGCCACGGCTTCTCTGGGTAACCTGGGCCAGGGCCTCAGGACCCTCACAGGATTTTCTCTTGAATTCCACACGTTCACATCTGTTTATGCCAGCAGAGGCCATTTGGATGCCCTTATACACCAATGTTCTTGTGTCAAAGCCAATTGCACAATGCATGCTGACAAGTAGGTGGCATTGAAATGTTTCCCTCTCTTCAGATCCATTGGTGGCAGGCAAGGGGGCAAGCAAAAAAGGAAAACTGTTGATATGGCATTCAGAGAGGTGTTTTGAGAGTTAGCTTGAAGTCAGTGTGTATCCTTACTTTGAACCAAGTCTGCGTTTAGTGTCTATAGGTATTTGTGTCCACAAAATCAGGGAACTGAGTGCTTAAATCCATTGCAAAGTGGACTCACCCAGCCTATCAAGGTGGCTGGAACAGAATCACAGAATGAATCATAAAAAAGGACCTTAAAGATCATCCAGTTCTGAGGGTCTCTGTGTCTTGATGGAACGAGGAAAGCTCTGGACTGATGAGTTCTTTTTGTTGTGGGAGATTTAATCTGTATCACTGCATCCTGCTGTGGTTTATTTCTTCATGACATTCTATGTGTTTTATTCTACTGCTCTGCAAGTGTTACTCACTGGGTTTTCGCTTGGACTTGACATAGTAATAAAAATGCCAACTACATTAAGCACTTTGTATGTGTGTTAGCCAGGCATTGCTTTCTCTGAATCTAGGATGAGGTAGAGAACCCTTTTTGTAGGACACTCCCTTAGTTTTATTTCTTTTGTTCTACAACTTGTACTAGTAATAAGTATTATTTCTGCACAGTAGTTATGTCACAGTGAGTATTTCTTTTCCTCTGGTACTGATATTTCCGTTCATTTGTCTATGTCTCTGGTAGCAGAGTGGCAGATTGAACAGATTTTTCAGTTGTTGGAAGTGCTGGTTTTGAAGGATGTAGTGGACAAAAGAGCACACCATGGAACTGTGGAATGGCTGTTGGGGTTTTGTGCAGGAGAAGATTTCAGCCCGATTTCAGTGCAGAGCTGCAATACTGTGACATCAACAAGAAAGCAGGAAATGACAGACTGAGAGAGGGGAACCACTGCAGGTAGGTGTCAGGAACTATTTCTATGTATATCATGTCGTGGGTGTCTACACCACCTACTTGGGAACAGGGATGCAGCGACAGATGATATCTGTTGCTTCTTCTAACCCTGCCTTCTCTCTGTTCTAGGGCAATGGAGGCAGTTACACATGTGGTTTTGCACAGGGAACACCTTCCTTTTTAACTGCTGTTTGCTTGTCCTGGATTCTGCCTTCTTCCAAGACAACTCGAATAACCGAATAAGTATGTGGGAGCAATCTCTTCATGCCAGTGGAGTAATTGCCCTGAACTTAATGGGGTTAAAGTGATGTGGAATTGTGTTCACGAGATCAGAATGCAGCTTTAAACATTTCAGGTTGAGTGTATTTTAAGTGGCTGTCTTACAGTCTTTAAGGAAGGGCCTTTTTACAGTGCAAGTGCTTGATGCAATTTTGACACATTAAGGCTAGCTAAAAAAAAAATTGTTTCTGCATTGTCTCTAAATGCTGCTTTAGACAGAACCAGGTATTTGTTAAACCATATCAGGTTACTGGAGGGATTTCATCCATTACGTTTCATACTGGAAACGCTGTCTGGAAAAATGATGTCCCTTGAAGGGTTGAATCAAGTGATGCACAGAACTGAGGAGAACTAAGGTGCAGATAGATATAATCGTGTCTTTCTGTCTGTGTTTCAGTGTGGGGTGCTGCCAAGTAGGTTAAACACCATCATCTTTCAACAAAAAAGCTGCTTGAAGCTGATAATTGCAGTGCCCTTGAGAAAGTAAAGTCTGTTCATTATAGAGTAAATGGATGAATTCACTTCATGAAATATTAATCTGTTTCATGCAAAGCTATTTTATGTTAAATCTCTTTCTAATTCGTATTGTTCAAATAATTCCATTTAGCCGGGATCAGAGTTTGAATAACACGTTCCCAGCCCTGGGGTTCTTTAACCAGTTCCAGGACCAGACCGCAATGTCAAACAGCCCAAAGAGGTCTCATATTTACTCCATTTGGGCTGTTCTCAGCTGTGCTGCTCTGTTCTGCTGCAGTCTGATCGATGCGGCCATTCGATAAGCCTTTCTCCATGATGTGACTTGCCTTATTTGCTGAAGCTTAGCTTTCCAAACAGAAACATCCACTTAAAATGCAGTCTTTGTTTAAGGCTAAATTCTTTGGAGTGGAGCACTTCCCAGTTCCAAGCAGTAAACCACAGTTAAAGCAGTAACAGAAGGACAGTGCACACAGCAAGGATCAAATCTGGGA
This sequence comes from Phaenicophaeus curvirostris, assembly GCF_032191515.1. Taxonomy (NCBI): domain Eukaryota; kingdom Metazoa; phylum Chordata; class Aves; order Cuculiformes; family Cuculidae; genus Phaenicophaeus; species Phaenicophaeus curvirostris. Next base: position 1,314,016 of record NC_091395.1, read on the forward strand.
GTAACATCTGGATTTGTTAGCGGGAGCAGGCCAACTATGCTCTAGTGTTGCTTTTGGAGCTGGATTGTCTCTGTGTTTGCCATTTTTATCCCCCTGCGTACGTGCTTCATCCCAGTGACTGTAACGAGATGTCCAGGCAGACCAGGGTAGAATAATAACGGAGCTGGAAGGTGCTGAGGGATCAACAGGGACCTTTACAAACACAGCAATCTCTGTGTCACAACCAGTGTCCCAAACAAGCTGAGTGCAGTTGCCTGGTTGTTAAGTCAGGGATGCTGCATGAAATGCTCGAGTGTCTCAGTTCTGTCTGTGGCAGTCCATGCTTCATTTGAAGACCACTTCCTGGAGCAAAGTATCTTTTCATGTCCTCTGAAATGTGTGGAAGTGTTAAAAGAAATTCCTCAGCACCTTTCAGTTGGGAAGAGAGGCTGTTTTCCTTTGCTTTGCTTTTGGAAGCAACAAGAATGCGCCAGCAGCTCCTTCACTGGGGGTTTCTGTGGTCATTGAATCACCTACGTGATCGATGTGACCTCTTAAGGGTGCTCATCTTTAGACAAAGTGATGCTGTGTACATTCAAAAGCTCGGCCAGTGCTGCTTCTCCTGTCAGTGCTCTCAGTTGTGCCCAAGACCTGTGCCATCAGCCAGCATCGGTGGTCACAGGGCGTGAGCTGCCCTCACCGCTTGGGAAATGTGACCTGAACTGTAATTTTCTTTTGTTCAGTGGCTGGTGTATCTGAACTACCAATGTCTTTTCTTGTGCCGGGGGACAACCATCAAGTGATCATTTTCCCTGCTGAAGGGACACCTTTCTGAAGGAACAGGAGTTGGAAAACCAGATTGGAAAAACACGTGTGGCATGAGATTTGTGCTGCTATGCAAACTGCCTAGCACAGGATGACTTACGTGAATTGTGGGCACCCCTAATTCCATTTTCTTTCTTTTTGTATGTTTTAGCTGTACACTGTGTATGGTACCTGTAGGGTCTATTCATCACCGAGTGCAGGGACAGGATGAGGGGAATGATTTTGAGCTGAAATAGCGGGGATTGAGATGAGATCTTGGGAAGAGATGTTTTCCTGTGAGAGTGTAGAGGCCCTGGCCCAGGTTGCCCAGAGCAGCGGTGGCTGCCCCATCTCTGGAGGGGTTCAAGGCCAGGTTGGATGGGGCTTGGAGCCCCTGATCCAATGGGAGGTGTCCCTGCCCATGGCAGGGTTTGGAACTGGATGGGCTTTGAGGTACCTCCTGACCCAAACCATTCCACGATTCTATTTTACAGGATTCTCAGGTGTTTATATTCAGTCCCTTGCACAACAGAGGTGGTCTTGGCTGGCAGCCTGGGCTGCAGTGCTAATGAGGATGGATAATCCTGTGTTACTTCCCTCAGATGTGGTGAAATGTCATATCCCTTTTCTGTGAGATGTTAGAGTAGATTTCTGATGAGTTCATGTTCTCTCTTCTGCTACATGTGTTGAAGCTTTTATGAGTTTTGAAGTCACATGGATAATCTTTTCCATTTTCCAACAAATGATAAAAAGTAGGCATTGCTTGAGAGTTTTCATTTAGATCCGGCTCATTACAGCATCCCCTGCCCCCATGGAGGTGCTGCCATCAGCTGCAACAGTCACATAAAACTGCTACATAGTGCTGAAAACAGCCTTTATGTCTGGCAACGTGCTCTTTTCCTCTCCCTGAAAAGCAGAATTCACAAGTTACATTGCCAGGTGACATTTTCTTACAAGTGTTTTCACTGTTGAGCAGTTTTTTTTCTTTTATCTGTAGCTTGAGGAAAGGACGTGAATTGAGGAAAGCATTGCTTAAGGCAAAACACACAGAAGTGCTGCTAAGCAGGGACTCCATGGTGACAGGAATGGCTTCCATCGTGGTGTATTCCAAAGAAGTGGCCCTGCTGGGGGAACGCTGGAGCGGGCAGCAGCAGAAGGGAGTACGGCAGCACGGAAGCATCTCGGCCTGTAATCAGTCCGACCAGGCACCGTGCGGTTTTCCAGTCTGTGGTGACAGGGAGTTGAGCAGTTGATGGTGGGAACCCACTGGCTGCTGAACAGAGGGGAAGAAGGGGAGAGTGAGGAAGAAAGAGAGAGCAAGCTACTGGTTCAGGACAGGAGCAGTAAAAAGGGAGCCAAGCATCTGACATACAGGGTTTTTTGCCTTGTTTGCAGAAATAAGTAACCTGTTGTGCAGATTTCTTTGTCCTTCCTTGGCTCTTCCGGTTTTAAACAACTGTCCCCCTCTTGACCAAATGAATTCCAGCTACCACTGCTACTGTATTTGGCACTGCCCTCTCATTACATCCCGTTGATGGTTAATTATGCTCTGATAAGTGAGTGCCTTGATGGGCATAACCTGCAGGAGCAGCTGCATCACCTCCCTACTTGAAACTGAGTGCTTTAAAATAACTTTCAGTTTAGAGAGAAGTGAGGAACGCTTCGCTCCTTTCAATAATAAAGCTGAGCTCTGATCTTTTAATGTATTTTTTTTAGACAAAACCATATTCTTAGACAAAACTGTACACTGTCAAATCTGTGAAGCGAGAAAGACCAAGTAAGCAATGCCTCTACTCCTTCCCCACTTGGTCCCACTCCTGCTCATTCCAAAAAGAGACTCGTTTAAATAAGAAGTGAAAGGTTGCTCATCTTATCAGTAAGACCAAGCAGGCTGAGGGTCCTTTAACAAGGAGTGGCACTGCTCAGAAGAACGTTTTCCAGATGTGTGAGCTGGGGCTCTGGATTTTTTAACTGTCAAGGAGAAGTTGGCTTTCCTATCGTACTTCTTGTCCTCTTGTTTCTTCGCATTGCAACATCCTTCATTAATCTTTCTTTTGGGGTGCGGGTGACCTCTCATACATGGATGTGCTCATTCCAGGGGGGATCAGGCTCTTGCCTGGCAGCAATCCATCATCTTCTGAGGAACTCTGCTAGTTCATACTGACTGTGGATCTGTCCTTCTCCTGTAGCATTGCAAGAAAGATGTGAGTGCTCTGGTATAGGTAGAATGGAATGATGGAAATAAATGCATTGATATTGGAAAAGCCATCTGAACTAGAGCAGCGTGGAACTGATGAGCTGCTGACTCAGGGAAGGCTTAGGTGGAGAAACAGTGAAGACGGGACAAGAGAAGGACTATGAGAGATATTATAGCACAAATTAAAATGAGGAGCAAACATTGCTGCGATGTCAGTGCTTTAAAGCAAGCAGGAGAACTAAGCAAAACGCTCAGGAAGTTAACAGCCTGCTGTGGTCTTTGGAGTGGGCCCACCACATAGGCTTGGTTTTGTTTCTGATGATAAGGGCAACTCCTATCCTGCAGCTATTTTAAAGGCTGTTTGGGGTAAAAAGACCAATACTTTATTGGACAAATGTGATTCTCAATCCAGAATGTTTCAGGGTACCTTCAGTGCTAGTTTCTTTTTCTTACCGTATCTGGTTGCAAGGAGAGTTGTTTCTGCACTCTGTCACGGGGGGATGTGTTCACCACGTATCAGGATGTCAAACCAAAGCTTTATTTCTTTGGAGTCTGGACTGGCAGCCCAGTCATTTGCTGCAGCTGAATGGAGTAACTGTGTGAAACGCAGGTGGAGACTGAACATGTCAAAGCCAGCAGCACAGGCACAGGGGAGGGAACCACAGGGCACCATTCAGATGTACTTGCCTACTGGAAGGTCAGAGCAGTGAGAGGAAAGTCTCTTAAGAAGTGGGATGCTTTTCCAGGAAGATTTAAGGTAGCATTTAATTTTACGTGGAGCCTCCTATCCTTGAGGTCTACCAAAGCATTCTGTACGGTAATGTGTTAAATATAGAAAGGTACCGTGGTAGGCAAAACACAGCAACCACTAAATCAGTTCACACCTACAACATCGAGCAGTAAATGAAGGGCTTCAGTAGTTGCAGGGCTGTGATTCCTGACCTCTGGCAGCTCCTGCTAGGGTGATCTTAAGGAGTTAGTGTTTATTGCTTTCCACATTGTCCCTTATCAAAGGGGAACAGCTAATTTCTGGCATAGGTAGCCAAGAAAGGGAACAAATCATCCCCGTATGCCTGGCCAGAGCCTCGAGCTAGAGCCAGAGCTGCTAACTAGCAGCCGAGTGGTACCTAAGAACCCAAACGTAAAGAAAAGGCATCAGCTCCATTTGGAGGCAAGAGCCCCAATGCTGGCTGAGCTAAGTTATTTAGAAGCTATGTTTGTGGTGTTCTGACAGGGCTGGTTCCAGGCTGTGTCACATGAAACAGCTTGTGTTGCTGTGTCCTGGGTAAAAAGCCTAAAGAGAAGGCTCGGAGGGATCTTTCCGACGTGTGCATTTGTGTACATGAAGTGAGGAAGCAATGCAGGTGGAGCCAGGCTCTTTTTGGGGGCTGCCCAGTGCCAGAACCAGTGGCCATTGGCACACACTGAAAGACAGGATGTTCCTCCTGAACATCACGAAACGTTTTCTTTCATTGTGAGTGTGACAGAGCTTGGGGACAGGTTGCTCAGAGAGCTTGTGGATTTGCCAATACTGAGGGTGACTGAAAGGCACTTTGTCTGCTATTGGGTACACATCAAGGATGTTTTACAGTAGCTGCTCCTGTCACATTTCCAATTAAAATCTCTGCTCTGATGCAGAATGAGAAGGATGGGTCAGGTAGTGGTGCTCTGTCCCTGCAGAGTAGTGGCTTCTCCTGCTTTTCCTGACTGAGCAAGCATCTGAGCTCTAAGTGAAACATTTCCTGTCCTTGCTTCCTCCTGCTGGCTGTAACCCCTGATCTCTTGCTCCTTTCTTCCACTGCCCCTTGTCTGTGCAGATCAATGTTGAACCTGCTGCAGCAGTTGGGGCTGGGCAGTCTCGTTCAGTGAAGTTCCCTCTGCTGCTATCACATCAGGAGAACCAGACTGAGGGCTCAGCTGTTCATCTGATGTATCTTAATCAGTGGTCTGAGTTGTCAGTGAAGAGGATCAGCTGGTGGCTTTGTGCTGGAAGGATTAAGGAGCATTTTCCACAGGGAGCTTATCAGCTGGGGGAACACTGAGATGGGGTTTCTAATGTTTGTTCTAGTAACTGTGTATGGGTCTGCAATTTGTACCTGGTTTGTAAGCCTCACTTGTGTTTATGAGTTCACATTATTTCCATTTGAAAGAATGGAAACGCGGCAGCAATGATAAAAAAACTTATTCCTGAATGAAGAAAGCTGTTGAGAGGTCTTAAGTGTTTGTCTGTAGTGGGTGTGGGACTGGGGAGCAGTACGCTGGCCCTTTTTGCTCAGCAGATTGAATTCCCTCTTTCTCCTGTGCTGAATTCAAAGTTCCAGTTGAGCACAGAATGAAACCTATGAAAAGGCCATAGGATCAAGTATCTCCTCCAACAAAGCAGCAAGGGAGCAAACAGCAAATTAGTAGAATAGGGAAAGGATTGTATTTGCTGCTACGTGGTGCTGTAGGAGAATCATTAGATGAGAGCTCTCCTAAGGCATTTTCTATTCAACAGGGGTTGGCTTAGCCCTTTTCTTCCTTGAACACTTTAAATATATGTTTTGTTAAGATGCAGTTTGTTGCTAATAAGAATCCAAGTTCACACATTCTAATTATTTGGCTGTTTTAATAAAGGTCATACAACAGCTCAGGATCTGCAAGGGAGAGCAAGGTGAATGATGGTAGCAGTGAGTGAAACACATGGGTGGTGTCAGTTAGTAATGTTTTACATGTGTTTCCAATTCCCTTAGATGATGAACTCACCTGTTTGAGGCTGAATGCTGCACCTGAGTTTTGGACCTCCTCCTGCAGCTTGTCCTGAACTCAAAACCTGCTCCACAGAAAGGGGAAGCTGGAGAAAGACGCTGGAAAAGCAAAGACTTCAAATTAAAGTTGGAAGCTGTAAGGTAAGGAATGCTTTAATCATTCTCATTTCATTATTACTTAAGGTCCATGAAAACCATTGGAATGCTTGGGCCCCTGTGAGCTCACAGTTGTTCATGTTCCTCCCCAACTTGAATTAATTGGCTGATAAATCCACACAGGGATCAGAGGTCCGATAGATGGCATACGTTGTGTGGCTTTGCACACTGCTGCACGTGGCTTGAGACTTGAGCAGGAGCCTTTTTACATTCTCTGTCAAAAGAGAAGCCCCTCCCAAGCAAGTGTGTGATGGGACTCTCTAGGAAATTAGGCTTGATTAGTTCTAGTGCTGGGCGGTTGCATTTCTTTCCACTCTCCTCTCCTGCTTTTCTTGGGCTTCCTCAGCAGAGAGGATAAATAAGAACATGAAGCTCTGAGACCAGAGCTATGTTAAAAATGAGGTCTTCTGTTTCTAGTTATTGTAGCAGCTCTCTGACTTTGAACTGAACTGGAGCTGCTGGGAGGAAAGGCTGGTAAGGTTGGTAAGTGATCAGCCTGCCGGGCAAGCCTTCGGCATGGAATGGAAAAGGTGCAAAATAAACTGTGATTTCACTTCTGAAATAAAGATCTGAATGGGGTTTTGTGGAGAAGTGCACATGGAGGTAAGGATCCAGCAAAGCACTTGTTTGTAACGAGCATGTATTTACTTTCTGTCACCTGGTATTCCCCTGAGGAGAAAGGATCCCTGACTTTGTGGTGATTTCCTGCTGTCTGAGTGCTGTTCCTGAAATGAGAATGGAAAGAGGAGAGATTGATTCCCCTTAATTATGCTGATCTTGATATCCTATTAGAAATTATATTGGACATAAATAAACCTAAGTGTTTTCTTAGTCTTCAGATTTAATTGTTCTTAAAATTGTGTAGCACGCCACTAAAACTGAGCGTTCCCATCTGGATAGAGGTGTGCAAACCTACAAAATTGGGTGCCTAACTCTGTATATTTTTCCCTGTAGTTATCATACAAAAGTGGGAATGCTGCGCTTTTAAAACACAGAGAGAGAGCGGGAAACCCCCTACTTGTGTAAATCTGCATCAAGCACTTCCCCTGCATGAGAAGGGTGCCCGTGGTGTGTTTGTCCTGCTGGACTGTAGGCACAGAGCTGCTTTTGTAGTTTTCTGATACCCGACTTCACCAGTGAAGCGGGGCGGGAGTTCCTAGCTCCATTTTGTCTCAAATACTCATTTTTCCCTTGAGCTGTGCTGGTAAACCTGCTGGTATTCTGCACTTCAGACTGGTGACAGGATTGATTCGAGTTGAACATGATCCTTACAGAAAAAAGGGCAGGCGGAAGAGTTACAGGGCGGGACTGCTTTCTCCCTCTGGGGAACTGAGCTGGATGTCTCCATGGTGCGGGTACAGCTGTGCTACTCAGTTCTAGTAGAGGATGTCTTTTCACCTTGGAAACTCATTGCTTAGCTTTTAAAGCCTGTTTCAGCTATTGCTCCTTCTAACAGTGTTGTGTGCAAAAATGTGCAAGCCCGTGTTATCAACACCGATGGGTTTGGCTGACAGACAGAAAATGAACAATAAGCAATGAAGAGAGTCTCTGTTTATGTCTTTTCCCATGTATTTTCATGTATATTTATATGCTTATCCATGTGTAACTACTAACTGGAGGTGACTTTTTAGATACTATCCTGCAATTTGGCACAGACAGACTGGAATGTAAATGAAATCAGTCCAGAACAGTCCTAAAAGAATACCCTATTTAGTGTTTTAATCCTTTTTGGAATGCAGATAAGAACATCCAGCCACCCTGTGCTGTCCTGAGGATTCTGGGTGAGCATGAGAGGGAGAAAAGATAGGTATTGGCCTCAAGCTCCACCAGGGGAGGTTTAGGCTGGACATTAGGAAAAAATTCTTCACAGAAAGGGTCATTTGGAACTGGAACAGGCTGCCCAGGGAGGGGGTTGAGTCACCTTCCCTGGAGGTGTTTAAGGCACGGGTGGACAAGGAGCTAAGGGACATGGTTTAGTGTTTGATAGGAATGGTTGGACTCAATGATCCGGTGGGTCTCTTCCAACCTGGTGATTCTATGATTCTATGTATTGCAGCCCCTGCGCGGCAGCACAGCTCTTGAAAGGCTTAGGTGATGCAAAACTGTCACACACTTGCACTGAAGCTTGCAGGGCAGCTGTCTTGAAGTTCACAGGGGTTTAGGTGCTCGATGCTGGATGTGTGCGTTATTCAGAAAGCATTCTCAAGAGACTCTTGCTCTGATTTTAAACTGCCTTGGCTCTCAGCCACTTGCAGAGGCAAGGTACTGGGTTGGGTGGACATTTGGTCCTCTGTGTTTGGCCATTCTCATGTTGCCGTAGTCTTATTTCCCATTCTCTGTGTCCAACTGCCTGTTTAATCCTATCACCACCACCTTGTCAGGGTATTTTGTGTTTATTTTTCACGACATGTCTCACAGACATGAGGTTCAGAAGAGTAAACTTTGCAGGGAGCTCTGTGTTTCCTCAGAACCCAGAGCAGATCGCACCTAGCTTTGAGCTTGGCATTTGTTTGGAACTCCTGGAGTGAAAAAGTATTTGTTGGAGGGAGGTTTGAAAGCAGCAGGCCAGTCGTAAAGGAAGAGGTTTATCTTCTACAAAGCTGCTTCCCCATCTTACCTGGTTGTTTCCTTGGTTTAAATGCCAGTAAGAGCAGTGGGAGTCCTTTGCTTTCAATCTCTTCAGTCCTTGCTTGTGAAACGTTTCACTGCTGCTTGGTGGATTTACTCTCTGCCCCATGTAAATTCATCAGAAGCAGTGCCATGGTGGTTTCCCCTCTTAAACAGAATCCAAGTTATTGTTTCCTCTTGCAAAACCCCTCTTCTCCATTTCCCAGAGACAGCAAGTGGCTCTGTTGAATGGGTTTTTCTCCAAGGCTGTTTTACAGGTCAGGAGGTTAGCTTACTTTTGTCCCTTTCCTTTCAGTGTTTCAGAAGAACTCCTCTGTGTTTTCTCCTGAATTGTGAAGGCTGGTGTGAACGAGGAGCCCAAGTCATCCATTAATCCGCAGGCAAAGCACCATTCAAGCAGCTGCAGTGAAAGCTCTCACGTGCTGCCCTGGAAATAACCCCAGCCCTGACGTGGAAAGACGACCCTAGGTAAGGTCAGAAGCTCAGTTCTCTTTCATTTAATCTTCTGGTGTTTAAACAGTATTTGGAGTTGTCTCTTGTGGTTATGGTGATCCCTTAAAGATGGATCCTTAGGAAGAGACAGTGGAGAGGTGGAGTACCTACAGGCAGACGTTTATCTCTAGATGTTGCTACTCTCGCATCTCAACTTCTTGTTGTTTTGCCTTAAATATTGAATGACCGTGACCCTGTGTGAGAGCAGCAAGCATGATCAGGATTTTAGCTTAAGCTGCTTTGCAGAGACGAAGCACCTGTTTTAATTCCTGCTGGAAATGGAAGTGATTTGGAAGCGTCCCAGCAAATTGAAGTCACAGTGGTAATGCTTGCCTGCCCAGACACTTCCCTGTGAAGTGTGTGGATGCGAGTGATCTGTGTGCACACTGTAAGGGATGGAAGCTCATGGCTGGGGTTGTCAAGAGAGCATAAGCAAGCTGGGTGTCTGTCCTGATGGCCCGAGCACTATGTAGGGCACTTCAGTGAGGCTTCTTTCAGCTTCTTTGAACATCCCGCCCGTCCTACCCTTCCCTGTTCACTGGGGTCAGCGTGCAGTGTGCAGGGGGTATGTCATCGTGCTGAAAACCCAATATAAGCTAACATGGATGGAACTGCTTTTCACTGGAGAACTCTGGCAGGGCACTGCAGACCTTCTGGTGTCTTCACCTTCTCTGTCCCCTCTCTGCTTCTCACAGGCTCAGCTTTACCTGCAGATACACTGGGAATTTTTTCACCTATCCTTCCCAGAAATTGTTTCATGTGCCCATCTGTAAAATGTGACCGGTCACCTTTGCTTGAGAATTGAAGCATTCTCGCATGTTCATGGGTGTCTCGTTGGGCAGCACCTGGCTACGAAAGTAATCAATGTGCTCAAACGGTTATTTTAGGACATTGGCAACACTGGAACATCCGTCAGACTTCCATTCCATATCCCCTTCACTGGTTATGAGGGAAGTGAAAGGTATCAAAATCCCTGGCTGGCTGCCCTGACAGAAAGGTTTGCTTGGACAATTCCAGAAATTCAAATTACTGTCATACTTCATCTCACAACAAACGCTGCCGAAAGAGCAGCCGCTCTGTGGTCACAACAGTTATAGCAGCTCTTCTGTTTGGCATAACTGGGAGGAGATTCCATTTCAAAGAGTGCTGGGCAGTGGGACTGGAGTCCGGTTGAGTGTTTCCTGGTGGAATGAACTGCTCTCTCCAGTCAAAGGAGAATAAAAGGGGAGACGGGTGATAAGGAAGTCCCTGGCACATACAATTCCTGTTTAAGACCTTTGCGCAGATTCCCATCATTTCTTTCTAAGGGCTTAAGGTAAGTGCAAGTGGTTAAATGGGCCTTCAGCACTGCCAGCATCTGCACAGGGCATCCTGGCTGCTGCCTCAGCGCTTCTAGGAACCTCTCACAGCACGAGAACTGCCAAGTTCTGAATTGATACCACAGGCCATTAAAAGCTGGGTCTTACTGGGTCTTATTTTCAGAATGATTTGTGGGTATTTGTTGATTCATTTCTTTTGAGGATTCAAGGTGGGTTTAATTGCGTTTTATTTGGCACACAGCATCTCAAGACGAACCGCCTTAAAATCAGAACAGCTTTATGGAATGTGTCTGTTATCCGACATTGTCCCAAGTGCTGCCTCTTTCCAGTGCTTTTCATTTTTCATAACGAATTTTACAGCTGTAATTTTCATGTCTCACATTTTTCTCTCCAGTCTCCTATGTCCTGTGGTTAAACCTTGACCGTAAATCTTACACCGCTTTCTTAAAAATAACAAGTCTACTCTGCTTCTTCCTTTAACAGTGTGCTAGATTAATAGTGTCTTGAAAACAATTAAATATGATTGTGGGCTTTAATATTCCCAGTTTTAGTGCAGCAGGAAGGAGAAACAATAGCCATTTTCATTTATAGAGTGCTGTAGCCATTTTCATTTATAGAGTGCTGGTATCTCACGTGCTGGCTGACAGTTCTTGTCTGACACCTTGGTTCAGAAATCCCTGTGTCACTCAGCTGTGGTAAATACACCAGAAAAAGGTGATAGCAAAGAGATTTTCTGTGTGGTTTGGGAAATTAGATGGCAAGTCACTGAGTGGCAAACAAGGCTGAAACGATGCATGTCGTTTCTTGGTAAAAAAGGCTTTTGCATCACTGGCGTGCCCAACTCGAGCTGTCCCATCCTGGGGCTGTGGCACGGCCATGGTGATACTGATCACACCTGCGTGATGGCGGCGTGAGTCTGGAGCCGATTGTGGCATCCGCGTTCCCTGTGCTGCTGGTGGCTCACCTGGAGACACGTTAACCAGAGCCAAGATGCTGCTGCCCAGGGCCCGCTGTACAACCCGCATACAAGCACACGAGCAGGATGAGGTTCCAGGTAAGGAGGCTAAGGAGGCCCTTTGTGCAGGGCCTTTGGACGGTGTCCGCTCACAGTGCCTGCTGCAGCAGGGTCCAGCCCACGGAGGGAACGTGGATGTTACTGAAACCCAAACAGGAAGGCATTTTAAGAGTGAGGCACAGACGTCACTTGTCAGATGTATCCTCTGCTAAGAAATGGGTTATATTGACTTAGGTTTTACCATTGCACCGTGGGCCTCCTGCATCTCTAATTACTTGGGGAAAAAGATTTCAACTTTTCATTAAACAGCCTGACTAGGGCACATCCACCTTGTGGAACATGATCCGGGTGTCCGCTTTTCAGAGGATCCTGCCCAGCGCTTGTATTCAGGTCAGGGCACGCTTCACCGAGGAGGAGAACCCAAGGCCCAGTGTCCCAATCATTAAAGTCAGGCTTTCACACCAAAGGCAGCAGAGCTGATATGGGGAAGTAAGAAACAAACTGGGTTAAATGGGAAAGATTAAAGGAAAAAACAAATTGAAAAGTAAGCCTGAGCATCATGTAAGGGATGTGGAGGTGGCCAAGACAGTAAATTAACCTGTAACTGTCTTATCTGGACTGTTTTGTGCCTTTTCCTGAACCAGCCTGCTTTATCTTTTCATACGGAAAGCTGTTCTCCATAGCTCACCGCTGCAGGAGCTCTGTGGAATGCAGGGAAGCATCTGCATAGTGCTTGGGAAGTGGGTTTAGTTGCCTAAAGCAGGTGCTCAGAGCGGGTATTGCTGCGATCTCAAACGGGCAGCTTCTGTTACCTCTGGCTGATGTTTGGTGATGCCTCATTTGGAGAGAACGGAATTAATGCTCGCCAACCTGGCCACTATTGAGAGAGGTCATCAAACACAGACCAGCAAAGATCGTAGCAGATCAGAAACTCGGTCAGTGCTAATGATTCCTAAAGAGCAAGAACTGTCAGTGCAAAACTGAACATCAAACCATGTGTGCAGACACTGTGGGTCAAGGCTGTGGTTTGTCTAGACTATAGGAATCGTTCCTGGATGTTATGGTTTAGGGGCTTGTCTCAAAAAAAGGTAATATTTGAAAGCTTGTATTAAATAGCAGTGCAAAACCTCCTGCTTAGTTAATTCCTGTCTGTTCCAAGGGGGAAATTTCTTTTTTCAAGTTCCTCAGTTTGAATGAAATCAGTTTGTGTTGCAGGCACTTCTGCTGTGGGAGCATGTGGCATCTTATGGAGCCTTTGTGATCAGGTAGTGCCACACTGAGTGCTTGCTCCCATACATTTTGCCGTGCAAATGCTGCTGCAGTTCCTGTGCTCCAGAATCTGGCCCTGTGTGACACCTTTTAGACTTCAGTGCCTCTTCGCTTTAGGACCTGACCTTAGGTTCATCGAACACTGTAGCTGTCAGCCTAGAGTATCAGAGGAGCTGCATGGGTGCAGAAAGCTTATCTGATGTAGTGTTAGCAAGAGTCATTTCAGAATTGCAAGTATTTAACAGATCTTTAACAGATGTATATGTGTGCCCGAATATTTAAATGCATGTGTACATAGGGTACAGGCTGTAAACTCTGTGATTTCTTTGATGATACCATGTCCAGATGTGGCTGTTGGACATGAGAGATGCCTTTAATTAACCTTGGAATCCTGCCTGGATGTACGTTTGTTACAGATAAGGTACTCAGTCTTGTTTCTTATCAGAAATGGCGAATGAGGCATCTAAATTTAACACCTTATTTTTGCTCCCTTACAATTCTGTCAAAAGTTCTTTGCTCTCCAAGACTTCAAAACGGAGTATCTGCCCTGGCTGCCAGCTCTGGCTTTTGTGCGTCTTGGTTTCTTTGGTGCTTAGGAACTTTTTTATCTAATTTGGAAAAGTTCAACTACCTGGGATGTAGCAGACATGGCTTTATTGAAAGGTGACTTATTTTAAGACCATGGAAAGAGAGTTACAAAGTGCCAGCAGTTCCATTCCCTGTATCTGTCCAACTGCCTCCGTTCATAAGACTGTGGAGTGAAATTAAAAAGATCTGGGCTTGAAGCTGAGATCAAATAATGAATGCATCTATAACCAGGCTGCATGAAGCACCAGGGATTGTGCTGGCCCATCATTTCTCTGCAGAAAATGGATGGTTTGCATAGCCCCCAGGTATGCTGTGTTACGGAAAAAACCACCAGGGAATCAACATTGTTGTCAGGATTTCAATAACGTGCTATAAATAAGGTCTGAGGTCACATAATGAACATCAGAGCAGGAAATAAGGTGTGGAATAGCTGCATATAAAGTGCATGGTGCCTGTTTTGTGTCCTGGGGCAGGGAGAAGGGTACTGTGGGAGAAGTGGTGTGTTGGCAAGTAATGCCAGGATGTGGATGGAAGCAGGCTGAGGCTGGCAGCTCTGAACTAATGGTTCCAACTCTGGCTTTGTGAACTTGCAGCCTTTAAGTTCCCCTTAATGTATAATTATGTAGCCAGCAATTTACAGGACGCAGCCCTTCTCATCCTGGTCATTCTGAAGAGCAGCTCTCATGCACTGTGCGATGGCCTGCAGTTACGGCGTGCCGAGGATGGAAGAAGGGACGGGAGTCTTGGGTGGGCTACAGGGAGGAGGTGAGATTGTGCAGAGGAAAAATCAGGAGGGCTAAAGCCTCACTAGAGCTCACATTGGCCAAGTCGGTGAAGGATAACAAAAAATCTTTCTATAAATACAGTAACAGTAAAAGGAGGACCAGGGAGAATATTCAGTCCCTACTGGATGCAAATGGAACAACTGTGACAAAGGATGAGGACAAGGCTCAGGTACTTAATGCCTTCTTTGTCTCAGTCTTTAATAGTAAGGAAGGTTGTCCCCTGTGTGTACGTACCCAGGAGTTAGAGGAGCAGAATGAGGCTCCCATGATCCAAGAGGAGGTGGTCAGAGCCTTCCTTGCCCAACTAGACAGATACAAGTCTATGGGGCCGGATGGGATTCACCCAAGAGTATTGAGGGAGCTGGGGGATGTGCTTTTCAAACCCCTTTGCATCATCTTCCAGCAGTCCTGGCTGACTGGGGAAGTCCCACTGAACTGGAGGCTGATGTTGTGCCCATCTACAAGAAGGGCCGCAGGGAGGATCCAGGGAACTACAGGCCTGTCAGTCTGACCTCAGTGCAAGGGAAAGTCATGGAACAGGTGATCTTGAGTGCTATCATGAAGCACATGCAAGAGAACCGGGTGATCAGGCCCAGTCAACACAGTTCATGAAAGGCAGGTCTTGCCAAAATGATCTTACACCTGTTACAGCAGATGCACATCCAGGCATTCCCACTGTCTCAGGAAAGAGAAAAAACAATGCAGTTCAGAGTGTGTTTTCTGGAGCAGCAGGGCTGCTCTGCAGGCTGGCATGGCTTAATTATTCCAGATAGCTCCTGAAAATCATGGCTGGAGGTCTCCTCCTCTCAACTGTTGCTTTCAGGCAACACAGGTTTAGAAGAAAGCGGTGTCTTCTTTCTCATGTAGATGTGATGGTTTCTGGCAGGCAGCTCAACATACACCTGTGAAAGTCTAACTATAATCACTCCTTCTTCTGAAAACCATTGAGCAGCAGCAAGCTGTTCACTCATGCCTGCTGGAGGCCAGCAGCAAGGTCTGTCGGTTGGACATGACGCATTGCAAGTAGAAACACGAAAAGGGGCTGCAGAACAGTGTGATGTTAAACTGGGATCTAGCTGGTCCCGCAGTAACCATCTTGCATGAGATGAGATAATCCCGACCCTGACAAAACTCAGCCTTCACTCGGAACCCTGCTGAAGCGCAAGGGGCGTGGGAGTGGATTATCTCTGGCTCCTTGGAGTGTTTGTAAAGCTCTTTGTTCTCCCTGGGGATCACCCTGGTCATATCCGTTACCACCTCAGTTGTGTGCAGCCTCAACTGCGTCACAGCTCTTTGGGAAACGGAAGGGACCAAGGAGACACAGACCATTTCCGTGAAGGTTTTTGTGTGGGGAATACCCAGTGTGAGTGGGTTTTGGTTTCTGACTGAGACGGGTAACATCGCCTGTTGTGCAGCAAAGGTTTGGTTGTGTGCTGGGCGACATCACCCGTTGCACAGCGGAGATCTGGTTGTGCGCCGAGCTCCTGCCTGGGGAAAGCGGTTGCTTTGCCACCAAACTCCAGTCCGCTCGGAGTCTTGGGGACTCCAGTCTTTTGCTGGATGGGAGGAGACATGGAAAATTGGAGATGTTGTCCCAGACAGGGGAGCTGGGGGTCCCACGAGGGCAGCTGTGCTGGCAGGTTGAACAGGGGGAAGCATGCTCATTGCAGGTAGATTCTGGACACATGAATGGAAACATGGGGAGCCCAGAGTGTTTATTGTGGAGCATAGCAACAGCTCACCAGATGAAAGGGTTTCTCTGTGTGTATGAAGTTGTGACATTGCTGTGTTTGTACTACTGTGGCTGGGGGTGATGGCCCTGACATCGGTGAGCCCAGCTGAGCCAGAGGTGATGGCCCCGATGTTGGTGAGCCAGGGGTCATGGCTCTGATCATAGGATTAGAATCCTGGTATGGTTTGTGTTGGAAGGGATGGAAGGGTCCTCAAAGCCCATCCAGTCCCACCCCTGCCATGGGCAGGGACACCTCCCACTGGATCAGGGGCTCCAAGCCCCATCCAACCTGGCCTGGAACCCCTCCAGGGATGGGGCAGCCACGGCTGCTCTGGGCAACCTGGGCCAGGGCCTCCCCACCCTCACAGCAAAACATTTCTGCCTAAGATCTCATCTCAATCTTCCTTCTTTCAGCTGAAAACCATTCCCCCTTGTCCTGTCCCTGCCCTCCCTGATCCAGAGCCCCTCCCCAGCTTTCCTGCAGCCCCTTTCAGCAGTGGAAACTGCTCTAAGGTCTCCCTGGAGCCTTCTCTTCTCCAGGCTGAACAACCTCAACTTTCTTAGCTTGTTCTCGTAGCAGAGGTGCTCCAGCCCTCAGAGCGTCTCTGTGGCCTCTGGACCTGTTCCAGCAGATCCATATTCTACTATTAGGGTTTCTAGAACTGGATGCAGGGCTCCAGGATCATTCTTGCCCCTCTTCAGCTTAGGGCATTGGAACAGGCATTTCAGAGCAGAGGGACGCGTCCCTTCCTGTTAATGAGTCATGAATTAAATTAATGAAGAGAAATTAATGAAGTGAAATAGCCTTGGAAATAATCTACATTGTTGGCATGCTGCCTCCAAACCTTTTTTTTCCATCTGTGGCTTTTTTTCTTCAGCCCAGGACAATACTCAGAGTGCAGATGGGATGGAAAGCGCAGCTTTCTCATAGGACACACGCAGAGAACATAGAATCACTGAGTGCTTTGGGCTGGAAGGGACCCCAAAGCCCATCTATTTCTACCCCCTGCCGTGGGCAGGGACACCTCCCACTGGATCGGGGGCTCCAAGCCCCATCCAGCCTGGCCTTGAACGCCTCCAGGGATGGGGCAGCCACGGCTGCTCTGGGCAGTTTCTCCCCACCCTCATCGTGAAGGATTTCTTCCTACTGCCTACTCTAAATTTCCCCCTCTCCAACGTAAAGCCATTCCCCCTCATCCTGTCACTCCAGGCCCTTGTACAAAGCCCCTCCCCAGGTTTCCCGGAGCCCCTTTCCGTGCTGGCGGCTGCCGTGAGGTGCGGGATGCGGCGGGGGCTCGGTGCGGGGCTGGGGGCGGCCGTGCCCCTGACGTCGGAGCCGGGGCGGGGCGCTGCCCGGGGCTGGTGCGGGTTTATCAGCGGCGCAGGGCAGGCGGGGAGCAGGCACAGCTCCCGCCCCACCGGCCCCACCGCCCCGGGGTGCAGCCCCCCGGGGGCACAGCGGCGGAGGCGGCCACGGGCTCGGGATGGTGCTCCTGCCCCTCTGGGTCCTGGCAGCCGCGCTCCTGGGGCTCCGCGCTGCGCCCGCGCCGCAGGTGAGTGCGGGCTCCCCCGTCCCTCCGCTCCGTCCTGCGGGGCGCGGAGCCCTGCCCTGCCCCGGGCCGGGGGCTCCCCTCTTCCCCGGCTCTTCCCGGGCTCCCCTGTGCCCCGGGCTCTGCTCTTCCCGAGCTCTTCCTCAGCTCTTCCCCGCTCTCCAGGCTCTGCTCTTCACCGGGCTCCGTTCTTCCACGTTTCCCTTTTCGCCGAGTTCCCCTCTCCCCAGGCTCTCCCTCTCCTTCCCGAACTCTTCCCCGGGCTCTCCTCTCCCCAAGTTCTGTTCTTCCCCGGCTCTCAGCTGGGACAGGCAAGAAGCAGCAGTCTGGGAGCACTTCGCACCACCCCATCCTTCTCCCCAGCACGTTGCTACTTCTCCTCGCTTTTTGCGGATCGCTGCACCCCGCTCTTGCAGAGCAGCCCTTATGGACATGCAGCATCTCTGCTGCTGGGCCTGATCCTGCAGCAGCCGGGGAGGGGGAGGTTGGTCCCTGTGTCCGTGCCACGGCGATGCTGAGCTGGCACTGGCACTGCTGCTCTCCCTGCTCTAAAACCCGATGGATTTCCCATTCCCTGGCAGGAGAACTGTCAGCACGCCTGCCTCCTCACTGCCCTGGCACACATCCCTCTCCCAGCTCGTAGCTCGCACGGACGCAAGGACTTTCTTTGTCAACTGAACTCACTTTTTGGTCTGGTGTCACAATGTATAGAACAGGTCACTCAGAATCAGGACTTGTTAGTAGCTCTGTTCATGTCAAACTTGTCGTGGAGAATGTTAGGATATTGATAGGAACAGCAGTTCATTAAGTTAGGGAAAACGCATTCCCTGGAAACCAGAAGCAGAAATGTACAGAAGGATGCAATAGAGACCGAGTAGTTTCTTCAGCCTCCTAGACGGGCTCGGCTGTCACACATCCTAATGGCACTAACAACTTCGTGCATGTGTTTCTTTTCTCTCCTGCAGGCTGGTACAGAACAACGGATCCAGACAGGTAAGTGTTTTTAACTACTATTGCTGCTATCAAAACAGAAATAAAAGAAGCTTGACTAAGTAGTTTATTTTATGGGAGAGTTATCTGTATGCAGGCAGGCGTTCCCGTGTGTGCCCCACGCCGTTACCACCCGGCAGCGGTTGTGGTTTCACAGCGATGTGGCATGACTAGAATTCGCATGCCCTCTCGTCAGGCGGTTGGGCATCCCGATGCATCCGTGCTTCCCCTCTTAAACCACCAGAAGTTAAAAAGTGCAGCGTGCTTCAGCCAGCCCCCTGAACGCCAGGACGGAGCAGCTCTGGGTCAGACACTCTGTCTTCATTCCTGTGTCACTGAAGCCAGGAGGAAATGCCTGCTCCTTTTGGCTGGGGCAAACCCTGTCTTCAGACCATTTTTCTTCTGTCTTGGAAGCGTTCGGCCTTTTCTTTTAGCTGGAAAAACTTAGTCTTCTACTGAGGCCCCTTCATATTCGTGATGGCACAGGGTGCTTTCTGCGTGCCCGACGGCAGTTGTTCCCTGTCGCGTTGCAAACAGATATATCGACGTAAAACAGCATTGTGCAGCAAAGTTGGTGTCCGGGATGAGCGTAGATGCTTCTAATCGACACTTAAACCTCACTGACTCTTTCCTAAAGACAGGAAGCTTCATCTAATTAGGAGCATGCACACACAGTTTGGTTTCAGAAGGTCTGTGTTCATTTAAACTAACAGATAATTTAGTGCTCCGTGTGTTGGAAGAGGCTGTGGGAAGCTGGCATCCTCCCTCCCAGGGCGTTCGTCAGTTTGCCATCTTGAACGCTCCGTAGCTTGCCCAGTTGGGAAATGAGCCTCTTAATTTGCTGTCTGTGCACCAGAGCGTGCTCCGGAGCTTTTCAACGCAAGGAGCAGCGGTGGTGGGAACGGGCCCCGGGCATTTCTGTTTCCAGTTGCCGCTAGAGCTCCAATTTTGAGGTTTTGGTTCAGTTTTGAGCTGAGGTTTTTTTCAGAAAGGAATTTCAAGTATTTCTCTGAATTTTGGAGGGCTTGTCTGGATTTCAGTGCTGGCGCTGCATTGTGCTGGGCTGCGGCTGGTTTCCACTGGGAGCACTGAATGCTGGGAGCTGGGACCATTAGGTACATTGAAACCTCACTGGCAGGCAGGCATTTTTTCCAGCTGTATGCTAAGCCTCAGTTTTATTTCTAGTCGTTTCCATGAGAAATGGATTGTATTTGAATTTCAGAAACTATCGGCTACACAGAAGTGCATCTTTTAAATTATACAGGACATCAGACGAAATTCTTTAACCTGGAAAATAGCTTTAACTTTTTCCTTTCTTTCCTGGTCCCAGTGTTGCAGTAGTCGGGAGTGTTTGAGGTGCATCAGAGTGGCAGGATGATATTGTAAGCAGAGGGTGAAGGGTCAGGTACCCTGGGAGCTTTTGCAGCCGATGGGATCTTGCCTTCCTCCCCTTGGGTGGGAAATGAAGAGGATGTTGGTCAGGGCTCTGTCCCCTCGCGCATCCATGAGCCCTTGATGTTCCATTGTGCGGCCGGACGCTGCAGGATGGGACTCGGGTGGTGTCTAGTGAGATGGAGCTGCCAGCCCATCCCTGTCTCCTCGGCACAGCCACGCGGCGTCTCAGCAGCGTTGGGTTCAGGCTGAGAGCCCGATGGCTTAGCATGACCGGGCAGGCTGTGAGTTGCTCTGGCTTTTGGGAATTGATGGTGTTTGGTGAGGGGAAATCTGTGTTTTCAAAGCACAGATAGCTTGTTAGCTCTTGGGATTTGTCCTGCGCTTCACGGTAATATTTTAAATTTGCTCCTGTAATTTCTGATTCACAAAGCATGACTTATTCAGTTTAGAGTTTCAATGGTGATAGCCGAGCTGTTGTTGGGATCGCCTCCAAATGGGTTGTCCTGCTTTTACGTCCCTGTTCAGTGTCACTCTGCATCGGTGATGTATGCTCAGATTTGGCCCCAGGCTGGCTGCTGGCAGCATCCCGTCATTCCTCCTAGCCTGGAAAGTCACTTAGGACAAATTAAAGCACGTAGGACTTCATCTTTTTGAAATATCAGTACAGAATGGATTTTAGAGATAGAGAGTGACCCAGGCTTAGCTAACTGCATTAATGCATGATGTGCTGCAAATCCTGGATACTGTCAGGAGGAAACTGTTGTGATATAGTGAGTCTGAAGTTGCTGGCACTTGGGACGGTGCTACCTCTGCTTCTCCATCCTCTGCTTCCCACACGGCAGAGCAGCCTTATCACTGCTTGAAGTATCTTCTGGAAGAAAGCACAGATGGCGAACTTGCAGAACGGCAGCGCCCAGCTGCCCCACCGCCCGGATAAAACACCTTCGCCTGCAGTTGAGCAGAGGCTGGGAAAACACCACGAGGAAGTTCTGGAGCTGTCTGTATCCTTGGGACCAGTAAAGGAAAGGTGTGAGGACACTGGAGAGACCACATGAGCTTCTGTTCTTGCAGTGCCTAGTGCTGAAGTATCCTGCGTAGCCACATCCTTGTTGGGTGCAGAGTTGTGGGGGAATTCTCAAGGAATCCATCCCCCTTCTCTATCTTGTCTTTCTCCCTGGGCATTTCTGCCACCTAAAGGCAACCCAGTACAGAGCGAATGGCAGATTGGATGTGATCCAGATTGTTGAAAAGAGGGACCAAAACTGCTGCTTCGTTTCCGGAGACTAGCAAACAAAGAGGACCATGGAAAACGGTGATAGCAGAACCCCTGCCAGCATCGCCTGTCTGTCCCTGCTCCATCTTCTCTTGTTGTTAGGCAGCACTTCGCTAAAGTGCTCTGTGCTCATCCCGCTGTGGTTGTCCAAGATAGATGGATGAGCTCTCAGAACATGGGACAGTTGTCTTTTCAAAAGGCTGGCCTCTTCATCCCTGCAGCAGCAGGTAATCCTTTATTTTCCAGTACTTCCACAGGGAAGCTGGCCGTCTGCCATCCAGCAATTGGATTGCATCATAGCTTGTGTATTCTGCTCAGAGGATGCGGCACAGGGATGCTCAGAAGGCGTTACATTAGATCCATTCCTTTTGCTGAGGTAACTGGGCTTCCTGACCCAACAAGCCACAGTCAGATACATCCTCCAGGAGATGAGAGGGAGCTGTGGGACCTGATGGTAGCTTGCTGGTCATTCCATCGTGTCCATATGGGGCAGTCTGAGGTGCCACAGGCAGCCCAATGCTGGGGCAGTTTGAATGGGACATTTCCAGCAGTTCTCACCCCTTTGTTTCCTTACCCAGCATCATCTCTGCCAAAACAGTTGTGCTTTTGATGTAATTTTAATTCTTGCATTGCTATTCCTAATGAAAACGTTTGCTAGTGAAGAGGCAGATATGATTACTGCACAGCATAATTTATGTACATCTCATTGCCGTGGCTCGGAAAACGTTTGGGAAAAGAAGCTGCTACCAACACTTGCCCTCAGTGGCCATGATTTCCCAGATCACGGGGACGGGCAAGTTGCTCCTGCAATCAAAAAAATCAACGCATTCGCAAATGCAGTGTGGAAGGCTGGGAAAGAGAGTCCTGCTGTCAAAATTAGTGGCATGCAGTGTGAGCCAAAACCAGTCAGAATAACGGACACCAAATGAGGCTTATAAGAAGAAAAAGTAACGTCTTCAAACTTGGGCGGCTTGGTTCATACATAGAAATGGTCTGTCTGAGCTCTCAGAAATCCCTCGTTTTCCACTGATTTCCAATTAGACTGTGTTTTTGGAGACATCTTCTGTAAGTGGATGTTTGTGCAATTAGAATTCTGCTCTGGACAACCACACAAATGATTTGTGATCAATGTACTTCACAAAATCTTATGCCTAAAAAAATAATGCTCTTCCAAATGCAGGTGAGGAAAAAAACCATTTAGGACTCTTGAAGTTCAGAGACAACAGCTGTGGGCGAGTGGTGTTAATTCCTGGACAAAAAGCAGGGAGAGCCATGTGCGGAGGCATTCCCTGGCTAATTGAGTTTTGGCACACAAGGGAAGAATGCGATGTTCGTTCCGAAGTGCTTCCTTTCAACTTAAACGCTGGCCAGCAGGAGCAGCAGGATAAAGCTGGATGAAAAATGAAGACAATGTGAAGTCAAGTGGGGTTTTCTTATTGCTCTGTTTTTCCTCTGATCATTGCTGTAAGCTTTGAGTTAGCAGAACAGATCAACTTAGAAACCTTAGCGTAGGAAAGGGAGCACCTACAGCTGGAATAGCATTTCCTCAGCTTGCGGAAAAAGGGTAACAGGAGTCAGCAGAGGAGCTCGGGTGTCTTCAGCATTCAGTCATGTCACATTGAATGTTAATTGCCTTTGAACAAAAGGCATTTCCTCTTCCAGCTCAGCATTCAGGGACTCTGGAAAAGGCTTTTGCTGACTCAAAAACTTGACAGATCTTATTTTCCACCCTTTGTTCCTGCCTTCTTGTGGCTAGCTGGCTGCTCTCGCTGCTAGCCAAGTCCCTTTTTTTGCGCCTGCAAGCAGCAGTGTGGGAAGGCTGCTGCTGGGCGCACAAAGCAGCGTCTTGGCCATACGCCGGCCACAGGGCTCGATTGCCAGACTGTGGGCTCTGGCGTGGAGCATCCCACCTTGGGGAAAAAGAAGCCACAAAGGCTCTGGAGGAGGTAAAGGGAGGAATGTCAGCCTGTGAATGGAATCTCAGTGCTGGCGTGTGGGGAATGCGAGGATCTCTGTTTTTATTTTTGACCCAGTTTGGATGCACAGCCCAGAGGCTCTGGCTCCTGTTCATGGCCCAGTGTCTAATTAATAAAAATTGCTTTAGAGCTTTACTTTGCTCCTTTCTCCAAGGAGAGAGATTAGCTATCCCGACTTAGAACTCCCAATGTTTCAGATGGGAATTAGCCTAAGGATAATGGCCTAATTGGGATGCCGGTTTAGAACCTGATCTTGCAGGCGTGTGGCAAAAGAGGTGGAGGTGTCTGCAGCTGTAGACTGGAATGGGACTGCTGGCTGTAAACGTGGAGCAGAATGATGCACTGGGAGATGGGAAGGAGCTTTTCACTTACCTGGGGTACGGTATTTGTGTGTTCTGTGAGGACATTTATAGTGCAAGAACGTAAATGTTCCTGTCCATCCTGCTAGTGCCATCCATTGCTCTTCTGTCAAATCCCTCAGTAACTGGTGTACAAGAAAATTGGAGAAAAACAGTTACATTAGGCTATTAGGGACATTTTTCTAATGAATTGAAATGGGTCTCTTAAAATTAGCAGTCACTGCTACCAGGGGAGAGGAATTGGCTACTGAGCTTCTTCTCTATTAATTCTCCGTTCCAGTATGAGTCACGCTGGGAGCGGGTAAAATTTAACTCATTTAATTAAGTGTATTTATTTGAGGAATTCTCAGTGGCGCTTAGTGGTAGCACCTGAGCTACCCAATCTTGTGGGTTTTTTAAATGAAAACTGTTGATAATAGCAGTCTAATATTACTCAGCCAGTTCCCTCGGGAAGAGAAGAGCCAGGGAGTGATTATTTCTGTGCAAAGGGTCCATTTAACTCTGATGTGCGCTAATACCCGGGCAGTAAGACTTGGGCTTTGGTCCCGTTCTTGGCAGCAGGCTGGCCTGGCCCGGGAATGTCTCTCCTTCTCCCTTCACAGGATGAGACCCGGACACCGAATATCCTGATTACTTCCAGATTACAGAGGTCTCACAGAAAAGATAAACTCGTTTCATGGCCTTGTTTTACAGCGGTGTGAAATTGCCTCAAGGCAACGGGAAACACGTGTGCTGGCACAGGGCCGCAGGCCTGGTAAGCGATAACAGGAGACCTTTCTCTGAGCAGAGGAGAGAATTCTCTTCCTTCACTCATCAGTGCCTGCGAATAGCAGAGGGCGGAGAGGGGAAAATTGCTCTCTTAGGCTAATAATGCTGTTTTCAGGATTGAGGGACTGCACAGAAAGAGGCTTTTTGGGGGGCTGGGAAGTATTGTGGCAGATCTTGGGCAGATTTAGACCCCAGTGGGGAGGTTTCCAGGCAGCTAATGTTGCTGCTAATGAGATGGGAATCCAGCAGGAATCCCGCGCTGACCACAGGAAACCACAAGAAATGATAGGGGAATGGGGCTTTCGGTGCCATTACCATTTTTGTACTGTGGCTTTGCTTGCTTGGCCCGTGACTCTGCTAATGCCACTCAGCCAGGGGATAACGTCTACAAGGAACTGGTTGCCCGCAGCCTTGTCTGATCAAGTGTTCAGGATGCTCTGTCACTGATCTGTGGTGTTAACAGCAGTGACTGCTCCTTGGAAGCACTCCTTGAGTGTAGGACACGTTGCCCTAGTGAAGAGTTGTGCCAGTGAGGTCCTGTAGTATTCCTGGAGTAGAGGGTTGTGGGGTTTGTAGCTTCTGCATGTTGTAGTGCAGCATTTAGGTACAAATTTATCAAATTCTGTGTTGGTTTTCTTTAGTAATGAGCATCTCTGTTGTTTCTGAGCTCTGTTACTCAAGGTAACGTGAAGAGGAAGAGCGATAGCGAGTTGCTGGGTCAGGGGATTTGCTATAGGAGATGTGGGAGGGAAGAGTTGGTGCTTATACCACTGCTGACATCAATGAACTTCTCAGCGGTCTGAGGTATCCGCTGGGTTCTCTTCCTTATTTCCATTTCCTAAGACTGCAGGAATAGGTATGCAAATTGCTGTTATAACAGACTTCATTTTCCAAGTCTTAATGGAGGTCTCGACACAGGAGAAAGCGGTTGTCTTTCAGGCGTGCGAAGGAATTGCATGGCATGTCTTGGGGAGAATTTCACAGGGTTGCTGCCTCTTTGGCAGCTGTGAAGCAAACCTAAACCCCAGGAGATGCCCCAGATAAATGTAAATGAACATTATGGGGTGTTCTCTGCAAGTTTTAGGGCAAAATAGACTCATGAAATACCTGCTGTTTGAAAATTCTGGCATGTGGAGGGTAGTTTGCATGTGCTTATTGTGTATCCCAGCATCGTGTGTGTATGTGTGCGCAGGTGTGTTTACTTGAGGTGCTGAACTGGGCACATGCTTTCTTGTGTTTTTCCACCTTGATGTGATCCGTGTGCTTTCCCTGAAGTCAAAGTGGCCTTCCTCTCACATTACAGGATCATGGAATAGAATCACAGAATCATTGAGGTTGCAAAAGCCCTCTTGGCTCATCCAGTCCAACTGTCAGCCCAACCTCACCGTGCCTGCTAAACCCTGTCCCCAAGTGCCACAGCTACATGCTGTTTGAACCCTTCCAAGGATGGAGACTCCACCACTGCCCTGGGCCCTCTGCCAGGGCTTCATCACTCCTTCAGGAAAGGAATTTTCCCTAATATCCAATATAACCCTACCTGGTGCAACTTGAGGACTATTCCTCTTGTCCTGTCACTTGTTACTTGGGAAAAGAGCCCAGCACCCACCTCACCACAACCTCCTTTTCAGGAGCTGCAGAGAGTGATGAGGTGTCCCCTCAGCCTCCTCTCCTCCAGGCTGAACTATTCCAGGGTCCTCAGCCGCTCCCAATAACACTTGCGCACCAGGCCCTTTTTCCTGGTTTGTCACTCCTTGTGTAACATAATGATGTGTCCAACACTTTTCTTCTTTTTCACATCTTGGCGTGTGTGTAAAAGCGGCACACAGCATGTTCAGAACAACAGGGCTGAGCACACTGTGGTTGTGGTGCATTGTACGGCTGCAACTGCAGCCAGGGCGCTCGCTGGATGAGCGCCGCCCCTAACAGTCCATTTGGCTGCTGCTGCCTTGCATCTGGTGGCTTGCACTTCTGGTCTTCAGTCCAGGCTCCCTCCATGCTCCTGTTCTAATTTTCGCTTGGTTTTGGGTATTTCTCTTGGCAGAATTCCAGAAAAACAGACTGAGACCGTATGGATTAGTGATTCCCATTAGTACTGATGCAGACGGAACCTACATCTCCAACATCCTCTCAGCAAGTCACCAAAGAAGATCAACACGGGAGGTATCCCAGAGCCCCAAACAGCTGTATTTTAATGTCACTGCCTTTGGACGGGAATTCCATCTCCGGCTGAAACCCAACACCCGGTTAGTGGCTCCCGAGGCTGTCGTAGAGTGGTATGAAGACTCCGTGGAAATCGGACATGATGCTGGTAACACGAGTCAGGCTGGAACTTCTACAGAGAGATTATGGAAGAGGGAGCCCCTGTGGACCAACTGCGCCTACGTGGGAGACATAACGGACATCCCTGGAGCTTCCGTGGCCATTAGCAATTGCGATGGGCTGGTAAGGCTTGGTTCATGGCACTGATGTCTGGTATTTCACTGCTCGGTACACACCTTTGTTGCTTTTCACTCCACATTGCTAATGATATCGTGTAAAGAGCTTAATTTCTTAAATCCTTTAAATCAGAACCTACTGCTGTCTACAGTCCTGCTGCTTTAATCTGCAAGTTTGATGAGCAAAGACCTTGATGTCACCGGTGGGAGAGAGAGAAATCAAACCTATGCTTTGTTGGTTTCCCTTTTTGCTTCCGTGAGGTGTTACGAAGGAGAAAATCAATAGTGAAGCCATTTTAAGACTTAAAAGGTGACCTTTGAGTGAGTGAATGTAGAGTTTGGCATCCAAATCCTCACTGTGTACTTCTCGGGTAGCAAAATCACAGCTGCCCAAGAACAGCAACAGATTTCGGTTGTAAAGGGTTTATTTCTGAAATAAGCCTGGTTTTTGTTTTTTGACGGGCAGTTTTGTTTCATCAAGAGGTAGCGCATCAGAACTGAGTGGTTCATGTCTATAAAGAGTTCGTTCTCAAAGTGGCGCTGGCCTGATGGCTGCATTTGTGCCAAAAGCAAGGTATTTCGTGGTGGCTGTGGCAGATGCGACAACTGCTTGGTACACAAATCCCATATTGAAAGGGTGGGCGTATATGGAGCACACATACCATGTGCTAAGTCAATCATGCGGTAAGGAAAGCAAACAATGCTTACCTTGTGCTCTTTAAGTAGCAGAGTGGTGGTGGAACACGGCTGCAGCATCCAGGAGGATTAATGTGGTGGTTACTGTGCTGCAGTTTGGGAGAGGAATCGTATGAATGAGTCTGCAAGAAGTATCCCTTCTTGGAAGTAGGCTTCCCTCTTCCTGTCGCGTGCCACGTGTTAATGGTCTGATTCCATTTTGTGATAAGTGCTGATGAGCAAAGCTCCCTGCCTCCGCATTGTGTCTCACCCTGTGAGGAATTGCCTGAGTGTCTCAAATTCCTAATTCTGAGCTTAGGGCTCTGCAGAGCCAAAACTCTGCGACTTTCCTGACTGTAAGAAAGGAAATCCCGGTGGTGTTTGCATCTACTCGCGTTGATTTGGTGTGTTTTGGTTGGTTTTGGGGGTGTTCGGGAGAATGTTGGCAGTGTGCTGTGCTTCCAGGGGCCGTGCAGACATCTGCCTAGATGGAGACAGATTCAGATGTAGTTCTTGCAGCAAATAAGACCCTGAGAGCTGTGTTTTAGTGGTAATCCTGAATGAAGCTCTTGTGTTAAGTGAGACAGCACTTTAAGACAATCAATGGGATTAACTGGAATTAGATTAAGTAGCATAGCCGCTTTGGCAGGGGTTGCCATGTGGCTAACAAGCTGCTTGTGTTTTCAGTAATGAAGTAGTTGCTGTCTTCCCAAACCTCTACAGATATGAGAGCCTTGTGAGGCTCAGGGTTATGGGGGGAGTAGGTGGTGTTAAAGGTGACAGCAGGGATCGCCCAGCCTCCCCTTTTACATCTGAACAGCATCTTCCCTTTTGTCCTCTGTGTAATGACCAGATCACTCAAACAGTCAGGAAGGACTCAGTTTAATGTATCTGGTTTGGCACGTCCAATTGCGTTGATGGTGTCTTCTCTTCTGGATGGCTGCAGGGAGGAGTTGGTGTGGCTCTGCTCCAGTTTAAATGTTTAATGTAAGCAAGGCAGCTCATCTACTCCTCAGGGAGCCCAGACTGGACGGTGTTTTGGTGGCTGGCTCGTGTGCTCGGCTTCCTTTTCTAAGATGCCGAGGTGCTGCAGAAGGTTTAATGAAAAGCTTAATTCTTCCAAAGGTACTAAAATTTGTCTGACTGTGGAATTTCTTGCTGTATTGGTGCGCATCTAGAGGGGCATAGGGTTCTGAAGGGTGGGGAAAATAACCACAGGGCGTGGAATAAAATGGAAAGTAGATCTGACTGGTGGCTGTTTTCCTGGGTTGATGACGCCTGGTGCAGGACTGGCTCTACTGGGGAAGGCACAGGACATGACCAGGCCCAACAAGCATTGCAGATATGTCAGGGTGTAAATAAGCAGAGCTCAGCAAACTTTGCATTTAGAGATAACAAAGGAAAAGTTTTAAATCCCTCTCTACCTTTCATTGTAGAGAAGATTTCTTAAGCTTCTCAGTTAGCTTCCTCCCCTCTGTAAGAGAACTTGAACAGCCATTGGTGGGCCTTTGGATTGTACGAACGCCTGGAACTGTGTTTTGTTGACTGTGCATCCCTGTTTGAGTTGCGATCTGCTCTGTATTCACGTACATGCAATGCCAAGCGTAAATGTGCCTTCCCCTACTTGCAGAACATCAGCCCTGCGTGTTGGAAACAAAAGGGTTGGACCCAGTGTGACAAATCTGTACTCTTTGGCTTCAGATACTAGGGAAAACATGGCTGGTTTTGTGTATTGGAAGACCACGTCCAAGGCTGCGTACGCTCATTTGAAAGTACAGCTGCTTGCGAATGCCAGCCCTTCAGCAGTCTGCCCTCAACTTTGTGGCTTAGTTTCGCTCTTCATGAAAGGAAGCTGGTGAGTCCCATGCCCTTGGAGGTGTTGGCATTCTTCTCGTTAAGGGTAGAGTTATTTGGGTGTCTGAGCAGGAGGGTGGACAGAGATGGGCATGAGGACTTCCCCTTGGCAAACGCCCTTGAAATAGAGGCTGGAGACACTCGTGCAAGGGCTTAAGCTGTAGTTCAGGAAAAGCCTTACAAATATGTTGCAGTTCAGGCATGTGGTTAAGTGCATACCAGGATCAGAGCAGTTCCAGGGCATTCTGATCTGTTTCAAATGCTTTTTAGTTACTGCTGTTCCATCAGGACTGGAGCATTCAGTTCATTTTTTGTCCGTGTGTTGGTAGCAAAGTATTGTTTTGTCGTGTTCTCCCCTAAGCTGGCAAGATGATGTTGCGAAATGGAGAATCGGCTTTCTAGGAGTAGTGGTATTTGTCTCCATGCGCTAGAACAGCATTGGAACTGACCTTCTGGTCACAGCACAGGGTAACTCTTGCTGAGGCTGATTCCAGCATCCTAAAGAATGCTGTTAGGGAAGTAATGGGAGCATCTCGACTTCTTTCTCTGCCCATCGCAGGGGGGTTGGAACTTGATGATCTTTAAGGTCCCTTCCAACCCAAACTATTCTATGATTCTTGGTGTGATGGCAGTGAGCATGTTGTTGGGGTGCAGGCGTAGGTGTGGGCGCTCTTGGGAGGGCCTGGATGGGCATCATGGCTGGAAACGGAGCCATCCTCTCGGCCCCAGAGGTCTCTCCCATCCAGGGTGGGGGCTGCTGGGAAACTGTTGCTTCCACCGCCCAGGCCATGAAACACAAGGAAAGCAGGATAAACAGCCAGGAAGATAAAACTGCATCCTGCCATGTGCTGCTCTCTGCAGACAGCAACAGTGTCTTATGCTGATTTAACGTTCCACTTCCATGCTCTCCTGCCCCATCACACGCTTCCCACAGTAACTCATTCTTGCTGTGAACTCCCTTAGCCTGTTGGGCCTGTTCTTACCCCTCGCATTGGCTGCACTCGGCAGCCGTGCGGAGTTATAAACTGGGCTGGACGGGTTGCAGCTGGCTCTTTGCAGCAACGAAGCCCATCTGGTGGCCTTGGCCCATCTTCCTCGCTGGGCTCAGCAGCTGTCAGTCGCTGTCAGCCTGGGCTTGGACTCCATCCCTGTCACCTCTCCACTTCCTGGAGGCTCATACAAACTTCCCAGATGCAGTTATCCCTAGTATAGGGGATTTCTCAAAGCTCAGAAGCTCCAAAACCTTGGAAAAATGCAGGGTTGTTGTGTCGTTTTTTCAGGACTTCAGACTTCTGGCATAGTTGAGGAGGGAAGGGGTGGTGATTTGAAGTTGAATGTCAGTTTAGTGAAAAATAATATAATAGAGTAGTTAATATGCCTAGATTGCTTCTTGAAACTGTGACTCGAAACCAGCAGGTCCTTCATTCTTACTTTGTGTGGTGCAGGTAGAGCTGAGGCAGATGGTGGCTCAAGCTCCTTTATTACTTCTTATTTATTTTGATAAATTTTTTTAACAGTTCCAGTTTTGGGCTGGTAGATTTGGGGTAGGTTTGCCACCAGCTTTGGACTAGTGAAGGATTCGTCTGACTTATTCAGCCTTACATCTCCTTCTCTTTTCCTGCTTTGCATTTCTCCCATTCTTACTTGGAACAAACTGCCCTTTCCCACGTAAAACCTCCCTTTTCACAGAATCATGGAGTGGTTTCAGTTGGAAGGGTTTGGTTTGGAAGGGACCTCAAGGATCACCCAGTTCCAACCCTCCTCCCATGGGCAGGGATGCCTCCCACTGGATCAGGGACCTCAAAGCCCCATCTATCTCGGCCTTTTCTTCCAAAGCTCTCATCGAAACTCATTTTTGCTAACCTTTCACTGGCACAGTAAAATGCTAAAGAATGTGTCTGCAAGATGGACACCGCAGGTAGAGATGGAATTGCTTGGAGAACATTTGCGAAGGACATCGTGGGCAGGGAGAAGATCATAGAATCATGGAATGATTTGGGTTGGAAGGGACTCCAAAGCCCATCCAGTCCCAGCCCCTGCCACGGGCAGGGACACCTCCCACTGGATCAGGGGCTCCAAGCCCCATCCAGCCTGGCCTTGAACCCCTCCAGGGATGGGGCAGCCTGGGCCAGGGCCTCCCCACCCCCACAGGGAAACATTTCTTCCTAAGGTCTCATCTCAATCTCCCCTCTTTCAGCTCAAAACCATTCCCCTAATCCTGTCTCCACACTCTCTGATCCAGAGCCCCTCCCCAGCTTTCCTGCAGCCTCTTTCAGCACTGGAAGCTGCTCTAAGGTCTCCTTATGGCCTTCTCTTCTCCTGGCTGAACAACCCCAGCTCTCTCCACCTGGCCTTGTATGGTTGTTTCCAGCTCAGCTCTTGCTCCTCTCTGCCTCCTGCCCTGTTCCTCATGGAACCGCAGCCCATGACCACAGTAAGGGTAAACCCAACAGCGAAGAAAGCTGGTTTTAGAGGCACAGAGAGGATCGCTTGGCTTCAGCAGATCGTGTTATAAACCTGTTGTTCATAGTGACTTCTGGCTGCCTGGTCCAGGGTGGTGAACAGGGGAAGCCACTGTGCTTTGTACTTGGTGTACCGAGTAGGAAATCATACAAGGGTTGTGCTCAGGAGTTTCCACTTGGCTGTACGGTTTCAGGGATGATTGAACCGGTACATCCTCCTCTGCAATGATCGTTTTCCGATGGGCTGCAGCTCCTACTCCCTTTGTTCCAAGGATTGCGTGGTCATAGGAAAAACTGAACAGGCCGACAGTAGCACTGTTATGGGTTTCATCTCAATCACATCGGGCCAGAATATAAGGAGCCGCACAAATAACTTTCATAGCATGGAAAGACGTGATCAGTTTGCGTAATAGGTTTTCCAAGTGGAAAAAGATGTCATGTATTTTTGAAGCAGAGCACAAAAGCAAAGGGCTGACAGTCTCACTGACCTTAAGAAATCTCTCCTGCAGGAGCTGTTCTCGCCCTGCATGGAGAGGGGCAGACGCAGCCCTGTCTGTGGCTGCTTCCCTCTGTTAAAGGGTAAGGAAAAACTGGGAGTTGAACTTGATCCCGCTAAATCAATAAAGTGGAGGATTATATGGCATATCCCTGCATGCATGCAGTGTGTTTTCAGGGGCTCGGCACTCCTCTACCTGTGCTGTCCAGGGATTCAGTGTTTTAAATTCCTTTTTCATTCGTGCCGTGATGTCAGTGACACTGTATCAGAAAAAAAGGGCGGCAAACCCGTTTTTCTGCTTGCTTAATAACAACCAACTATAGAAAATACATCAGTTTTAATAGTGTTCAGAGTTGTTTTTTATTGAGAAATTAGGTTTTTCCTTACTTAACAGCATCTCCATCTGAGGAATAATGTATTTATGGAATTTTCCACATTATTAGCCAGGTAAAATAGGTCTGAACACATCAGGGACTGCTGTGTGTGTTTGGCTACAGAGTAGTCCGCTCAGCAGCGCAAGCAGGTTCATGATAACACAGATTTAAACCATGCATAAACGTACTAGTTAATAGTTCTGTACATGTCTGCCTGCAGCCTGGAGGGCACTCCAGCCTGGTTTTGTTGAGATCACCGGCTCTGCTTTTGAAGGCCCTGGGACTCGTTTCTTTTTGCACATGCATGAATATTTTCTATGCAGTGAAACCTTGTGCTCCTCCAGGGGAGCGCAGCAGTTGTGCTCAAAAATAGCACTTATTAGCTTTTCAGTTTATTTAACAATATTTCTCATGTCGTGTATTTTAAGTTGAAGGATCTCTGTGTGAAGCTGTGTATTTAAAGTCCACACGTCCCCAGCTGGACGTGTTGTGTCTTAAAAAGCAGAGTGACTCTGCTCTTACCATCTTCTGTTGCTTTACTCTTCCTTTCACTGACAGAGCGGCTTCTAGAGGTGAGAAGGTGGTTAAGCCATGAAAGGGACACTTGTTTGTGGCCATGAATATGTGAAAATAAACATCTCTTGTGCATGGAGCTGGGACAGGTTTGAGCTTATATTCCAACAGTGTGTTTCTACGGAAGAGCTGTGGGTTTATAGCCCTTCTTGAGCCAATCTGAATGGAAACTACATCTTGCCAGGCTGCTCTTCTCCCTTGCATGCAGAGTGGTGTTTCTGTGGGATGGGTGCTCTGCAAAGAGGGTGAAGGGGGACAGAAAGTCATCCTATTTCTGTATAATTTGAAAAAAAAACCAATATCCCTTCCCATTACCCTCTGAATTCCACTGAGTCTGCTCTAGAGTCCACGTTTTTCCAGGCCGCGTGGAGCTGGCTTCATTGTCACATCAACATCTGATTCAAAAACTCCTTGGCACTGAATGTCCTCGTCCTGACACCTGCTCTTCCTATGTAACCTCTTCCATGGATAGCGACACAGCGAGGTTCAGTAGTTGTTTCATCAGTGTTCGTTCTTTAAGTGTCACTTGGTACGTGGGTGTTTGTGTTTGGGGAGTGTGCAGCTGAAAAATGAGGTTGGTGTGCGACTTGAGCTGCTTCCACTTACTTGAAGAAGTTCTGTTACCCTGTTGGGGTTTGGGAACAGTTTCCTGTAGCTTCCCAGACAGGCTTTCCACCTCCTCAGACATCGCTTGCAGTCACCCCATGGCAAAGGCAGTGGTGGAGGGCATGGTAGGGTGCATCCTTTGTTGGCCTGCCCTTGCCGAGGCCGTCCTGCCATCTTTTGCTTTCCAAGACGGAGAGCAGGACGTAGAGGGACACAGCCTCATGCCACGGGGAGGCAGCAGGCAGATGATCTGTCTGCACCAGGAAGCTTGGGCTGCTGTGAAGATCCCTCCTCCAGGGTTTAGGTCTTTGGGGGGTCAGGAGCAAGTTGGAACGTGAGAGGACTTTCACCTCTTCTGCTGAACTTTTTAATGTGATGATAGAATCACTGAATGGTTTGGGTTGGAAGGGACCTCGAAGCCCATCCAGTGCCACCCCTGCCATGGGCAGGGACACCTCCCACTGGATCAGGGGCTCCAAGCCCCATCCAACCTGGCCTTGGACACCTCCATGACTTTTTCCTTGGTTTCCTGCACACCTTTTGCTGTGGCAGCAGCAGTGGAAGTGATGCCTGGAGCAGACGTTCTAAGAAAGTGAAAGTAACGCTAGGTTATGATACAAGAGAAAGCAGGTTGGAAACTAGAAAAACAGCTTTAACTGGAGCTTGCAGAAAGGCATAATTGTTTAGCTGGCATGGAGTAATATTTCATCTGATCATAAAGAGGAGAAATTCCAGAACGAGCATCTGTGTAATGAGCTGGCCAGCCTTCTGCCGGAACGAGGAGTCCATCAGAAGCCAACGGCTGGAGGAGCTGTTGCTGCAACTTGTACCTTGGCAACTGGAATTTTGGAAGCTGTAACGCTAAATGGATGGGCCGAGTGCTGCTCGTGTGCTGGGGAGCCAGGAGGTACAAGGCCAGGGAGGAGACTCAAGTGGTACATCTGGAGGTGGAAGGGTAGAGGAGATGAAATCAGTTCAGGCTGGCACCTGAGTGACCTGAAATGACAAAATCCACGTTACCTGTGAGCTCTTTGGGAGAGGAGAACTTCACTCTGGGGGTGTTCTGGAACATCCAATATGTATAACCCAAAACGATGGATTTGGGAACTTAAGAACCACCCCAGGCTTGCCAAAATGTCCGTGTGCTACATGGTCATGAGTGGAAAATATGCTCCTAACAAGTTTAAGTCCATTACTAGTCTCTTCTGTAATTCTAGATCAGAGTGACTGTTTCAAGGTTAATGAAGACACCTTTAGCCTTGGCCGTGATTTTTGCAGAGCAGGGTCCCTAAGGCAGTTTGACAAATAATTTCCCTTCTGGATTTTTGCTTTTTTTGTTCAGATGCTGCTTAAATTTTTCACTTCCTGGGGGTTCACAGTTTATTAAATAGCCCAGGCTTATTAAAATTACCAAGTACAGCCCTTTTTTAGAGTCCTAGCAATAAAACCCAAATTGTGTAACTTCTGTGGACCCTTGATAACACACATGAATCGAGCTCTCATCTATGTTTTGCCTTTATGTATCACGTGTAGTGCAGTGAAAGAAGGTAAATAGGTACTGAAATAGTCCACGCAGTCAGACCTTCGTCCCTGTGCCCCTCTCAAAGTTCTCATTGACTGGGGAGTTTGTGCTGCGTCTGGAGCTGCGTGTTGTCGGGGAGAGACACAGAAGCCATATTCAGCAACACCTTTTTTGATGTTCCCTGTTTATTCAGTGCCGTACTTGCTTGTATCTGGAATTCGAGCTTGGAGACGCATGGTCTGAGGTCTGGAAGGAGGATGAGAAATGAGCCTGGACAGCAAATACTGCACAGGGTGATAAGGATAAAGGGCAGAGAGGGAGGCAGATCGGGCAGGTCTGGCTGTTAGGGGAGCTCAGCACCTGAGTGCCAGTTGGCCCCTTCTCCGGAGGGGCATGCTGTTACTCAGACCGTCCCGCTCCGAAGCTATGAAATCAGAGTTGAGCAGGTGGACCTCCCAACTTCTGGTTCCAGCAGGAGTTTCTCAGAACGATGGATTGTTCCTGCCAATGGAGCAAAATACTTTCTCTTTGGGTTCAAACTGACACTTTTCATAGACGACTTCTGTGACTTGGCTGATAGCTTCAATAAATGACTGACTTTCTCTTCTAAAAGCAGCAACCAAAACCAGTAAATTAACTTTCTAACCCCGTACAATTTGCACTGTCACTTGGCTTTCTTCTTTTATGCCCGATTAAATCACTAATGCATTAAACTGCTTCTCCTTCAAGAGGTTTTACCACAGGGTTTTTGCAGAAAGACATAGACCCAAGTTAAAATGAGTTTGTTGTAAATACAACCAACTTTCCATAGTTTGGAGTGGTGCTCCCAAGCTTTTGACCAAAAGAACATTGCCATCCAGAGTAAAACACATCACAGGGGAGATTGAGATGAGATCTTAGGGAGAAATGTTTTGCTGTGAGGGTGGGGAGGCCCTGGTCCAGGTTGCTCAGAGCAGGGGTGGCTGCCCCATCCCTGGAGGGGTTCAAGGCCAGGTTGATGGGGCTTGGAGCCCCTGATGCAGTGGGAGGTGTCCCTGCCCATGGCAGGGGTGGGACTGGATGGGTTTTGGGGTCCCTTCTGACCCAAACTATTCAATGATTCTATGATTCTTCTGTACTTTGTGTGTGATGAGATGAGCACTTTTCACCATTAGTTCTCACTGAAGTTTCTGTTGCTGTGGAAGATCTTTTCCATAGGGACATCTTTGCTATCTGCACTGGTACCTTGCTCGTAGCATTAAATCTTTTTGTAGCAAGGGATGGGTGAGTGCAGCGCTTCTGGCTGTGGTGAAAGCCAGGTCTGTTGCAAAGCTGATTTATGTGCTCTTTCCAGCATAAATCAGCAATCCCTGTAAGTTGATCCTTGTGGACATGGACTTTTTTAAGGTTGAGCCAAGCTGTCTGGAGTCAGATTGTTTCTCAGGAGCATATGAGTTAACACACTTGATAGTCCAGACCTATGTAATTAGTACTCTGTACTTTGTGACAATGACCTGTAGAAGTTCCGTAGGGGTAGAAACCACAGCCTAGTGTGGTGGGAGGAGCCTGCTGGCTTCTGGATTCAGTGAAGGTGATGCAAAAAATAATGAATCCCTGTGTTATAAATACAGAAGAGAAGAGTCCAGAGGAGTCAGAAGGGTCACCGAAGGTACCCACCTCCTTGATTCACACTGGCTCTGCGTGAGGGCTTGAGGTGCCCACTGCCCGTAGAATCAGTGGAGCTGCTGTCACGTTGGAGCTCTTTGGATAGGTCTGGAATGCTCAGTGATGGGAATCACATGGCAGAACTGGAGAATTTGTGGTCTGGACCCTGGTCAGCCAGCAAGTGGTGCTCGGCGGGGGTGGTACTACAGAATTGTTTAATGCGCTCGCTGCTGGTTTTGGATATTCAGAACGTTTTTGATCCGTGGCTGTTCTACAGTGGCCTGTGTGACTGCTACATACAGGCAGCAGATAAACAAATAGGGTATCTGTTGTGTATCGCGATGTTTCTGGCCTTAGGTGTCCCCTTTCCTGCCCTCCAGATCATGGGATGTTGGTGTTTGGGGATTATTTTATGTGCTCTGTAGTTTCGGAGCTATCAGTGCTTGATCTGAAGTTCTTATTTGTCCTCCTTCAAAGACTATTGAATGTCCCTAATTTTTGTTTTCTTTTCCACTCTTCAAAGGAAGCTCTGACTCTCACGTAATCTCGTGGCTCCGGGATTTGGGAAGACACCAGGATTGCTGCAGGAACTGGCAGCCCCACACACATAAAACTGTCTCTGTGGCACCGGGCTGGTGCGCCCCTCTCCAGGCACCTCCAGGCTGCTGTCACGGAGCAGCTTTCCCTTTCGCTTCTGCCATTGCTGCAGACAAAACTGCACCCAGTGAATATTTGTGCAGGGAGATACTGGCTCAGGGTTGTGTTTGCCTGCACCGAGCATGTTCCATGCATACCTCTCAGTTTTTAATAACCGATACTTGCAAACCACAGCTCCTGCTTTAAGGACAAAGTGGTTTCTGTGCCAGTTTTGCGCGGCACATTGCCGTGAGGCTGGGCAGGCTTTCCAAGAACAAAAACCAGAGGCATATTTTTCCACATAAAATCGTTGTTTTTTTCTTTTCCCTTTCCTCTAAATCCTAAGGTCTCTACCGACTTCTGCTTTCGGAAAGGGGTGAAAAGAAACTCAGCGTCTGGATTAAAACCAAACAGGAGAGATTCCAGCATAAAGGAATTTTTGTATGTGTGTTTGTGGAGGAGGCTGAAAGCTGAATTTCAGTTCTGCACAGTGACCATTTTGTTGCCTTTTTCCTTTCTTCTGTGCAAATGTGACAGAACGTTGGTTAGTCTAGTGGCTCTTCCAAAGCTCTCTTGCTCCCTAGTGCAGTGCGTTGGTTAGCAGAAACTGTGGGAAAGGGATACTCTTCTCTTTCCTAGGATGCAGACACTAGCAAGGAGCGGGTTTCATTTTAAGTACTGTACATTTTGAATGTGGTTGCAGGTTTTTGTGGGAATATCGCTCCATCTTCCTTCTCCTGTTTGCTGTGGGCCATGCATTTCTGAAAGCACTTCTCACTGCCAGCCAAGGAGACCTCGATTGGCCCAGGCTGTGGGGTTCAGAGGAACATCAGTCTGGATTCAAGCTGCTGCTGCTGTGGTTTTGGGTCATCACTGAGTAAAGACCTCATTTTTGAAAGCAGACATTAAAAACACTGCATGTTTCCGATTTGTATAGTTTAATTCTCTATTCTGTCT
Organism: Phaenicophaeus curvirostris; assembly: GCF_032191515.1. Taxonomy (NCBI): domain Eukaryota; kingdom Metazoa; phylum Chordata; class Aves; order Cuculiformes; family Cuculidae; genus Phaenicophaeus; species Phaenicophaeus curvirostris. The sequence continues at coordinate 1,352,272 of NC_091395.1, forward strand.
TTTTATTCGATCTTTTACCGTGTTGATGGACCATTCAGAGCTGATGGTCCCTTCCTTGTATTCTTCAGCTCTTGTACCTCCTGCACTGCAGAACGGTCAGTTGTGTGAGGCGTTTGACTGCTTTTCACACCCAGTAGGATCAGGATTCTCATTTTTATGATTCAGGTGACACTGCATGTGCTGGATGTGTTTAAAATGAAGAATATGTTTATAAAATGAGTTTGTTGGCCACAGGAAGAGCTCTCCTTGGTTAAGGAAATGAGAGCATTGTTTCTGGTCAGCTTGACATTTGTGTTTTAGGATGAGTGTGTCCTAGCTTCTTATTCCTAAATTATGTCCCTTTGGCAGAGGATATCAAACATTCCTGTGTGTTCATCCTGTTTCTGACTCTCCATCCTGCTATTCAGTTGCTTTGTGGTTGCAGAAGACTTTTGTTTTAGAGATCTGGTGTTGGGTGATGAGCCACCACCTCCTGCGAGTAACTGAGCTGGCTGGGAAACCTGAGCAAGGCGCCCTGTTTGAATATTTTATTGCATTCAGAATAGGCTTAATGTTTTTAAACAAATGCTCTCTCACTCTTAGCACTCATTTAATAAGAAAAAACTTAATGCTGCTCTGGGCCGTCTGTGTTTATCAGCCTTCAAGAGGCTGTAGTGATTCAGGAGCTCCTGCTTTAGTGTGGGAATGCACTGCCAGGAGTTCTACTGCAGATAAAACATGGCCTTTGTATCACACTGGTATTCCAGAGGGAGAAACTGAGCTGCTGGATTCCTGCTTCCTCCACTGGAAACACCTCAGAGTGTGCTGGTGCTGTCAGAGCCGGCAAGTGCAGCTGTTTTCCCTCGGAGCCACTATTTTCCCTCAGAGCCACGGTGCCAATCCTGAGCCCTGGCGCCTCAGAGAGTCTGTAGGGGCTGAAGGCCCATCTGCAGGGGAGGACGAGTTCCATCTGCAAACCTCTCCCTGCTGCAGGCACCCAGTGCCTGGATCAGTAACAGCTGTTTCTCAGATCGCGCACGCTGCTGCCACATTACTTTTTTCCAGCATTCTTTAATGTGTAGTATTTTTTGTGTGCCAAATATGTTGAGGCCATAAATACTTCAACTTGCAGAAGATGTGCAGTGAGAGAAGTATGTCCTGTTGGATGGCTCTGCCCCTTCCCTGCCAGTCCTGCGAGACGGACCTCGGCAGGGGCCTGGCTCCCCATACGGGACTGCGCACGGGCTCTGCCAGCACCTCGGAGTGATGTGCCACCTGCCCTGGGCTCCTGGAAACCCTCCTTGGGACGTGGTGCTTGGGTCTCTGGGCTTCACCAACTCCTTCTGAGGTGGCTTTAAGTGTGAACCTTGGTCTGCTTGTAACTTTGTGTGGTGGCAGCGTATTTGTTAGGCTGGTGCAAAAATAATTATTGGTTTTACCCATTGCCTTTAAAGCAGTCTGTCTCAGCTTAGAATAAAATCCACTCGTTGCAATAAGAAATATTAGAATCTCCATTTTTGCCAACAAGAAACAAGGCTCTTTGTTCCAGTAGCAGAAAATTCTAGAGTCCTGGAACTGATAAATTCTTTGAAGGCATTTTGAGCTGGTGCTCGGTTGTGGAAAATCTTCCCTTGGAAGAAGTTCTTGAGATGCTGGAAAATGTGGTAATAGGTGGGAGAGAGTCTGAGGAGGAAGTAGGGTGAAGGAGAGTTTGGTAGCCCGGTTCATGCAGCTGCTCTGGAGCCTTTTGCAAGATGTGGTTGGGCATTGTCGTGGAGAAGAGCTGGGCCCTTTTGATTGACCAGCGTTGTTATAAAGGCTGCGGTTATGGGTGCATTTTCCCCATATCCTGGCAGTCCTCTCTGAGGTGGTTTCTCCAGGGTTGGAACTGGATGGGCTTTGAGGTCTTTTCCAACCAAAACCATTCCGTGATTCTATGCAAGTTAGGCAGACAACAGCTGTAGAAAGTAGAATAAAGGGGAATAGACTGAAAATCAAGTATGCTTGAACAGATATCACAGCAGCAGTCACTCCTGTTTGGTGCAGAATGCTGGTGTTGTGGGCACTGACTGCACAACGCTGCATCCAGCAAATCCTTGGGATCAGGTGCCTGTTTGCAGCAGAGGTAGAATAAATCCACCATCTGCGTTCTGCGAGGTGAGAGTCTGTGCTTGTAGCGCAAGTTAGCATGAGGCAACACTGTGGGAGGCATTGTCGTGTGCTCCAAACACAGAGATGGGAGCTTGGTGCATGAGGACATCCCTCGTGGCAGCACTGGTAGCACTGGGTAGCCATGAGGGGTATCGTGGGGCAAACCCCACAACTTCAATAGTTTCGAACAAGAAACCCAGAGAATCAATTAATTCTTGATAAAATATGGATCCCGTGTGGCATGAGAAATAACACCCACCCTGTGGGTTGGAGGTACAACCCCGGAGCTACACAGGTAGGAAACTTAGCCCAACTTTCCACCCACTGCAGCTCCGTTCTGCCAAAGGGAAGTGTGCTGCGGGCAAAGCATCCTTCTTTGCTTTTATTTTCCTTCTAATAAATCAAGCAGTGTTTGGTGTGGCTCCAAGAAGTTTTCGGCTTTGGATTCAAAAAGCAAGGAGCAGGTAGTGGTGACGCAGGTTTTGCACCATCACTGAGCTGAACACACCTTAAACTAACAGAGAGGGTGAAAGGTAGCAGTGTTTCTGTGCTGTATCTGGGTTTTAAGCAAGGCAGCACCTTTTTTTTTATAAGAGCCTGTTTATATGGACTCCTTAAGAAGTTTAGACTGGAGGGCTGTCTCCAGGACCTGTCTCCCCCCTGCGCCATGTCCCACGTGTTTGTCTTGGCAGCATGTGGTGTCTGCCTGGCTGCGCTGCGATATTGAACCGAGGGAACACAGAGCTCTTGATGCCTTTCAATGGGGCTTCTATTTAGGTAGCAGCAGGATGGAGCTGTCAGCCACCTGTGATTGTCCAGCGGGGGAAAGGGAGAAGGAAGAGGGGTGGGGAAGAGCCCGGCAAACAATTTCCATCGATACCGTGGAGAGCGTTTGCTGGGAGGCAGCAGCATTGACAGCAACGTTCACTGTTGAGTCCTTTTCCTGTGCTTCTGGTTCGGTTGGCATTGGTGGTAGGAGAAGTAAATGCTGATGCAAGTGCTGGGGTTAGCGTGAGCGGTTTTTATTTTAACATGGAGACACTTTTAACAGAATTTGTTGGGAGCCAAACAGGCCATTTGTGGCCCAAAGTGAGAATGGATTCAGATACCCCAGATACGATGATGTGAGGGCTGCAGCGCGTTTGCTGGGAGGACAGGCTGAGAGAGTTGGGGTTGTTCTGCCTGGTGAAGAGAAGGCTCCAGGGAGACCTTAGAGCAGCTCCCAGTACTGAAAGGGACTCCAGGAAAGCTGGGGAGGGGCTCTGGATCAGGGAGGGCAGGGATGGGACGTGGGGAACAGTTTTGAGTTGAAAGAGGGGATATTGAGATCTTAGTCAGAAATGTTTTGCTGTGGGGGTGGGGAGGCCCTGGCCCAGGTTGCCCAGAGCAGCCGTGGCTGCCCCATCCCTGGAGGGGTTCAAGGCCAGGCTGGATGGGGCTTGGAGCCCCTGATCCAGTGGGAGGTGTCCCTGCCCATGGCAGGGGGTGGCACTGGCTGGGGTTTGAGATCCTCTGCAATGCAAACCATTCTTTCATTCTTTGACACAGAATCAGAGATGAGCACCAGCAGATTCAGCTGTTCTCTGGGGACTTAAAGGCAGTGAGTGCATGATGTAAGAGTTGTTTTCAGTGAAAGGTGCTTTCATCCCAGTGTTTTTTGTGGTGTTGCTATTATTTCCATCTATGTATGCATTTACCTTCACGCAGTTCTATTTCAGCTGGTATTTGTGTTTTGAAAGCCCTCGTCACTGTATGACCCGCTGAGTCCACCACAGAGAAGGTAATGATATAAATCGTGCTTTTAAACTGTTGTTTGTGCTCTCGTACTACAAAGAATCAGTTTTTAAAACACTGCCGTGACGCTCTGGGGAGCCGAGGTGTGAATTAGCAGCTATTTCAGCCTCAAACCGGGAGAGAACCGAACGTGTGAGGCTGCCTTGAACAAACCCAAAATGCAACACTGATGTATTTGCAGGCTGTGGCAGGGCTGCCCCCAGGCCCCTGGGGGGTACAGCGGAATTGCCAGGAGCAGCTCTGCTGTCAAGCTGGTTTTCTGGACTGTCATGTCGTGGTTCTCCCTCTCTCGCATGGGATTTTTTTTTCTTTTTTTAGGACGCTTGAGAAGCCTTAGTGTTGTCCAGCGGCTTTCATAGGCAGTTAGGTGAAAGGGTGTTTGAAGAGGGAGCTGTGTGAGAAAAACAGTTAGACTGGATGATGTTAGAGCTCTTTTCCAGCCTTAATGACTCTGATTCTATAAAACAGCAGCTTTGATGTTTGGGGGCACCACATCTGGTCTGTCAGTGAAGAAAACCCCAAACCTGAGATAGAGGTTAGTGGTGGAGCCTGGCATCAAAAGATGACAGGTGAGGTGACAGGTAGGGTGGGGATATTCTGTCTGTAACGTGAACACCCAGTAGACTTGAACAGCCACAGCCTTTCCAGCTCCCCCGTGTGCTTGGTGGCTGGTGTTAGCAGCACGTGGCTCGCTGGCAGCCAGCAGTGGGATGCGCCTGCCTTGCCTTTTCCCTTTCTGGCATTGAAGGATCGGCTTTTCAGACACACCTGAGCACCGAGCACCTTGCCCTTTATTGCAAACTGCTACAAATGGGACATGGAACTTCTTAAAATACTTCTGGACCTCCCACCCGTGATGTTTGCTCCGGTTCTGCAGTTAAAGGTGTCCGTTCCTGCCCCTGTTGTGCACTCTGAATGAAAGGCTCTTTCTTTTCTCCCCTGGAATTGTGTTCCCCCCTCAGTGCTATTGATGTTGGCTCAGGAGTGATTCCGTAGCTCAACCTGCCCTTGTTCGTTTCCCGTTATTTGTGATTCCCTTCCTATTGTCTGCAGCTTTGTGCAGCTGGGAGGGGGAAAAAGGGCATTTTTCCATTTTTTTCTTTATCAGCGGATTGTCTGTTAAGCAAAGTCTTGTTTGGTGTCTTGAGAAGCCCTCCTAGGTGGGCTGGCTGCACCACGCTCCATTTGGCCCTGCTCCCAGTCACCTTTTATGGGGAACTCAGGCAGGACTTGCTCCTGCGTCGGTGTAAGTCAGCGGAAAGGCTTTCCCTGCGTTTGTCATGCACTGTTCCTCCCAGCTCGTGGAGCTGCAGGGACAGGATGGGTGGATGACCGGGAGTCAGGGAGAGAGGACAATGGCAGCGAGGTGGGTGCGGAACAGAGAAGAGATTGAGATGAGATCTCAGGAAGAAATGTTTTCCTGTGAGAGTGGGGAGGCCCTGGCCCAGGTCGCCCAGAGCAGCCGTGGCTGCCCCATCCCTGGAGGGGTTCAAGGCCAGGTTGGATGGGGCTTGGAGCCCCTGATCCAGTGGGAGGTGTCCCTGCCCATGGCAGGGGTGGAACTGGATGGGCTTTGAGGTCCCTTCCAACCCAACCATTCCATGATTCTATGACATCCTGCTGGGAGGGGAATTCACTGCCATTTCCCAAACCGGAGAGGCAAGGCTATAAGAAAGCTGAGAGTTCCACTCGCTTCCCCCAAGTCTGCCAAGGCTGAGGTGGTGCTGAGCAGAGGTGGATTTCTTTCCAGCTGCTGTGCCTCAAAAGCTACTTAACGCTATTTTGGCAATTTGTTGTGTTGTTTCACATTTTTGGACTGATGTGGATGGTTCCAGATAAACTGCACAGAGCACAGAATTCAAATGGTGTCCTCGAGTTGATAGAAATTTGGAACATCGTTAATTTAGAAGAAAAAGCAGTAAAATTAATAGCATTCCAGGATTTCAGACTGTGCTTTCCTGTGCTGCTCCATAAATGTGCTTTTGTGGAAAAGAAAATTCTACGACATACTTCTTCCTTGAAAATCCACTGCAGTCTTCTCTCCAAGGGAGAGTCCTTTAAAATATGGGCTTAAACACCTGCCTGCTCTTCTGTCCTGCCAGCGTGGAGGAAAAGGCTTGGAGGGCAGTGCGGTTTCCAGGGAAGATTCACTTGAAGATGCAGTATCTGCTTGTGTCCCTCTTAGTGCACTCAGCAGGAAAATTTAAAGCCCTTTTAATGATGAAATCTGTGGGGAAAAATGGGAAGCAACCTCGATTCTGCATTCATGCTTGCCTGCAGGCTGTTAAAATCATGGAATCCTGGAATGATTTGGGTTGGAAGGGACTCCAAAGCCCATTTAGTTTCACCCCCGCCATGGGCAGGGACAGCTTCCATGGGATCAGGGGGCTCATGAAATGGATCCCAACTGTCCTTGATGAGTCTAAATCAAAATGGGGAGCTTGTGGTGAGCTCCTGCTGGTGACATGTTGATGATTTTCATTAAAATATTCATTTTTATCCTCTCTCATAGTCCTTTGAAATTCTCTCTATCTCTATTTGACAAATTGTCTGTGTTTGGACCATGATCTTCTCCATTTGTTACAAAAAAAAATTTAAAAATTAAGCCTGTGTAGTATTGCCATAAATAAGTGTGATAGTGTTTGAGACAGGAGTGCAACGGCACCTCCTCCAGCAGGAGGTCTGACACAGAAGGAAAAAGGAGACTGTGCCTGTAACCCTTTTAATTCAACAAATTAAGATAATTGGCTACGATCCCTTTCAGAGCAGAGCCCTCCTGAGCTGACCCACGGCTGCACACGGTGCTGGCAACATCCAGAGCCACTGCACGGATTTTTTCTCAAAAGCTGTTGAAGGTCTCTGTTGGTTTGCCTTTACAAAAAGTGGGTTCCTCTGAGCACCGCCGGGATCTTTGGGAAGAGGTAGAAACATCAGGGAACCAGGTCTGGTGACTGGGGCAGGAGCTGAAGCACAGTGATGTTGTTAACAGCTAAAACCCGCCTCGCCGTCAGAGCGTCGAGGGCGGCTGCGTTGTCTTGCTGTTCACTCGCTGTTCCCTCTTGCACAGCGACATTTCCCAGCCGAGGGTAAGGAAACGTCTCTGTTTGAACCCACGTCCACTCACTCTGAGAGAGGTGGTCGAGCTGAGCCGTGTCTCACTGGGAGAGGTTAGAACGTGTTCCATACCCGTCTCTCCCCTCCCACTCTTGTTCCTGAGCTACAGGGTCGGTGTTGGATTTTTGTGTCGGACCTCATCCATGTATGTGCAAGAGGTGAGCTCACCTGTGTGACTGATGCAGGTAGGATGAGCAGGGGAGGTTCTGCAGCCTTGTTTTCCAGCTGAGCAGAGCTCACGCCTCAACGCTAGAGCAAACTGCTGGCAGGAGTTTGTGTTGGTTTCCTGGAGTTCAGGAGTGCGTGGGTGCTGTCCCCGTGCTGCTGGCTTTCAAGGACAACACTGCCTAAAAGGAAGGTTGTGAGGGGAATGCTTGTTAGTAGCTACTCTGCTGCATTTTATACTGACATTCACGTTTTACGTGTTAGTATCTATGATAATAATGTACAGATTGCTCAAAATACACATCCCATTGGTATTTTCCAGTGTTTTTACATATTCTGTGTCCGCTTTTCCCTCCACACCGTCCTTGCTTCCACTGGCTGTGCTGGAAGCAGTTCAGCTTTGCTGCCCTTGAATATAAGCAGGGGTTTAAGTGCCTGTTTCCTTGGGTGCATTGCCAAATTCCCTTCACCATTACTTATTGTGATTTATATGTGAGTGCCAGCAATGAAATTTCCCCCTGAGCATGAGCCTCCCTTCCCTCACGCTGGACTCACTGGAGTGACCGACTCCAGTGTGTTTAACTGTGGGAATCACCAGCATAAATCCCCCCGGCTGCAAACCTGTCCCGCAGCGTTCGCAGGTGGGAGACAAAGAGAAAGAGGTTGAGGTTTGAAGGGTTGTCCATAGCTACATGTGGGATGAAGCCATATGTGTTCGTTTAAGTAGCGAACTACATGGCTCCTGCTGGTTTTAGTGAAGTAGTGAAGGGCCTGAACTGTCAGGTTCAGAATCCATGTGGTTTAAGGGCTAGCAGGACACTGCAGGCACAGTGCTCTGTGGGCCATGCTTGGATTATGGAATAGCTGTGTGTAAGGTACAAATGGTGAACTCCTCTCTGATTTCAGTCTTAAGTTGTGGTTTTGAAGGGCTCATGGATCTTGTACATAGACTAACTCTTCTGTCAATGCCTTTGAGCAGTGGGCTCAGCCCCATGAACATCGCAGAGCACACAGGGTTGTCACCCCTGGCCTGAAGTCCATGCAAACAAAACCCAGGGTAGTTTGAGTCTTTCAGTCCAGTCCTGTATTGGGTGTTTTACATTTCATCCCTCTTAGTATTTGTTTTTAAAGCGCCAGACCGTGTCTTGAGGCTTTCAAATGACATATTGGCCTTTTTTCTCTCTTCTTTGCCAGGCTGGAATGATACGGACCGATAAGGATGAATACTTCATTGAGCCTTTGGAAAGAGGAAAGCAAATGGAAGAGGAAAAGGGAAGAATCCACATGGTGTACAGGCGGTCGGCTGTGGTGCAGCATCCCTCCAAAGTGCTCCCGGATGTCCACAGGGAAGGTACGGTGCCCATGTTGCTTGTAGGTCTGTTCCAGGTACACTGTAGCCTGCAGTCACTTTTAAGAGCGGCAGAGCTCACTGAGCTGTTCAGAAACAAAGCATTTAAACCTTTTGCTGAAATGCAGCGTCAGAATAATTTGTGCAGTTTCTCTGCTGAGAGGATCACGTGTGTATTCATCAGAACTCAGCCACAAGGTGTTCTCCTCCAGGCAGGTAGCAAAATGCTTGCGTTTTCCTTCCTTAAATAAAGGGCAAAATTTGCACTCATTTAAGTGGAGGCAAGGCTGAGCTCTCCACAAATTGGTAAGACACTGTGGGACATGAGGCATTAATAGAAACACTTATATGACTTTAAAGTTCTGAGTTGTTATTAAGGCTCACCTGTCCAAGTAACTGCTGTTTAGAGTTTGGATTCTGTTTCTTTCTGAGCTATGGCTTGTACCGATGACCATTGCTGTTTCCTCCTTCTGCTGGTCACAGTTAATATAGTTTGAAGGCAGTTGTCGTGATGGGATCTGTTTTGACATATCCAAGGATTCCCTTCCATCTTAAAGATAATGCAGTTGGTCCATCTGAGAATAATTATTGTGTGGTTTAATCCAGTTCCGTGTACGCTTCTCCCTGCTTTTGATGTTGCATAATTCCTTACAAGGCAAGGCATTGCGTGGTGATGCTGAGGTTTTTGGCGCTGTGGGCTGAGGATGAAAGAGCAGCTCCATTCCCCTTCAGCACTCTGCCTTTATTTCACCATCTCTCAGCTTCTCAGATTCCTGTTTGTGTTCACATGTTCTTGGAACTTCAAAGGGTTTGAGAACAACAACTATGTACAACACCCAGAACTGGAATTAGCTACAAATACTAAACAGAGGGAGCCCTTAAGGACAGCAGCTCCCCTTTTGGTACTAGCAGTGATCTTTTTAGTGCCAAAGCCATGTGGCTGTACCTGATTTCTTGTTTATCAAGAAGTTCAGACCAAAAAGGCTCGGTTTTGTAGCTGGCTTCGGCTGGGGGGATCTGCTTCTGTAGTGCTGTGCATTGTTACTTTAGCATTTGTCTGGACAAGGTCTGTGTGATGCGTAATACAGGTTGACTGGGCAAGCGGAACCGAGAGCAGAAAGGTGGATTGGGGCACCTGGAGGACGTTCAGTGAGAAAGGAGTCTCACAAAAGGAACCAAAACCTGATCAGACGTAGACAGACTGAGGGAACTTGCTGTGTCTGAGAAGTGTACAGCTTTGCGAGTTAAATGGAGGTGGAGGGTATGAGAGTTGCTTGTGTCTGCACTGCATTACAAGGCTTGCTGGTCTTGCTGAACGCAGAGTGATGTTCCCGGGAGCGCTGTGAAGGCTGCTGGCGCTCAGGAGAGCTGGGCTGTGCAGAGCCTGGGTCACCAGCCTGTTCTGCCCCTGCAAAGATGAACCAGCCTTTGGCTGTGGTACAGACCAGCATTCTGTGCCCACCGTGTGCTCTGGGAGTGTTTGGTGAAGCATCTCACCCACGTTCACAGGGGGCATCTCTATATTTCAACTTGTATGATGCAAATCATGCCGATTCTTCTTATATACCTGTTGGATTTTTATAGCATTTGGGAATTTGTTGGATTTTTTCTGAACAGAATGAGCACAGACGTTCCAAGTCAAAACCTACCATCTTAAGATCAGGGTTGTATCACCGATGGCAGTGGAGTGGAGCTTTCATTGATGCGTGTACTGTGGCCTCATACAAATCAGCACGCTTCTATGGTCTGTCTACTGCTCTTCTCTGATTTTCTGTGTTGCAGTTATTGGGGATGAAAATTTAGCACACACAGAATGGTGGGAACTGGAATCTTTACTGTCTGGAGGAGCTACTGGGGTGCCTGAAGCTACGGGATGGTGTATGTCAGCCTTTCTGCTTCTGCAGCATCACAACCTAGCCCCTGCAGCAGGGTCCTGTGTTGATTGCTGTTTGCGGTATCCCTGGCTGTCCGTAGCCTCTGTGGGGAATGATGGTGCAGGGCACCCACTGCCCTCTTGTTTCTGTCATTTGCTTAGTTGTGGAGCTTGTTTCCCATAGGAGTGCGTTAGGTGAAATGCTTAAGAAATCAGATGGTAGATTGAGCCTTGCTCCTTTGAGGAATACTGTTAACATTTATGGCTGGGCCTCAGTTCTTCTTCCCTGCTTCCCTAGGCAGCCTCACACTCAAGAAATGCTTCCGTGGGCTTCTTTTAAGTACTTTTTTCCCCCCTCTTCCATTATGGATAGGGAAGAGCCCCTCAAACCGCTTAAAAGATGGGAAGGAAGGTGAATTTTTGAGACAAGTGAAGTGATAAGGTAGCACATGGGAGATTTTCCTTGCTTTTATTTTCTTTCTTTAGACTTTTTTTGAAATTTCATGATCTCCCAAGCTAAGGAGCCTTTGGAGAGGGATAGAATTATCCCTTGAGCTAGGGGCATCGGGCATCTGTTGTTCTTTGTGTGTGAATACACACTTCAGGCTCCTTAAAGGAGCCTGTCATTAATTATTGCTTGTTTATACCTTACTCTCTTCAGTCATTCGGGTGTGAATTTGGTTTCTTGCTGGGATAACTGGTGGTTGTTTCATGCTTGTAAAAGCCTCTGCTCTCTCTCTTTGGCATCAGGGAAACACGGATAATTTTCTGTGTGGTGCCAGACTGGTGACAGGACTGGTTAATTGTGTTTCCTGGGTAATCAATCCACTAATTCAAAATATCCTGGTTCACCATGTTCCTTGGAATGTGATCTTTGTTCTGCTAAAGTGAGGCAACGCAGGGGCCTGTGAGAAGTAGTAGGTGCTGAGCAGTGAATGTTAAAATCATTTAACCACCCACTCAGGTAATTGGTACCTGTGGTCTCCTTTGCACTGCGTTTGCTGGTTTCTAAGGGCTGAGCCCGGGTTGGTTCTTCTGGGCAGAGGAAGCTCTTCCTCTTCTGCGGGATGGCAGCCAAGGTCTTCCCCGGGAAGTCCCAGCTATCGAAAACCACTTAAATGCAGTAGGATGTGACATGGCATCGACAAACGCTGAGTGGATTTCTCCCATGGGAACAGCAGAGACTCTTGATTGATCTTCCTTATGAAGAGTCAGGCAGGAGTCACACAGGAAACCGTGTCAAAACGGGTCAGCTCGTAATGTGTAATGTATAATGTAATCATGACCTGGAACAAGACTTCTCAAACCACATTTTCTGTCCCAGTTTTTGTCTGAATTTGAGAAAATTGTTGAAAATGTGTGTCTGTGCTCAGAAGTGAGGTGATAACAACTATCGTGAACGTGGCAGGAGAGTATGAATGGAGAGGTACGTGCTCACAGCAAGTGACGGTGAGCTGAGACAGGTGGCTCGGGCTGCAGCGGGCTGGGTTCGGTAGGAGTATAGAGAGTAGGTGGCTCTCAAAATCCCACAGAAATTCGCTTCTCACGCAGCACACTTTTGTTTGGCTTGTGCTGCAAGAGAAACGCAATCCAAAATACATGTATTGACAGTGGGGACATAGCAGCCTGGCAATGCCAATGAATCCTTTCGGCTTAGGAAAGGTGGTGGAAGCAGAAGGAGGAGGAGGTGTCATTTCCACAGCTACCAGGCTCTGAGCATCCATTAATCAGGCAGTATGGAAAGCGGGGGGAACTCCTAGTTGGAGCCACCAAGCCCACACTGAGCTGTAGCGTTGGGTCACCCAGCTGGGGAGTGGCAGATGCTCTGCCTGTGGCGTGAGTGCAGTGAGAAGGCAGTGCCGGCCCAGGAGCAGGGAGCAGGACAGTTCTTGGGCTGGTTTTAAAGATGCTGGATGGTTTTAAACATCTGGGATAAGCATTTGGTTAGGGGTGGTCTGGGAATCCTATCATAGAGCAGGACAATCTCTGGAGCTCTTCATGGGTGTAAATACACATGGTTGTCTCCTAACAGCTTCTCCGTATCGGATTGCCCTGGGATGACATGTTGTCAGCTCGACTTCCCTGGTAATTTAAGTCTTAATCCTGAAGACACTGAACATCTGTGCTTCTCATTAGTTGAGTACTACAGGTACTTGTGATCCATGTTCACATCATCAGAGTTATTCCTGAATAATGTCTGTTAAGGAAAAAAATCCTTATTCTTTAGGGTAAAAAGAAACAGAGATGAAAAGACTCTATATCAGAAGCAAAGGGTCTGGGGACAGAGTGAATGAGCTCAGCATAGAAAGCTGACAAAACCAGAGGAATGTATGAGGCTGTCGTGGTAAAACATCATTTAAATGCATCTTGAATAAGAGCTTTTCACCAAAATAGCTTTTCACTGAGGGACAGAAAGCGATGCTCTGCAGAGCAGCTGGAGTTGGCAGGGTTTGGCAGCCTAGTGGTGATATCATTCTGTCTGGGCAGGGTGAAAAGGATCTGCTCTCCTTTGTTAATGAGCTGACAAACGTCACCAGGATGTGTGATCATTAACCTTATTCCTTGATAGCATTCAAAGAACAACAGAAACAGACAATGAACTGTAGAGTTTAGACTCAGATTTGCGTCCCAGAGCCCTTATTTCCAGGTTCTGCTGAAAACAAATCCAAATTGGATTTCTCAGAAACGTGATGCAAGTCCCCTGTAGTCAGCGAGGAGACCTGGGTTTGATGGGGCAGATTTGGGGTCATATTCTGCTCTAGCTGATCAGAAAAAGTTTGGTTTATCTTTCCTCCATTCGTTTATTATTTTGTTCCACACCCTTTGTTTTCATATGTTATGACGATGACCACCAGCCTTACGCTTGGAGGTTACACAGCAGGTTTGTGCACTCAGAGCTGTCCTACTTCATCTTCCCCTTCACATCATCGCGTGTTTATTAAACGGCAACCTATTCATCCCAAGAGCACTTCAGATTAAAGCAGTTTTGTAATTACTTCCGAACAGTGGGAAACAAGAAGCAGGAGCCTTTCTCTCCCAGCTTCCTTTCAGAACTTTCATTTTCCCTCAAGAACCCAAGTGCTTGCGTGGCTGATGGGGTTGCCATGGTGCTGGCTTCGAGTGTCTTTGTCCCAGGTGGGAAACATGTAGGAGGAAGAAATGATTTGGGAATTGCTCGGGGTTGCCTGGGAAAGAAGCCCTGGGATAGGAGGTAGAAGAATGGGAAGACTATTGCTTGCTTCGGAGACCTCCCTCAGCACTTCCCCAGGCACATCAGTGTTTCCAGGAGACGTCAGCCTGCCAGGAGGTGTCCGGAGCCTTTCTCAGCAGGGTTTCTCATGCCCTGGTGGAGGATTTGTGCATCCGTAATAACGGGAAAGATGGAATTGATTTCTGTGGAGCTGTGGTATCCATGATTTGTGCCATGCTCCATCACAGTTCTTCTCTAAGTGATATCGGTGGTGATACCCTGTGCAGGCACTCACCTGAAGACATCCAGCCTCTTTACCCAGAACTGCTAGAGCTTTTGCTTTTAAATCAGCTGCCTTCTGTATAATTGAAACTCAATAGGATTCGTTGAAGTTCTTGGTTGGTTGGTGAGGTTAGTTTTTTCCTTTGTTTTCACTTTGCTTGATCAAAGGTGAGGTAGGAAACAAAGTGCTTTTCCAACAGGAACAGCCCGGCATAGTACAAAGGCAAATGAGTGTTGGTGATGGATGTATTGACAGGGGAAGGAGGAGAAGGGATCTCTGGAGGAGGAGAAGTGGGAGGAAACGTAATGAGAAAACCATCAAGCACTTTTGGCACTGGAAGTAGATGAGTTATATCTTTGAGCGCAATGGAATTAGAGCCCTCTCCAAGGGTTTGGGCGGGTGTGCGCACCGCAGACAGAAACATGCTTTCAGCTGAGTTAGATGTAACCTGAATTAGATTTACCCTCCCTTGCCTGGATATCAATATTGGTCAGCTGTGGGATCAGCCGATTGCTGCAAAGTGTAGCAAGTAAGTTACGTGGATTGTTGGGTTCCACAGAGCCACTGTTGCTTTGGTCTCAGCCCAGGATGCTCCTGGTGAACACGGCCTGGGATGCTTGTTTTCCCTTTGGTTTTATACTCAGGGCTTGCCCACGAGTCGGGTTCAGATCGGCGTTCTTTGCCCTAAATGCTGGGCTTGGTCCACGAGTTGTCAAATGCTGTTTGGGATTCACCTTGTACTTGGAAAGTGTCTTTGTTTCAGTATTTCCCATCTCCCCTCTCATTTTTAATGATATCTGTCACCGGAGGCGGGACAGCTGGGTATGGAGTTGGCTCACTGAGGTGTTTTTCTCCCAGTTTAAGTGAACTGGATGTTGTGCACTTCCAGTTATGCAGTTTAGCAGTGAGTCACCACAGCTCAGTGATGAACAGTGGTGTCCTCCTGTGTGCTGTTATTGACATCCAGCTTCACAACAGAAACCCAATCCAATTCTTCCCTTAGCTGAGCATCCAAAACGTGCGACATCAATGGAGAAAAATGAAGGTGTTTGTCTTTAGCCCATGCCTTGTATCCTGGCTCCTGGGAGGTCCCCCTGTTCCCTTTGTGCACCTGTACAGCTCAGCGCTTAACTGAATGCAAGCACAGTAACTCAGCAACTATGTTTCCAAGAATGGAGATCCCACAGCCTTCCTTTTAAAGAGTTGGAAGAGTCAGTGAGATGTCTTGAAATTATGTTCAAGGTGCATCCCAGAAATTCTATTCCTGAAGTGCACTGCTTCAGTGCATCTAAGGAAGGATATGAGCTGTTGGAGCAGGTCCAGAGGAGGCCACGGAGATGATCTGAGGGCTGGAGCACCTCTGCTCTGAGGACAGGCTGGGAGAATTGGAGCCTGGAGAAGAGAAGGCTCCACGGAGACCTTAGAGCAGCTTCCAGTGTTGAAAGGGGTTTCAGGAAAGCTGAGGAGGAGGTCTGGGTCAGGGAGTGCAGGGAGAGGACAAGAAGAACGGTTTGAAGCTGAGAGAGGGCGGATTGTGATGAGATCTTAGGGAGAAATGTTTTGCTGTGAGGAAGCTCTGGCCCAGGCTGCCCAGAGCAGTGGTGGTTGCCCCATCCCTGGAGGTGTTCAAGGCCAGGTTGGATGGGGCTTGGAGCCCCTGATCCAGTGGGAGGTGTCCCTGCCCATGGCAGCAGGTGGGGACTGGATGGGCTTGGAGGTCCCTTCCAACCCAAACCGTTCCATCATTCTGTGGTTTAGACCTGCTGCACTGCTCATCAGTGAGGCCGTGATAATGAAGCTGAGGTTCAGAGCGGTAGGACAGAGTCCCTTCACGAGAGCCAGGTAAATATAAAACTAAATGTAAGTACTAGATGCACAGTCCCTGCTGCGCAGTGTTTATCCTGTCTGCTCTGAAATGGGTATGAGAGAAAGGAAACGTGGACTTAAAGCTAAGAATAAGTTTGTGCATTTGTAAGGAGAAAGAAAGAAGCTTGAGCAGGGATGCATCAAAAGCACTAGAAAGTGCCTTATGCGCTCGGGCTGTGTCCAGGAGGCCGCGCTTCTCTCCCAGTGGCAGGAGGAGGGACATCCATCTGGTTAAGTCGTCTTCCATTCTTGGCAATAACAAAGGAAAATGATTCTTAAATAAAATCGAGGATAAAGACTTGATTCCAACTGCAGGCACCCAGAGCCAGAGCAGTAAAACCTGCAGAAATCTGAAGGGAAAGTGAAAAAATGGAGGAAGACTGGTACATGGGGCTTCCTGATAAAACTCCGTATGCTCCCAAACTGCACGGCAAGAAGGAAGCCTTCAGCGAACAGTGGTGGTAAGGGACAGCCGACTCTAAATACGTGATAGGACAAGGGGTAATGGCTCTGAGCTGAAAGAAGGGAGATTGAGATGAGATCTTAGGCAGAAATGTTTTGATGTGAGGGTGGGGAGGTCCTGGCCCAGGTTGCCCAGAGCAGTGGTGGCTGCCCCATCCCTGGAGGGGTTCAAGGCCAGGCTGGATGGGGCTTGGAGCCCCTGATCCAGTGGGAGGTGTCCCTGCCCACAGCAGGGGTGACATGGATGGGCTTTGAGGTCCCTTCCAGCCCAAACCATTCCATGACAATAAAGAGCTCTTGCTGAGATTTCTTCTCTGCTGCCAGTTCCATTCGCATTGTTTGGGGTGGGAGGTGAGGAGAAGCTCTGGAGGGAAGGATAGTGCTAACAGAGGTGAACAATAACTGTTAGAAGCACTGAATGGCATTCTAGAACAGAGCTCTGGAGCTCCAATGAGAAGTAGCACGTTTCTACTGCTGTGTGTGAAAGGAAAAATGTGTGTGGGATGGTTAAAGGTGCTTTTGAAGTTGGCTGGGTGAGAGCGATGGGAGCAGGGTGGTGGCACCCGGTGGTGCATGCTGGGCTGGTCCCTCCTGCCCTTCCCTGGCTCTGCTCAGCTCCAGCCATGCAAGAGTCCACACCAGGACAGGCCCTCTCTGGAAAACTCACTTGCTGGATGCAGAAGAGCTGCCTTATCAGGATGAATTGATGTGAATTTGAGGTCAGGAACAGGAGGAAATGAATCCTCCCACAGCTTGCGGGGGCTGCTGCTTGTTTATGTGTTCTACATGCGCGTCAGAGAGATCTAGGACTGAAATCAGATGCTGTGAAAGCACCACAAGACTCTTTCTCTGGAAGAAAAGATCCTTTTTAATCAGTTTGTGCTCTCCAGTGGGTTTTTTAGCCTCTGTCTGTGGTGGGAAAATGAATTAAGATGTAGCAGTTTATTTCCTAAAAATGGTAATTTTCCTGCCTTGTGGCTGTTGCTGGGTTTTTGCTCTGAATTTGATGGCATTGTGGCATTTTCCCCCGTTGTGGGGCACTGGGATTTGATGGGTTGGTTGCTCAGTGTATTTTAAGGAAGATTTTAGAACTGCAGAAATAGATGAGAATCTAGAACAAGAGGCAGCTGGGCAATTTAACCCGGATTATAGCCCTGAAAAGTTGTGGATGCTATGTAGCCTGCCTTGTTTTTTCATAGGGAAAAGGGAAAATCGATCTTGTGTGCTTGGGATGGGCGATGCAGATGCTTGCAGACTGCCTGGTGAGCCGGACACATCCCCTTGGCCAGGACCAGGTGGGTTCCTGCGCAGGCACTGGAGCATCGCACCGGGATGTGCCCTGCGCTTCCCTGCTGCTTCCGTTTGTCCCACCGAAGCGCTGCGTGGATGCCGAGGCAGAGTGAGCTCATCCTGTTAGCCTTGCGTGGGATGACCCAGGGCCGGGCAAGTGAAGCCGATAGGGATGCTCGGGGAAGTGACTAACGTGAGAACAGCATCCCTGCCGTTGACCCTGCTCCCAGTGGACTGAGGTCCTTCAGATCCATTCCTGGGTTGCAGAAGTGCGTCAGTCTTTCCCGATAGTGAAACAGGCCGAGTAACAGCCTGGCCCAGCTGGTGTTTGCTGTGCAAACAGTGGGAGTTTGCCAGAACGCCTCGCTAATAACGCTCTGGAGTGCTCTAATAACGTGGGATGAGGTCGGCGAGCTGGGATCGGGGAGGTTATGCACAGACACCCAGGCCTGACTCTGCAGTTTTGGCTGGAGGAGAGCAAACTGCGCTCGCAGGGAAGCTGCCTCTGCCAGTCACGGTGACAGGAGAGACCAAGCGGTGGGAAATGGGGGACTGGCTCAGACCGTGTGGGCTGGGGAGCGGTGAAGAGCTGTCTTCTACCTTCAGGAGTAGCCAGGGAAGGGGTTCTGGGGTGTGTCTCCCCTTGCAGGCTGGCTCAGGAGCCTCTCAGGTGGATCCTTACACCCTACCTAGGGAACAAGCAAGCTGCTCCATCTGAAAGGCAGGGAGAGGCGTGCCAGGGAGCAGGTTTGTCCCAGATGGGGATGAAGCAGCTAAGGGACTCATGAGACCCACAGAGGTGGAGCTGACACATGGTTTCCCATCCTTGCCTTTCTGTAAGTCAGGGAAAAACAACAGTGTGGGGCTCAGCAGGTGCTGCAGTTCAGAGACCTTTCTCATACTCAAGTATTTGCTTACACTGGGCTCACAACTTACATCTGTGGGTAAAACCCCTCCTTTCTTTTGTTCACGGCAAGGGATTCTGACTGTCAAGTGGCCGGAAACAGTTAAGATTTTCCTCCTTCTCCCATATTTCTGCACGGGCTGCCCAGCTGTGGAGCTCGGCGCCTCGAGAAGGCTGGATTGATGTGCTCGCGTCCTCCCTGGAGGACAAGAAGCGATGGGCCGTGAGTGCAGGATGGGCTCAGGGGCTCAGGTAGCTGCACTGGAGCGAGGGGTGGATGCGCGCTGCCAGTCCAGCTTAGCGTCGGCCCTGACTGGGAAGCAAGGGAGGTGTGAGGACTCGGATGTGCTGCTTAGTCTCATGTTGTTTCCTCTTACTTGGTTACCTGGTTTAGGTTTCCGTTATAACTCAGCCAAGCTCGGTTTGCCCTGTTTCTGGAAAATTCAGCTGGTACTTGTAGTAATTTGCATTTCTTCTGCTGCTTTAATTGGATGTGGGGCCAAAGCTGCTTTGAAAATCCCTGGAGGATCCCTTATGATGACAGGGTAACTCATTATGCTCTGTGCCTCATAAATAAAAGGTAATTAATATCATCACAGGTGACATAATGAATAACATCATCAATTCGATTTTCAGCAAGAGCCATGGATTTCTGTTTTAGATCCATGACAGCAACAGAAATCCAGGTCACAAAACAATTTCTTACCTGTTTATGTTTTTTTCAAAACACTCGTACTTAACCAATGCTCAGCGAGTATCTAGGAACCACGCTATTAATTTTGATAACTACTGTAAGTAGCTTGCCCTCAGCCATCCTTGAATCTCCACTGCTACGTCGCTGGGTTCCTCTTGGGTTCTTCCACAGCCAGTGAAGTGGGGTTTTAGCACTGCTCACAAGTTGAGTTTACAATGAGATGCGGTTGATATTTAATGGTATTTCTCAACTTGCTTTCAGAGTGTTGATTCTTGATTTATTTCAAGCCCTTTTTCTTAATCAGTTTGCAGCGTTTGCCCTGCCAAGAACAAGTAACAGTATCTTTTCATTACTCCCGACTTTGAGGCCCAGAACATTTACTACCAGGGGAAGAACAGAGTCTTCCTATAATTAACAGCTGTTCTCTAACAGGGAGCAACACAAGGTGAGATAAAACAATTAAAAGAATCTGGTACTGGAGTGGCCAGGAGTTCTGTAATGCCGTGCATTGTTCTGGTGGCTAATTATATGCTAACTTAATTAGCCAAAAGCCAATGACATTCTGACCTCGGCAGATCTGCTTCGTTTGCTGTTCTGTCAGACACGCTTTGCATTTCTGATGGTGAGATGGGCTCATGGTTCATATTTATCTTTATACAGCTGAAGTTTGTCAGCTTCAAGGAAACAATCTGACAGCAAAAGCCATCTGGGCATCCCTCCACTGTCTGTCTGGACACATCCGCATCGTTATTAGGAACTTCTTGCTGGCGCTGCAGGGAGCAGAGGACTTCTCTTGCAGTCTCCAGGCAAATCTACAATTGCTGGTAGTGAAAGAAACTTGATAAGCACTAAAACCCCAAAAATATATGAGCCGGGCTTTTTACTACCACATATTTAGGATGCCGGAATGTTTGTTCCTGTGCAGAGAACAAACTTGTGGCAGTCGTGGGGGAAGCGATGGAGAAAAGCCAGCAGTGTCTCCCCCAGGTTCTCTGCTGTCTGCACTGATTGGATTTGAAAGCTGAGCACTTATGTTCTTGAATCGTTGCCACACAGGTTGGTTCCCAGCTGTTTGTCAGATGCAATGCTCCTTCTAAACCCAGAGTCCTCTATCTCAAGCTGCTATTTCTTTGGTTTTGAAGCCTGAAGAAATCATTAATACAAAAAAAATCCTTGTATTAAGGAAACTCTCTTTCCTTAATACAGGAGAGCTGCTGGGTTGTAGTGGCTGCAGCCAGAAAACATTCATAAAACCATGGACTTGTGATTTGGGCTGGAAGGGACCTCAAAGCCCATCCAGTGCCACCCCCTGCCATGGGCAGGGACACCTCCCCCTGGATCAGGGGCTCCAAGCCCCATCCAGCCTGGCCTGGAACCCCTCCAGGGATGGGGCAGCCACCCCTGCTCTGAGCAACCTGGGCCAGGGCCTGTTTGATGAAGCTTGGCTTTAACTGTGGTGCAGGTTGTGAGCATTGAATTGCATGGATACAGGGACAAAAATCATCCTTCCTCTGTTCTGGGAAAGAGCTGTTGACTTCAGCAACCAGTCATGACATCGCCCAGGAGTTGATATAGGGAAGTGGGTGGGAACAGTGCTCTGATGAAGCCTTCCTGGCTCCTGTACATCCTTCCCCATGCATTCCACACCCCAGCTGCCGCTGGGTCTCTCCTGCCTTCGCTTCTTCAGTGCTTTCAGAGCTGTTCCTGCAACAGTGGTGGTTGGATTCCATGAGTTTAGAGGTCTTCTTCAACCTGCCCAGAGTGGGGACATGCTGTGGGTTTGTGCGATGGTGTCATGTTTTGCTTTGGTGACTTTTGTAACAACTGCTACCCTTTTGGCTTATCTCTGTGCTGAATTTTGTGTCCCTTGTCCCAGTGCCCCTCACTAACGACACCGTGTGTGTCTGCTTTGCTGCCCTTTCTCCTGTATGTTTGCTTTCGGCTGCCTGTCTCCTAAAAACTTGGTATTTCACAGTCTGTCTACAAGTTCTTCATTTACCTTTAGGTCTCAGTGCTTTAATAATCGGGAACTTTTATTCCCTTCATGTGTATTCCCTTCTCCAGACGCCGGGTGACTCTTGAGCAGTGTGGGTCCCAGCACAGCTGTGTGTGGCTCTACAAGAGCGGCTGTCGAGCGAAGGCAGAGCCTCGCACACCACCTGCTCTGCGAATCCTGGTCACCTTTATCCCCTTTCACCACCCGCCACCCGCTCAGGGCTGCTGTCCCTCTACTGTTTCAATCTGCGTTTTGAGGAGGACTCTCTCTTTGTCATTGACCCATTGTATATTCTGTTCAAATTTCTTCCTAAATCTTCTCTCACCTCAGGTTATTCTAGTTTTTATTATTATTATTATTTTGTCACCGTCTCTGTGAGCTTTCCACCAGTCTGGAGGGTTTATTAAAGCAGCACGCAGGAAATGGAGAGCTGTGCGGGAATGGACCCTGCTCGCCAAAGAGGGAAAGTTGGCAAGTCCTGCAGGGAAATTCCTTGGCTCCGTGGAGCAGCTTCATAGAGAGAGTGCACTACTGAAGAGGCAAACAGGGCACCAAGTGCTGCTTGGGATGCTGCTCCACAAATAAATGGTGTTTTGGGTGTCACATCATCATAGAATCACTGCATGGTTTGGGCTGGAAGGGACCTCAAAGCCCATCCAGTCCCACCCCCTGGCCTGGGCAGGGACGCCTCCCACTGGATCGGGGGCTCCAAGCCCCATCCAGCCTGGCCTTGAACCCCTCCAGGGATGGGGCAGCCACGGCTGCTCTGGGCAACCTGGGCCAGGGCCTCCCCACCCTCACAGCAAAACATTTCTGCCTAAGATCTGATCTCAGTCTCCCCTCTTTCAGCACAAAACCTCATCCTGTCCCTGCCCTCCCTCATCCAGAGCCCCTCCCCAGCTTTCCTGCAGCCCCTTTCAGCACTGGAAGCTGCTCTGAGGTCTCCCCGGAGCCTTCTCTTCTCCAGGCTGAACAACCCCAACTCTCTCAGCCTGGCCTTGTACGGGAGGTGCTCCAGCCCTAGCATCATCTCTGTTACATCCTCTGGTCCTGATCCAACAGATCCATGTCCTGTGCCGAGGACTCCAGAGCTGGACACAGGGCTGCAGGTGAGGTCTCACCTGAGCGGCACAGAGGGGCAGAATCCCCTCTCTCACGTTTATGGTCCCACTGCTTTGGACGCAGCCCATTATAGTGAGGTTCTATCAATAATATTCCAGTTGTTGTATTCAGGTGAATTTGAAGATGAGAGATGGAAATGTGTTGTTTTATCTGAGCAGTGTTGAGATCAACCTGTGAGTGTCAGGAGGGAGGAGCTCAGTTCTGGGCGTGCAGAAGCAACCAGCGTGTGTACTGATCTATCAAAGGTGCCTCTAGGCTTCCCCTTGTGTCTCGGCCAGCGCAGGCAGGACAGAAGGGAACTCCCTGAAAAACTCCCTCTCCTTAGTTACCGCTTTGCAAGCAGATGTAAATGGCACTGTATGTCGGGCCAGGAAGAGATGGAGGTCAGAATGGGACAATTTATGACTCTCTTCTATCTTGGATGGGCTTGGGATAGGGAGGTGAGGGGAATGATGAAAATATCCTGTGTGGAAACACAGTTATATTCAGAATACATCTGTCCGAGGTGCAGTTGTGTTTGGCTCACTCATAGGAATGCAGGGAGGTGGAAAGAGGGAAAAGTGCTTCTTTGTGCAAGAGCATCTATGAAAAAAAAAAAGGAAAGTGTCAGAGGGGAAGGAATCCACCATGGAATTCCTGCTGTCACCGCTGCCCAGGGCATGGTGCTGGGGCCTTGCAGGAGATGGCCTTCCCCTCCCTAGAAAGAGCCAGGGGCGCTCACATGGGATCCTTTCCTGTTTGCAAACCAGGTTTGTGGCGCGGCAGTCAGAATTAGGAGGCCTGACCTGCCTGTCTGCTGGGTTTGAACTGAAAGGGCTGCGGCGTCACTACGTGTGTGATGTCAGACTGTGTGAGGTTCTTAAGTACGTCACACTTGGGTCGTCTTCTGTGTAATTACAGCCAGAGCTGGGAGTGGGAGAGGTTCTGCTTCCTAGGAAATGGGTAGGATTAAGTGGCTTCTGATTCTGGATCTGCTCCTTTCCTCTTCGAGCCCTCCTGGTTTTAAAAGTGCTGTCTGACACAAAACATGTGGCTAGGAGACAGGAGAGGCTCTGACAGTGTTCTGAGTTCACAGAATCTACAGGCATGTCTCTGTGCGATGTTGAATACCATTCTGTAGAAAAAATCCAGAATCTGTGAATTTAGAGCAGCTATTTGGGATATATTGGTAATCTTCCACTTCCTAGAGGAGTTTAAGGCCCTGTTGACACGGCTCGGAGCCCTTGATCCAGTGGGAAGTGGAACTGAATGGGCTTGGAGGTCCCTTCAACCCAAACCATTCTGTGATTCTATGATGAAGGGTTTGGGTATTTTTAATTAAAAAAATAATAAATAATCTTCATTATTCCAGCCATTTTTTATGTACAGGTTAGTTAAAAACTGAAGTGTTTCAGTTTGAGATAGGGTTGACAGCCAAACAGAGTCATTAAGGTTGGAGAAGACCTCTAGGATCACCCAGTCCAACTGTCAGATGAAACGATGCTCAAAACTTTAGTTTTAGACACCTTAATAACTGTAACATAGTATTTCTGACTAACCATAGGGCATATATGCGTGTATATATATCAGATGGTGCTTCGTAAGGAAAATGAGCTTATGTACATCTAGTTTTGTCCTTATAGTGTGGTCACGGTGTGTGGTGTCACTGGCGGATGATGGGCTGCTGAAGGTTTGCTTACTGAAATGCATCACTCGCTATCTTAGACAACCTTGCCTTGAACCAAACACTGCAAGGGCCTTTGCCTTTAGGTCACGGGGCGTCAGGTGAGATCCACAGCCAGACCCGGCTGCTCCAAGCAGCGTTCCTGGGGGCTGCGGGGCAGAAATTGCCACGCTTCAGGCCAAGCGTGAGAGGAACTGGTTCGCAGTAGCCAGGGTTGTCCTCGGTTGCCATCTGTTGGGGCACACGCGTGGCGCCCCCAGCTCTGTGTCCCTCGGCAGGGCATCGCGGGTGCAGGCTGTCGTCTAATCCCTGGCTCCCGGTGCTGCCGGGCAGTCGGGTGCCAGCGGTGGAGGAGCCCGGCCCTGCCTCGGGTTGGTGTCGCGCAGGTGCAGGCTCCCAGAACCAGCTGTTGGGCTTTGCAGTGCCAGCAGGGTGGAATCCTCTTAGTGACAGCTGAGCAGTTAAGCACAATTATGCCTTCCCTTGTAAGATAGTGGAAGGAAACGACCCGTTGTGGAACACGGGTGTGATTTGTGAGTCACGGCACCACGGAAGGGTGTTTGAAGTTCTCTTTGTTTGGGTAACATGGCCTGCGTGAACATTGTCCCACATTTTTTTCCAGTTTTACACACACAGTTGTTCCTTTCATGTGACCGAACGCTGTGGATTCCATTCTTCTCTCTTCTTTAAGCGTTTATCTCTGCATGAGCCATCTGGCAGCTGAGACTGCCCGTGATGCTCCCCACCTATGCTTTCATCTGTGCTGGTGGCCCTGCGAGGAGAGAACTCTTGGAGCGAGTCGTGGGGGCAGCGCTCCTCCCTGAAATCTCCTCTTTTTCCCTGAAAAGCAGGCTCCGGGGTGGGATTGTGAAGGGTAGAGCGGCAGCACATGGAGCTTTGGATGATGAACTTCCCTCGTGAGACAGGAAGCCCTGTGGCCCGGGGTTTCCCAGCGAGGTTGCTGTGCGCCACATGTAGGATTAATTGGAAAGCACGGAGCGGTGACACAGATTGGACAGGACAGGTTTCTAATGAAAGCCTTTAATGCAGTTTTATAGCTTCTGCTAAGTGGATTTTACATCATCTCTTGTTGTTTCTGTCTATTTAATGAGTTAATGATGTAGATAATTAGCAGGTTTTACCTGAAGCAGTAACACATCAGTGCTCTGTTGGGGAGGAAAGCTCCTCAGTCCCACACTTCAGTGTGTGTGGCTCTTAACATGACTGTTTCTCATTCATAGAATGGTTTGGGTTGGAAGGGACCCCAAAGCCCACCCAGTGCCACCCCCTGCCATGGGCAGGGACACCTCCCACTGGATCAGGGACTCCAAGCCCCATCCAACCTGGCCCTGAGCACCTCCAGGGTGGCCTTCCTCAGTAGAGGAAGTCCTTCCTCAGTAGTGGCCACGCTCCACACCTCACTAGGACGAGCTGCTGGGTGATTCACTGCAGCTCCGCTTTTAGCCAGGCAGGCCCTGCTCCAAATAATCCCACCTCCCCCGGAGCCAAGTTCTGGCTTGCTGCCGTGCTGCTCTGTCTGTCTGTGCCGGCTTTCGGAGGCTTAAGGCAGATAAAGCGATGATGAGGGTGTAATTGGTGTTGACAGTAGACAGCGAGCGGCTCAGGGAAGATAAGGGCTGTGGCAGGGAGTCCGGAGAAGCACAGGCTGCACCATGCTCCCATTAAACCTCTGCTGGGGCAATAACAAATCCCACTAGTGAGAAATATTTCTTTCACAGCATTTCACACTAAGGAACTGAATATAAATGTACTCTATCTAATGAACCAAGCAGTAGCTGGGTGTCCCACAAAACAGAAGAGTCTCTTGGGTGTGAGGAAACGATTGAGAAGGAAAAATGGTTAAGCAAGTTGCCTTAAGTTGCACCAGGGCAGGTTTAGATTGGATACCAGGAAACATTTCTTTACTGACCAAGCGGTGAAGCCCTGGCAGAGGCTGCCCAGGGCAGTGGTGGAGTCTCCATCCCTGAAGGGGTTCAAACAGTGTGTAGAGGTGGCACTTTGTGACGTGGTTTAGCAGGCACAGTGGGGTTGGATGACAGTTGGACTGGATGAGCTGAGAGGGCTTTTCCGACCTTAGCAATTCTATGGCTCTGTGATTCTAAGTCTGTTCAAAGGAGAACTCTCTTCAACTTTTATGAATAAGAAGCTGTTCTTTTGTTGGCTCTTGCTTTTCCTCTTTCCCATACCTCCTGCAGTTTATCTCCTTCTAAATACTTAGGTTTGGTCTCTTGTTGCTGGTTCCTGTCACATCTGAGGTTCAGAGCTTCCCCTGCTGATCCGTACGTGGAGCCCAGAGGGAGGTGTGAAGCCGCAGTGTGGTCAGTCCTGGCACGACTGCTCCTTGGCCTTTCGTGGATGTGTTCTCAGGTTGGCTTAGGAAGTTTACAAGAGAGAGTTCAGCATTTTAGAGCTGAAATAAAGCAGAATAAATGTCATTCTGGCTAACACAGGGAGCACTCAACACTCCCTAGCCAGCTGTTAGTGCTTCAAGGAGGTTGCAATCCATCCAGGAAGGCCTTGTGTCCCCTGATCTGTCTGGGTTATTGAAGGGAATTGTAACTGTAATAACTAAAATTGTGGATGCAAAGGTGTCTGTAAACATAGGCTGAGCAGCAAGGAAGGTGCGAGCTAATCACTGTGAGTTGTTACCCGCTCTTTCTTCTCTGTGCTGCAGTAGTGGCTGTGGAGAGCATCCTGCTGTGTACTGAAGTGTATGATTGTGAAAGCAGAAGCCGGTAGTAGTTGTACAGAGTGGCAGCGTGTTCCAGAGGGGTTCCACTCGATCCTGAGACTTAGGCATCACCTTTTTAACACCCACCCATTAAACCTGGCAAAATGAGTTGTGTTTTCAGTCTCCCTGTACCTTCTGTGAGCCCATCCCAGAACCTGACGTGTGCCTCATGTGAGTCTGCAGCTTTGCTTCCAGCAGAGCAGTGACCGCTGGCTTCACTTATGGCTGTAAAACCTACCTGAGTTGCTTCTAGCAGGCGTGAATCCCAAACCAGGTCTGGAGAGAAGTGATCTCGTGGGCATCCTTTGGTGTAGGTCAGGCACACACTGGGGGCTTCATTCTTTTCTAAAACCAGCTCCTGTCGTGTAAAGTTGGCAGGCCTCAGACACGAGCTCCTGAGTGCTTTACATGAACCAGGCTCACTCTGGCTCTGAATTTATCCAGTAACCTCGATATCAAGTTATTCACACTAGTGCTGTGTCTGCTATTACCCCTCACCCGCGGCTGTCTTCTAGCTGCTGCTTATCTCAGTGTGATTGTGTCAGAGCTCACAGTGACGTTTCCACCTCCAGCAGCATTTCTCTGTCCCTTCCAAGATCTAGAGCCTGGCACGTCCGTAGACAAATCCCAGTGCGCTCCCACTGTGAGGCAGCTGGGTGCAGAGCTGCTGCCGTGGCTGCTGACAATCCTGCTCGTGTGTTGGGTGTAAGCTCACAGCAGTGGGCTCGCCTTCTCCCGTAGCGAGAACTCTGGACCTGCCTGTCATTCCTCTTTTTTGTCTGTTACCAGTTTTTGCTCATGGGATGGAAAAAGAGCAGTTAATCATTGGCCCCAATCCAGACACTTATTTATAGTTTCCTTTTAATACTTTTAATCCTTTTTGCTACGGTTCTATTTATTTCTGGCTTTGTTTGGTGTGCTGCTGGCAGGTATGGGTAACGGGCAGGTCTAGAAACCCTTGTGGCAGGTAGGGAAGCAATGACAAGGAAACAACGGGATACAATTCCACCCATTTCCTTTGGAAAAGTTGATCCCGAGATGTCTCTAAACACACTCAGATGTGTACAGCCTTCTGCTGGTGGTGGTTCCACGTGGCTCCCTCAGTGCTGCTGCCACCCACCCCTCGTGGAGTGAGAGCGAGAGCCGTTTCACTGACAGTGCATGGCAGGCAAGAGTCCTCCCCGTGACATCAGAGCGACGCGGGCTTCACAGCACCAACACAGAATATAGTGCAGAAAACCTTCCGTCCTTCCCAGAGCAATTCTGCAGCTGGCATTGCTAAGGTACCAGAGAAGCAAATCTTTTACAGAAGCAGCCAGCGCTTCCAAGTGTTTACTTTTTGCTTTTAAGTCTAAGAGCAAAGTCAGATGGCGTTTGTGTTTATGGCTCGCTGAGATCAGGCATTTAATGATTGGCCCTGCGGTCCCAAGACTCCAACCTTCCCTAATCCCCGTTTGTAATTCTGCCGGCCCCTGTCACTCCAGGATCCCCCGAGGAGAACAGAAACAGAGCTCATGCTCTGAGCGTAACCCGCTTCATCATCTCAGAAAGGGGAAGGATCTCCAGGCTGCATGTGAAGTCACAGGAATTTCTCCCTCTGTTCCCAGTTCCCCAGTGTGGTTAAGCTGCTGTGAAAGGGGAGCTGCCTTTGACCCTGGTGGCCACTGTTTTTATTTCACAGACTGTTTCACCAGCCCAGGGGCAGCGTTACCTCGCAAACAGAGACAGCCCTGCTGCTGGCAGTGTTTTCAGACTGCTCCTGCATGGGTGCTGTCTGACAAGCTGCTTTTCATAGAACCCCAGGTTGGAAAAGACCCCTTGGATCATTGAGTCCAACCTTTCCCATCTGCCACTAAACCATGTCCCTGAGCACCTTCTCCACCGGTCTTTTAAACACCTCCAGGGATGGTGACTCAACGCCCTCCCTGGGCAGCCTCTGCCAGTGCCTGATGACCCCTTCTGTGAAAAATTTCTTTCTGACATCCAGTCTGAACCCTCCCCATTCCCTCTCATCCTGTCCCCTGTCACTTGGGAGAAGAGGCCAGCACCCTCCTCTCCACAACCTCCTTTCAGGTAGTTGTAGAGAACAATGAGGTCTCCCCTCAGCCTCCTCTTCTCCAGGCTAAACAACAGGTCAGTAAACAAACAGAGTAAGTTCTAGAGTAGCCTAAAAGATCTGAGTGTTCAGACTCAGAGGGCAGAACTGGGCGAGAGTGGCTGTCTGCACCCTGGTCGTGCAGGGTTTGAGAGCTTCAGGGAACTGTAGCCAGGAGAGAGCAGTCACAGAAACCCATATTCCTCTGGTGGTTAACAAGCAGAAAAGTGCGCACTGCTACTTAGTGCAACTTGAGGGGTGACATCATGAGTTGGCCTCGTTTCCTTGCTTTGAGAATAGCATAAATGGAGTTCTTCAGTTGCTAGGGAATAGGTCTGTCCCTGAGGATGTTCATACATTCATTAAGAAGGGATCTACCTTGATCTCAGTTGGCTCCAAACGGAGCTCTCATTAATTTTCGCTCTGTATCAGTGCAGCTGGGGGAGCCTCCCTGGCCACGGTTCCCAGCTGTATTTTCAGGAAAAGGCTAAATTAGGCAATTGAATTCCTCCTTCTCCTGAATTAGTCAGTGGGTCAGCTTTTGCCAGAAGGGAACTCAAGCATGTGGCTGCTTTGGTGACCTCATCCTGTTCCTAGAGCGCCAAGCGTGCGGCCGGCCTACCTGCTGTGCAGCTGCGGGGCAGTGCGGGGCTGCAGACACAGGCAGCTCTCCCTGCTGCCGCTCTGCTCCGGCATCCAGGCTCAGCAGCCCGACACACCACTGTCCTCCTCTGGCACCGCTCCAGCTCTTCATCAGAGCTGAGAACCACCTCACCTGCGTGCCTGCAGCCCCCGAGCTCTCCTTTCCCTCTCTGCTCATGCTTCCTTTCTCCCCGCAGATCAGATTTCCTCTGATCATTTTTCGTACTTATACCAAGCTGTGGGTTTTGTCTTCCCCCCCTCCCCCAGTGCCGGCAGAATCGTTTCACTTGGCAATAGAGCACAGACCGATCTTTTTCTGACAGGTAAGATCATGATGTATAGGATGCAGGTGACTGGCCAAATAAAGAAAGGAAGAGATAACGAACTGGCTAATGCCAGAATGAGATTAGGGAGGATTAGTCTGTCTCGCACAAATCCGCAAACAAACAGCCTGGTTTCCTCTGGGTGTAGCGGAGAGCGTTGCCGTTCCACAGCAGCCGTCTGCAGGGTCGGACGAGGTGCTCAGAGCTGCCGCTGCCTTTGGAGATTAATGTGTAAAGAACCTTTGTTTTCAGATGATTCACTGAAATAATTCACTTGAGTAAGTGTTGCTATGATCTCTTCCGACTCACAGTAAGGGGGTCGTTTCTCCAACTTTGTGTGCTCTTAAGACTTTCGTAAGGAAAGGTTGAACCTTCC
The DNA here is from genome assembly GCF_032191515.1 of Phaenicophaeus curvirostris. NCBI lineage: Eukaryota > Metazoa > Chordata > Aves > Cuculiformes > Cuculidae > Phaenicophaeus > Phaenicophaeus curvirostris. The sequence goes on from NC_091395.1 coordinate 1,382,354, forward strand.
GTTGACAGCAGCTCCAATAAGCAGGTAAGAGGTGTCCAAGGACACTCCTGTGGCATTCAGCTCACATACCGATGTGTAAGCTGCTCGCCTCCACGCTGAAAGCGCTCCAGGGTTTCAGTAGTGCTGAGGCTGCGCTCCCTGCAGCGCTGATGCTCAGCAGAGTTGTACCAGCTTCAGGCACCTCAGGTTGTCCTCAGCCCTGGATTTACATGAAAAGATAGGGAGCATTTTAGTTTGAATTGCTAATTTTCTTTATAGTTGGTTGCATGAAACACCTGTAATCACACACAGGGGAAGTCACAGCCTGCGTCTTAATCATTGCCTCATTCTAGGGACTGTGGTTTGTGTGCTGAATTCCAATAGGTAACAGGGATTTCTTAATGCTGTGGATGTCTGTCTGTCCTGCAGAGCCAGCAGGATGCGCAGATGTGTTTTGAGGGCACAATGTGGAGTAATGAAGAGAAGCTGTGGCTGCCCCATCCCTGGAGGTGTTCAAGGCCAGGTTGGACGGGGCTTGGAGCCCCTGATCCAGGGGGAGGTGTAGGCGACTGGAACTGGATGGGATTTGAGGTCCCTTCCAACCCGACCCAGTGCTGCTTGAGATCCCCAGGAGTCCTGGGACGTTTCTTGGAGCACACCGCAAGCCAGGCCGGTGAAGCGGTTGGCTTTTCACTGTGGAGCCCTGTCAGGGAGCGGTTTGGGGTTTCTGCGGAGAGCAGAGTGCAGTTGCCTTGCAGGGGGCAGGAGGCTCAGGGCTGAAGGTGTTGCCAGTGTTGCTTTTTGAAGTCTTGGCTAAAAATGTTCATTATGTTTCTTCCTAGAGCGAGGTTATTTTTGCTTGCTTTGACAGGACTGCACACCTGAAAAATATCCAGTGGGTGTGTGCATGGAAAACACTGGCATGCTGAGAACCCCTCTGTTAGCAAGAGCTGGTTTTAGAAGGGGGTGGAGAAAGGAGTCCTGACTCGCTCTGCTTGCTCAAAGAAGAGATTCTGCTCTTCAAATGAACCACAAACCTGCCTGCTTACAAGGGGAAGTGAGGGCCATGCAGAAGGTGGCCCAACACCTACTGCTGAAACAAAGAATTACATAAATAGCCGGGAATTCTAGTTTACCTCTTCCTGTGGCAGGGGGCGCAGGGAACTGCAATGCTGTTTGATCTCTTCTCGCTAGCCCTTGGAGCTGACCCATGTTGCTTTTGAGCCCTGCGGCCACACGTTCAGTGTTGTACAGCATCTGCGTTGAATGCTGCAGCATCCCACGTGGCTCTCCATGACCTGGTGCAAGAACAGGGAAGTTCTGGGTTAGGAAGGGAAGTACTTGGCCTACACCTCCTTAGGGGTGAATTTTATGCCTAAAAGAAGAACTGTTAATATCTGTAAATATCCAGTTAATATCTGGTGAGTTTCCCTACCCCAACACCGCCAGAATCATGTCTTCAGAGCTCCCAGTTTATTTATCCAAAGAAGGGGTGACCCTGCAGGTGAGGACATTGTGCAGGAGAGTGTTTGGAGTAGATGTTCATGTCTCGCTGTTTCTTGTAGACTCTCTTCGTGGTGGCCTGGGAGAGCTGAGTTCCCTGTATGGCAGTGTGGAGCAGCAACTGAACGACACCCTGAGGCGACGCCGGCACGCGGGGGACGATGACTACAACATCGAGGTGCTGCTAGGGGTGGATGACTCTGTCGTCCGGTTCCACGGCAAGGAACACGTTCAGAACTACCTCCTCACCCTCATGAACATAGTGAGTACCTTCCATCACGCCGTGCTGCGTGTCTCGGGACGTGAAGGGCTTTTGTGTTCTCTCGCAGGAGCAGTCAGGAAATGATGCTTGATACAAATACGATCCTTCTGTCTCCTGTCGGCTGTGTTGACAGGCTGAGAGAGTTGGGGTTGTTCCGCTTGGATAAAAGAAGGCTCTGAGGAGATCTTATAGCGACCCGGACTCGATGATCCTGGAGGTCTTTTCCAACCTAGTGATTCTGTGACCTTCCAGCACATGAAGGGGCTATGAGAAAGCTGGGGAGGGAACTGTTTACAAAGGCCTGTGGTGATAGGATGAGGGACGATGGCTTTAAACTGTAGAGGGGCAGATTTAGACTAGACATAAGGAAGAATTTCTTCACGATGGACTTGGCACTTGTCTCTTTTTTCCACTCGCTCTGCCTCAGTCTGGAACGGCGCAGCAGGGCACAAATGCCTCGCTGAACTGAGACATCTCCAGGCTTGTCTAAGTCTCTGACCGATCGCTTGCCCAATAGTTATAACCTCATGTAAAGGCAAAAACTCCTCGCAGTGCTCACCTTTCTAAGAACTGCCAGGTGGAAATATGAGCTGATGCTGTGTTCTCTTGCACACTGTGGCTCCATCTGCTGGGAGCAGATGCGAATGCAGAGCCTGTGTGAGCTGCAACCCCGATTCCCTTCCCCTCAGACAGGCTGGGAGAGCTGGGGCTGTTCATCCTGGAGAAGAGAAGGCTCCACGGAGACCTTAGAGCAGCATTTTGGTACTGGAAGGAGCTCCAGGAAAGCCGGGGAAGGGCTCTTGATCAGGGAGTGCAGGGATAGGAGGGAACGGTTTTCAGTGGAAAGAGGGGAGATTGAGATAAGATCTTGGGCAGAAATGTTTTGCTGTGAGGGTGGGATGAGTGACTTCATTGATGATTTGCAGGCCTTTCATACCCCTGCTATGAATTCACGCCCTGGCTGCAGGACATTTCTCACCTTCCCAGGCACAAGGAACATTTTTGTTCCCATCTTGTTGGCCCATCTCTGTAATTCTGTTTGTTTAACTTCACTTCCACAAATACTCTTTTTAATGACCACATAAGTCGAATTTATCACCAAAAATTAGGGCAGCAGTACTAGTCGCTTCTAAAAAAAACCTTCTTCCAAACACAACCCACCACGCATTTCAGTTGCTCAGCGAGTGGTGGAACTGCAGCGTAGCCGCTGGGTCTCTGGCTCAGTGCTGGGCTCCTTCCTGGGATGGAAGCTTCTCCTGTGCTGGCAGTGTTCCCTGAAGTCTAGGGGGTGTGTGTGATAAAGGACAGGCAGCCTTTCCTTCCTCGTGAACAGTAATAAGACTGGTATTTCCAATCATCTGCGTGTTTGGGCGGGTTTTCTGGGTCCTGAATGTCTTTGAGATCTATTTTGATTTGCAAGTGTTGCCAGAAAGTGGTGAGTGGGAACCAAACGGTACTGGGGCATTCGAATGAACAGAGGGAGTGACCACCTGATCTCTTGGCTAAAAGGCCTCAAATCACAGTCCTGCCTATAAATGACGCATAGAGATCCCACTGGAGACCCCTGCAGACCTAAATTTGGTGCAGAGACGTGGACTGAGGACTCCTTGTGAGTTTGGAGGCTGCTCTGTCCTCTATGCTCCCTGCAGGACTGGAGCTTCGAGGTCTGCTGGGGAGACAAACAGTCAGTGGGGCAAACAGGAGGGGAACCTGGGGTCCATCCACAGTCAGAGTGGCCAGGTGGCACCACAGAGGTGGCTTTGTGGGAGGGAAGGTGATGGCTTTATCAGTTTTTAAAGCAAACTCCATCAGTGTTTAAATCCCCTGGGAGCTCGAACACACTGCTACAACATGAGGTGGTTGAGTCCCCTTCCCTGGAGGTGTTTAAGGCACGGGTGGATGAGGTGCTGAGGGATATGATTTAGTGTTTGATGGGAACGGTTGGACTCGATGATCCGGTGGGTCTCTTCCAACCTAGTTATTCTGTGATTCTGTGAACCTTGCTTTCAGGAATAACCTCACTTCCCTCATTATGCTCAAACCAAATGAGTGAAGTCAAGCATTCAGATGAGTACTTGCAGGGTTTGGACCTGATGTCTTTCATTCCCCAGTCACCTTTTCTGATCCAGAGGCCATTAAACTTGAGTAGAGTCCTGACAGGAGCTTTGGGAAGCTCTTTGTGAGGGGGGTGCAGTGACAGGAAATGTAGTCTCTGTTTCTCACGGCGTCGAATGATTTGAGACTTGAATCCTCTCCTGAGAAGACTGTGGTGGTGGAAGCACTTGAAAGGACACGCACAGGGCCTTGGAAGTTTCCTCAGTGTTTTGTCTTTATAGTTGTTCCTTTTTCCTCAGGTGAATGAGATCTATCACGATGAATCCCTGGGCATCCATATCAACGTTGTGCTGGTCCGGATGATCATGCTGGGGTATGCGAAGGTAAGCGAGCCCTTGAACCAGTTTACCTTCATCACTGTAACTCCAGCCCTTCTGAATCCCATGAAGGGCTGGGGAAACAGCACAGTACCAAGGAGCTGCTTCCAGAGAGAAAGGAAGGAATTCCTCAGGGAATTACATCTATTTAGCAGAAGCAGTTGTCTTGGTTGCCCCACAGAGCTTGCTGGTGCCCCCAAGGCAGCCTGCTGATCTAACCACCTCCTGTTCTCACTTTGCATGTGCCCTTTGCTGGGTCACAGCGCACTCCTCTGCTTCTTACCCAGACAGGAGTGGTAACAGCATGGATTTCACTGGTAAAACACACTCAGAGCACTCAGAGACTTTCCAAATAACTGCTTGGCTGGTTGTTCAGGATGAGAGGAGGGTGCTAATACTGTTTAGAGTTTGATAGAGATCACTGCTTTATTATTTATTTATTATTTTAAAATTCTGTTTAACTCAGACACTGAATTTGGGCAAGCCAAAAGACTGGTTTAATGTTTGTCTTGTAATTAAGTTGACTGAGCTTGTAGGCAAAACCCTCAGGGAGCCAGATTTCCATCTGTGCTCACCCGTACACAGGCAGTGGCCCTGCAGTGCTCTGCGCCAGGCGAGGCACTGTCCTGCGTGTTCGTGATGCTGCACACTGGCTCCATGTGTCACTGCGTGCTCGGCCACCTCAGCCAAGTCACGCTGTCAGGGGGCAGCCCAGAACGGGAGCAAGGAAACAAAAGAAATACAAACGTCCTTATTCAGTCCTAACATCGAGTTGTGGGTTCCCTCTGTGCATCGAGGCAGTTATTGTCATAGATGATGTGAACAGCCATTAAGTTGTCTCCAAAACCCCCTAAGGATGCGCTATTGGACATGAGTGGTCACTGTAACACACCCGTTTTCTGATCTCGTAGGAAAGGTGCCTGTCATGACTTGTAGAGCTCTAGGGTACTGGGGAGAGACTCAGTAACGGGGACCTGGTCGGTACCCCAAGAAAATCCAAACTTGTCTCTGTTTCCTACCTGTAGGAGTTCCTGGGTCTAACGTGTTGCTCTTTCAGTCCATCAGCTTGATCGAAAGGGGGAACCCGTCGAGAAGCTTGGAGAATGTTTGCCGCTGGGCCTATCAACAGCAGAAGTCGGACCCCAGTCACTCTGAGCACCACGACCATGCCATCTTCTTAACCAGGCAAGATTTTGGGCCTGCTGGTATGCAAGGTAATGCAGCCGTCCTGGAGCAAAGATATCTGGACTCGGTGGGTCTTGGCTAGTGCCTGCCAAAAAGAGGGAAATTGGAAAATGGCATTGTTACACGATCCAGAGACAATAACAAACCTTTATTCAGCAAATACTTAGGGAAGTGTTCAGATTTAAAGCTGTACTGGAACCTGTCCTGCTGGGAAAAGCATGTGCACCCTTCCTGCCCTTCTGGTCCCTCTTCTGGCTTTGGAAAAGGTCCCCAGGGACAGCCTGGGGACAGATTTCTTTTATCGATAGCGTACCAGCTGCTCTGATAGCTGCAGGGATCTTTAGGACTAGAAGAACTGGTGATAATGGTAAATTCCCAAAGTGTGGTTTATGTGAGTGCAGATGGAGAACAGTCTGTGTGAGAACATGTTTTAGCTGCCCCGCTGGAGATTCCTGATATCTGAGTTCTCCTTCAGGTCTGGGCTGGTGAGCCTGGGGTGGAACTGGTCAGGTGGAGCTTTTAGTTGGACTTCTTTCTTCAGAGAGACATTAGCTTTCACTGGGGATGCAGTGAGCACCGGGCAGGCTGCAGGTGGAGGCACTAACAGTGACACAGGGAAAATGTCCCAGCCTGCAGCTCTGCTTTTTAACAGAATGTGAATCTGGTGCATTTCTGCATCCACCCCTGGAGGTGTTCCAGGCCAGGCTGGATGGGGCTTGGAGCCCCTGAGCCAGCGGGAGGTGTCCCTGCCCATGGCAGGCGGTGGCACTGGATGGGCTTTGAGGTCCTTTCCAACCCAAACCACTCCGCGAGTCTATGATTTTTGGTGATAAAAGCCCAAGTGCCTGAAGTTACCCAGATGTTTGTGGCCTCAGTCCCAGTGTGTCAGAGCCATTTGCTCTGTTTGACAGAGGAAAAACTGACAATCAAAAGAAAACAAGTAAATCTTGTACAGTAAATCTTTTGGGGGGTCTCATTTAAAATAAATGTAATGAGCAAAAGTCAGCGATGGTTTCTCTCAACAGGCTACGCTCCCGTTACGGGCATGTGCCACCCGGTCCGGAGCTGCACTCTCAACCACGAGGATGGGTTTTCCTCGGCTTTTGTCGTTGCTCATGAAACGGGTCACGTGTAAGTGCAACTTGTACGGTTAGACTGCCAGCAAAATGTGGGGCCGCGCCTCCTGCTCGCTTTGCGGGCTGGGAGGTGATTTCAATGGCTGTATCAGCCTATCCTAATTTTATGTCCATCCCCCTGGAATGCTTTGTGGTCTAAATGATGAAGATAAGTGAGGGAAGAAAGGAATGGGAAGAGAGAGAGGGAACATGTTTTCTCCAGCATGAGAAAGAGGTCAGTAAGAAGCCTGGAAGACCCAGGCAGTGTAGACAGTAGCTGATCAAGCACCCTTAGCTTCTTTCTTCTCATTGAAACTGCCGATTTGTTAGATTTGGCACCTTTTCAAGCATGGTAAAATGTTAAGAGTAACTGACAAAGCAACGATCTCGGCTGACTCTCTGGACGAATTCGAGCATGGAGGATTTGATTTTTGTCTTCTCACAGTAGCACAGGCTGCTTGCTCAGCTCCCTGTGAGCTGAGCCCAACTGGAGGTGACAGTGTCACATACTCAGCTGTACCAGATGCACACCTGGAGATGTGAAGTGCCACGTCAGCTCTTTGGAGATGCAAGACGAGGACTATGCTAGCTCTGTGCTTTTGATAAATGAACACACAAACATGAATGATTCAGTGTCTGAACTAACTGCTCCCTAATGAGCAGAACTGTTCTTCTTTATCCAAAGCATAAGAAGTCACCGTCATTGGGCTAGATCATTCCTGGGATTAACAGACGAAATGAAGGATGAATGAGAGAGTATTCAGACAATCTTTATGCTTTGGCATCAAAGAAATCTGTTTGAAGTGCAGGTGGTATCTGTAGAGTGCAAAGACCCATTTCATTTTTATGCTGACCTGTTTTCTCTCCGGATGAAGAGCGGGACCGCCTGGGCTCTGACACCGATTCTGTGTTACAGGCTGGGAATGGAGCACGATGGGCAAGGGAACCGGTGTGGGGATGAGACGGCGATGGGCAGCGTCATGGCTCCCCTGGTGCAGGCTGCTTTTCACCGCTACCACTGGTCCAGATGCAGCGGCCAGGAGCTCAAGAGATACATCCAGTAAGAACCTGCCCGCGCTCGGCAGGGGTGGTTTTACCAAGGGAAGCAGAAGTTTCTGCAGTTCTTGGGATATTGGGGTCAGTGTGGTAGAGAACAGAGGGAAGAGGAAGTGCTATAAACTAGGAGCAAAGCTTCCTCGCTTAGGGCTGTGCTGGAAGCCCAGTGCATCCTCTAAGGGCTGGAAGCAGGAGTCTCTCTGGCAGGCGTTACATCAGGCAGCTGGTGTTGTCCCCATGTTTCTGATTTCCCCAGGAGTTACGCTGTGAAACTGGCAGGAGGGAGCCCTGGACTCAGGAAAGAACTAGAGAACGTTGTGGGAGAGAGCAGGGAGCATGTGTCTGACATAGGGAGAGGAGAACAGCACTCTACCTGCTGGCTCTGGTCTCCCTCCGTGTGTGCACATCTTCATCCAACTGTTCTTCAGGCTCTGTCTCCATTGCAAATAGCAGGGTTGCCAGTCAGCGCAGAGTGAAAGCTTCATGAGTTGATCCGCATGTCCTGTAGAAGAAACACAAAATATTAAATAGTAACTGATGGACAACTTAGAGCTTGAAGGGAAATATCCCAGTGCAGGCCCACCAGTATCACTCGCTGGCTTAAGGCATCAGAGTAAACAGGAATGAGAAACAAGCAAGCCTTATTCTTTGATGGCTGGACTGGATGATCTTAGAGGTCTTTCCCAACCTTAATGATCCTGTGATTCTTGCCCTTTGCTTAGCAGGCTGTGATCCCTGTAAACAGGGTGGATTTTGGGTAAGGCAGCCTGTTCTCAGCCTGCTGTCCTGTCTCAGCACTCCGTAAAGTCAGGGGGAAGACTCCCTCTCCCCGCAGCAGGCTCTGTGTTAGGCCTTGTGTTAGGAATTGTACCCCAAGTCAAAGCACATGAAAAAGTGCCCTGAGAGTGGAGGAGTGTTTGTTTCCTCCCTCTGGTGCCAGGAAAGTGCAAATGTCACTGTATCATGAGAGCAGGGCTGGGCTGGAGGTGCCTCTCCCGTAAAGGCAGGGCTTTTGCTGTAGCATCTTCCCATCTGATGCTCAGTCACGTTGCAGTAGGCTGCATTCCTACAGAAGGGATCACCCATGCTTTGCAGGGTGATAGGTGTAGAGACGGGACGGAAAGCAGGTTGGAGAAATTTACTTAATAAGAATAATTACCTTCTTCTTGCTGACTAAAATAAGGCACAGCATCTTCTGATGATTTCTTCTCCATGTATTTTTCCCCAGCTCTTACGACTGTCTTCTTGATGACCCCTTTGATCATGATTGGCCCAAGCTTCCTGAACTGCCGGGCATCAATTATTCCATGGACGAGCAGTGCCGCTTCGACTTCGGTGTTGGCTACAAGATGTGCACAGCGGTACGGCCCAGGGCTCGCTGCGGGGAGAAAGGCTTGGGCAGCACGTTGCTGTCAGGGGGGCAATACGTGCATTTCCTCCAAACTAAAGAGGAGCTGAACAGCTCTGTGGGATCTAGAACAGAGGCAGATTTATACAATCTAGAACAGAAACAGCTCCGTAGGCTTTATATCAGAAACAGCTCTAAAGGATCTAATCAGCTCTATACAGAGGAAGGAGAGATTTATGGGTGGAACCCAGCCTGCAGGGTCACTGGTTTAATGCGCGAGTGCCTGGCAGCACAGTCCTCAGATACAGCCTTGCAGTAGTGATTCCAAGGAGGAAGGGAAATTAAAACCTCATTTTCCTCCCCTTCTGGGTGTCTCCTTTCCTCCTCAGCAGCTCGGGAGCAGGAGATGCAGGAAATAAGCACTGCCCTTTCCCTTCTGAAGACGCAGTAGTCGTGTGCACAAGATGAGCGGAATCCTTACGAATTAAGCTAATGCCGAGTTTCATCTCATAAATGCTCTGCGTTGCAGTTCCGAACCTTCGACCCCTGCAAGCAGCTGTGGTGCAGCCATCCCGACAACCCCTATTTCTGCAAGACGAAGAAAGGGCCCCCACTCGACGGGACGGAATGCGCCCCGGGAAAAGTGAGTCCTGCGTTTGTATCAAACAAAAACCCCTCAGTTGCATTCATGGGCTGAAGGGCACAGAGGAGAACAGGGAATCGCCCGGCATCCCTGGGTAGGTCAAAGGGAGGGGGAAGAGGGAGCTGTGCTTTCCCACTGCTATTTCCTGTGAACTGTACCAGGTTTGCAGTAAATTTTGGACACAAACACCAGGTGAGGTGTCACCCGTTCCCAGCCTCTTCTGTGGCCTTTTTGTGATGTTTTGGGGATCCTGGTCTCCTCTGCAAAGTGTCCATGCGGTGTCTTTTGGAAGCGGATAATGCTGTTACTGTAGGACTGCTTCGTAGCGCCTGTGGTCCAGACGTCCTGTGGCCAAGTGGCTGCACAGGCTTAGCATTAGCTCCTTATTTTCCCCTTTATAATGTTCCCATTAGTGGGTCTCCTGCCACGAATTCATTTTGAATTGCGAAATTATACTACACTAAGTGTTTGTTTAGCAATTTCCATGTATTTTGGGATGCAGGAGAGCCACTTTATACCATGCGAGGATGGCCTAGCCAGGAGGAAACACCCCCTGGCCTTCTGTTCCAGCCTTGCATCCATGTCATGTTTGGCCAGCATAAGCGAAAAAACAGCTAATCCACAGTAAAATCTTTGTCCTGTTGATATCCAGAGCATTAAACTTCCTTCATAAAGGTGGTAGTGGATAAAACTGACATGAAACAAAGACTTAAGTGAAGAGGAGGTTGGGATGTGTTGAGCTCCACGCGTCTGCCCCTGGAAGCGTTCCCATGTGGGTCCAGCTGTGCTGCCTGCTTGTTCCTGGAGCAGGCTGCTTTTGGAGAGGGATCGGGTCCTCTGGGGACCGGAGTACGCAGACCTTCACCCCTTTGTCCCCATGGAACAGTCTGTTTTCCAAGATGTCCCTTTCCAGCCCGTAAACTCATCCCTGCGTGTGTTTAATTTTACTCTAAGTGTACACTTGGGTTGGGTTTTGTTTCCATTCTCGTCTGTTCTCCTTGCTCAGTGGTGCTACAAAGGTCACTGCATGTGGAAGAACGCCAACCAGCTGAAGCAGGATGGCAACTGGGGACCCTGGACGAAATTTGGCTCTTGCTCACGGACCTGTGGAACAGGAGTTCGGTTCCGGACGCGCCAATGCAACAATCCCATGTAGGTCTGCCAGCTCAATGGTCGTTCCAGGCTACTGGGAATCGTTACAGGCGTGGGCTTAAATGGGGTTTGTGTTCTGGATAGCATCTGCCAGAAGTCACACTCTGTGCAAGCCCCTTGCAATACAGCTTTTTGCAGGGAGATGGAATCATTTTAGGAGAATCCAAGGATTCCCAGAGGAAAGCCTGTGGAAAACCATCCCAGTGTGTAGCTGATGCGTGAAAAGGACACAGTGTGTGAGCTCAGCAAGCAGCAAAATAAACTCAGATAATCTCTAATTGTAAACTGACTGTTGGCAGGGTCTGCGTTTGAGCACACCCCCTGGGGAGGCACAAGCAAGTGCTGGGATTGTACCTGTGCCGTCTAACAGCTCCGTTTCCACGTCTGTCACTGCACGTGCCTTTTTTGCCAAATTTTCCTCTTAAAATAAAGTGCAAAATTCCACATAAAGCAGGAGAAAAAAAAACCCTGAGATGATGTCTAGAGGGTTTAGGATCTCTCACGTTTTCCTCCACAGGCCCATTAACGGCGGGGAAGACTGTGCTGGTGTCAACTTTGAGTTCCAGCTTTGCAACACAGAGGAGTGCCCGAAGCACTTTGAGGACTTCAGGGCGCAGCAGTGTCAGCAGCGCAATTCCCACTTTGAGTTCCAGAACAGGAAGCACCACTGGCTGCCCTACGAACACCCCGACTGTAAGTGCTGCCACTGCCCTTCGTTACAAGTCAGTCCTGGAACCTCTCCGAGCTTGAGAGAGTCGTACAGGGACCAGCTGTACAGGGACCAGGAATAATCAGTGTGTTAGACTAAAGAGCAGGAAACAGGGTGGCCTCAGAAAGGAAGAATTGATGCCGTGCCAGACAGTTGTCATTTCCCCACCCTGAGCCAGCCAGCCTCTCCTGACTCTCATCATCCATGGCGCAGCGAGAGCCTGGGTGCCTCAGCTCCTGCTGCAATGGTTTTGGTGGGTGCTGTCAAGCTCTGGCTCTCTGATCATGGGGCAGAGGGTGGAGAGCTGCTGGCTGGGCCGTGCAGAACTCCTCCTGCCCTCCCTCCTGTACAGCTTCCTCTGCCAAGGGTCAGGTTTGGTTCTGGCAGCTGGAAGTTCTGACAGTGTTTCTCTAATGGCTTGAGAAGCCCTGCTTAGCATTCTCCCACTCTTTTATGGTTCTGTCAGTCTCCAGCACTAACGTTAATCTAACCCTGGAGTGACTAGGACAGCTTCAAAAGGGCAGGTTCCCTGCCCGCTGGCAGGCGTTGCAGAGGGGCTGGCATTTCTTCCTCAGCTGTCTCCTGCGATGCCCTGTCCACAGATGGCTGAGGAGCTGGAGTTAGACAGGAACCAGGAGATGTGTATTCAGCTTGTGTTTGCAAAAAGAATAGAGAACCAAACTCCCCATGCTTTTTACCTGGCTTCAGCACCGTCTTCTCGCAGACTCAGTCTTGCACTGTCATTTTTCTTCCCCACCCCGGGATGACATAAACTCAGCCCTGTTCCCAGTCGGATTGGAATGGAAGCTGCTTCCAGAGCAGTAAAGAGCCTGGTGCTGGGAGGGGACTGATTGCTGTGAGAATATCTCAAAATGACAGGCCCATAATGCACAGAAAAGCAAATTAGTTGTGTTTCCCCCCTCCACCAGCTATCTGTTAAGGCTGCTTTCTATCCCTGCCCTATTCCCTTCCCTCCTTTACTGGGGTATTTTTCTGGATTGCTGTTAATTTATGCAGTCCCTCCTCTTTCTGTGTTACACCAGCCCACAAGAGATGTCACCTGTACTGCCAGTCCAGAGAGAGCGGAGACGTTGCATACATGAAGCAGCTGGCACACGATGGGACTCGCTGCTCCTACAAAGATCCTTACAGCATCTGTGTTCGTGGAGAGTGTGTGGTGAGTGCCAGCTTCCCGAGGCCAGCGCTGCCTTTGAGCTGGGCTGTGGTACGGAACGACTCTGGTTAGAGTCGATTGGAACATCCCAGAGCAGGGACAGACTTTGCAGATGCTTCTAAATTAAGTATTTGTGGCATCGTATTCCTTGTCATTCCTTGAGATTTAGAGCAATGGCGTGGAACTGCCCCATGGGAACACTCCACAGCTGATCATGTCGTTTGCCCTTTCTGCACCTAGTTTCATGTCTGGAAAGTACTGCGTTTGTTTTTCTGTCTGTCCCATCCCAAAAATCACTTCCTATTTTTCCCGCGAAAGCCATTATCCAGCACCAGAATTGCAAGTAACTTGTGTTTGTTGGGTGGCCATTTCCTCTACATGTTACTTCTGTGAGGGCTTTCCCATCATAACTAAACCTGACAAAGCCTTCTCTTTGCTTTTCACTCCTCCTCCTGCAGAAAGTGGGTTGTGACAGGGAGATCGGCTCCAACAAGGTCGAAGACAAGTGTGGTGTCTGTGGCGGGGATAACTCTCACTGCCGAACCGTGAAGGGGACCTTCACCCGCACTCCCAAAAAGCTCGGTAGGACTGGCGCTCCCACACGCCCCGGTGTGGTTTCTGTTGTCTCTGCTGTTTCTGTCTGTCTGACGGCTTCTGAGGTGTGCGCTGATGAGCAGGTGTAGTTCAGGGATGGCACCCTGGAGGCCGGTGGATTGGACACAAAGTAATGCACGATCGTGCAGGCTTTGGGAGCAGTGGATTCAAATTGTGTATCAGCGTGTGTTGTGGAGCTGGCGGCTGCTGCGCTCTTCTGGGGGGAGAAAAGCAGGACTCAGCCTAAATGAGTGCTCAGTCTTTCTGATTCTATCACTAAGGAAATGATTGGAAACCTGGGGCAGAGTATATCCATGTCACAGCCTTGGATCCAGCTCACCATTCTCTAATGCGCCTGGTTGCTGCTGTCCATTCCAACACTCTGCAGTCCAGGCACTGCTCATGTCCATGGTTCAAGTCGCTCCTAGGGAGATGAGCCAGGCGAGGGAGAGGCTAAAAGATCCTGCCCATCCCACCACGTTCCGCCTCAGCATTTCTGCCGCTGCGAACCGCCGCACTGTCTGGCAGGGTAATGGCACGCGACAGTGCTTGCGCAGTGCTGTCAGTGTCCAGCAAGCAGTTTCACAGTGCCAGGAGCTCGCTCAGGGACGACTGCTGTTAATGAGCCACTTCTTTGTTTATAGAAGTGTTTATGAAATGCTGATTGTTTTACAGTACCTTTGGCAACCTAGTCCTTAAAAAGACTAATTGACCTCTTCCAACAGGAAAACACTTAAGCAAGAGGTGCCAAAAAGAATTCAAGTTTCTGGAAAATGAAATCTGCAAGTATCCAACTTAAACCCACCTCCCTGAATTCGCACTGCCCTGACTTTCATTGGCTGTGAACAGTTGCTGGATGTGTCCAGTTCTGCTTTAAGCACATCTGAGCACGCAGCGCAGTCTCGGCTCTGTGCTTGTAGAGACCATCTGGCTGACCAGCACAGTCAATGAAGCAGTAGAGTTGGCTCCCGTAGCACTAATTACAGATGTTCTGTTTAAGGGAAGACCAGAGGAGCATTTACATTGCCCAAAGGAGCTCGCAATGTTTCCCTTTCTGAAACAAAGGAGTCTAAGAACTTGCTGGGTAAGTTTCAAGTGCTTGCAGGAGGAGAGGCATCCATGGCAACAGGAGAGTTCCTGCTGCTGCTCTCGGCCGTGCAGACATCAGTCGATAGCGCCAAGGCACGCAAAAGCTTTGTGTTTTGTATGCTCAGAAGCCGATCGAGGAGGCAATTGGCAGACACTGTTTGTGCAGTCACCTGGCAGCCAGGACTGTGATTTTATGTATTCAGAGCTCTTCCTTTCTTGATTTTCCGAGGAGCTGTAGCACGTCCAGTGCACGGCAAACCACCACCACATTCATTAGTTCAGAACCCCACGGATGGAACAGAATTACTTAAAACCCCATCTCAGTCTGCAATTCACAAGTCACTCTTGTCACATCTGTGCCACTTCTGTAGCAGGGCTGGATTACTGGGAGGATTGCAGAGCAGAGTACAAACCAGAAAGAAAGTTACTCAGCTCATAAAATGGGATCTGCAGAGATTCAGCATCATTACATCTGCCATTGTTAAAGAGAAAATAATACAGGTATGAAAATCCCATGTGCTCAGAGTGCTTATGAAGCTCTTGTTTAACACTTTGTACAACACCTGCTGACAGGTCCCCGGAAGGGTTTTAGTCTTCCTAACGAGCATACTTACTTAATGTCGCATTAATTACCTGTCGTTTAGATGATAAATAATTGACATTTAAAATAAGAATACTTTTCTCTAGGAAGAGCTTGTTGCTTTTAGCTGTAGAGTTGAATCCAGCCCCGTCACCTCAGCAGCAGCCGTTCAACGGCTGTTTTACATCTGCAGTTTTAAGTAGGGTGAGTTAACTCCCATGCAGACGAGCCTTTTCCAACAGGTAGCGACACTGCACTCGGCACTATGCCCACCCTTCTCTGGTCTCTGGTGTCTCAGAAGTGAGCAGACACACTTAAGACATCAACATCTACCGTGACAGTAAGGAAACTCAAATCTAATGGCCTGGCTGATGAGTGATTGGGAAAAAATAACGAGGAGGACTTGGCGTTCCCCCTTGGATGCTGAGGAGCATAGGAAACATGTTGCCTGAATTGCTGATTTGATACAGCTGGTAGCAGTGTCAAGTGACAAATAGATTTGTAACGGGTTTCTCTTCACTCCCTGTAAGAGAAAGAACACTAGAGGTCCCATCAGAGAGGTTACAAACCTATTTGCTTGGCTGCTTTCTGCTGCCGCTCCTCAGTTGGTGATGGATGCCCTCTCCTGCAAGAAGCCGGATCCTGTAGTGCGCTCTAACCATGGCTATTACTTTTTCTTCCCATCTCCGCTCTCTTCACTGACTCCTACACATGCCAAAGGGTACCTTAAGATGTTTGACATCCCTCCTGGTGCTCGACATGTGTTTATCCAAGAAGACGAGGCTTCTCCTCACTTTCTTGGTAAGTGTTTCTCTCCTCAGTTTGGCTTTGAGGCATGAGTAGAAGCACAGGGCAGTCATGCTGAAGGACCTGAGGAAAGAGATAACTGAAATTAAGTGTTTTGGGTATATATGTGCATTCAAAATTGCATGTTAAGGACTGAGCCCCACAGTACAGGCTCAGCAACCATTCACTTCTCATCTGAACTCTTTGAACTATTAAACTGATCCCAGTTTGCATGTTTACTAACCAAAGATTGTCACTGCTTGCATTTAGGCACTGCCACAGTTAAAACTGTGTGTTCTACTCAGTGAACCAAATTCCGCATCTGGAATTATTCTTGTTTGCTGCAGATTGTAATCGACAGCTCTTGTACTGAAAATGGGGGCACTCGCAATGTTTTTGCAGTCCCTTTCATGTCAGATCTTTCTCATGTAGGGCAGTTTGTATAACTGTCAATCAGTTTGCATTGTACTGCTGACCATTTCCAACACCCAGGGGATTTTTAGCTGTCAGAAGGGTGAGATCCTCCACGGATCTTAACGGCCTTTCAATCAGCGCCTCATGTGCTGGGCAGAGCCTGGGTTGTAAACCTTGCAGGTGGAGTGGGAGAAGTTACTAAAAAGAAGCAGGAATAGAAAAGAAATAGAAAAGAAATAGAAAAGAATTGTTTCAACTGTGATGATGTCGAAGGGTAAACTCAGCTTTTGAGGCCCAAGAGCTTCATTTTGTGTAGCCTGATGGCAACTTCTAGGTAAGCCTAGCTTTGCTTTGGCAGCAAGCAGCTTCACAAAGCTGCTCACGCGGTGCTGCAGAGCGTTTGGGTTACTGTGAGCACAGGAACCAGCCAGATTTCTGCATGGGCTTTTCAATCACACGTTGGAGAAGTTGTACAGCATGAGAGTCCTGTCTTTCAGAGCTCTAACATATTGGCTTCTAATTGGAGCATATAATAATAATTGGAGCAATAATAGCGCCGTGTGTAATAATGTGTGGTGCAGGACCCCAAAGGCAAGTAGTTTCCTAGGGAGCCTCAGCTCTTGGCTTCCTGATTTTAACGTCTGGCACACACAGCTGCATGTGAAAGAAACTGAAATGTGATTAACTAGTTGTCATTTCTTAGCTGAGGGAAATGAGACGTGCAATTAATGCCTGCCGAGGTGTCCGTTAGACCAGAAGGCGTTCCCAGTAATGTACAAATAAGGAGCCCAGGGGATCCTGAAGATTTGACCTGAGATCCTTGCTACTCTCCATGCTTCCTGGGAATGAAGCTGGGAGGGGAAATGTGCACATCGCATAGGAATAGGTGCTTCAGTCTAGTTCTAGTTCCGTATCTAATTCATGTGAATAAGGGGGCACAAAACTGACGCAAAACTGCAGATGAATTTGTCACCAAACTGGAATTTGGAGGCTGCATGAGATGGCCCCGGAGGGCCTTTCTCTGAGCCAGCGCACCCCTAGCAGTTTCTCCTGTCAAGTTTCACCTAAGCCACTGCGATTGCTGACGATGTGATTGATAGGAGGCACGACTGGCCCCATTTTCAATCCTTTCAGCTATTAAGAACCAGGCAACGGGACACTACATCCTGAACGGGAAAGGAGAGGAGGCCAGATCCCGCTCCTTCATCGACCTGGGCGTGGAGTGGGAGTACAGCATAGAGGATGACATCGAAACCCTCCACACTGACGGGCCCTTGCACGATGCCGTGGTTGTGCTGGTAAGTGATGCACCAAAAAGAGGGAACACGGTGGGATTGTTTGTAGGAGGATGTGGCCAGCGTGGAGCTCGTGCGGACATAAACCCTGCTGCACAATCTCTCTCTGACAGACACATGTCAACGAGGCAGCCGAGGGCCTGAAGCCCGTCTCCCATTAGCTGCTAACCTTGTAAACGCTGCCTGTTGGTGCAGTGGCAATAGGTCAGTAAGAAGCCCGATACTGCGCTGTGGGACACTTTCAGCACACCAAAAAAGGGCCCCACATGTCGAAGCGTGTCCGAGACCAGCCCTGCTCGTCAGCCAAGGACATACGGGCACACCATCCCTTCATCCTAGATGATGGTGTCCTACTTGGCCAACCTCTCTCAGTTTCAGTAGCTCTGTGTTGATCTTACTTAGTTCCAATTGTGAAGACAGAACGAGTTTTATTTTCCCCAGGAGTTAACTAGCAGATTCCATGTTGCCAAGAAGGGCCAGGCCTTCATTTCTTTACTTTGCAAAGGGATAAATAACAGGTCTGAGTTTGTACCACTGTTTACCTTTGATTATTAATAGATCATCCCTCGGGAGAATGACACAAGGTCCAGCCTGACTTACAAATACATCATTCACGAGGATTCAGTGCCGACTATCAACAGCAACAACGTCCTGCAGGAAGAAATAGACACCTTTGAGTGGGCCCTGAAGAGCTGGTCACAGTGCTCCAAGCCCTGCGGCGGAGGTAAAGGGATGATGTAGCACCTTCTAGTAATGAATGACTTAATTCAAATTACCAGACGTGGAAGAGTAAAAGGTAGAAGTGAATGCTTTAGGGATCTTGTCCTTCCTTTTTTTAAAAGCAATTTGTTATTTTGGGTGCCCTAGGTTAAAACATCTCGAGTGCTTGATTATTCACAAGTACCTAGAAAGAAAAAGTCCTTTTTTGGTGTTTAAATTCAGTACCCAAGGGCAGTTTGGAGGTACAGACACAGACATTTATACTGCTGAGTGTTCGCTGTACTTGCGGGATGTTCATGTACACGACTGATGGAAAGAATGGGGAATGCAAATGTCAGAGTAACTTTAACTCTTGCCGAGAGCGGTCAAGCAGCTTCTGGCAGGAAAACCACTAACCTGAGACGTGGGTTCATTCCTCGGTTAGCCAGTGACCTGCTGCGTGGTGTGAGGGAGGCGATTCTTCCTTTCTCTGTGTTGTGATTTGTGTATAATGTCACAACTGCCCCTTCTGGCCTTAAAACCTCTCACAGTGTCATGTTATAAATAGCATCCACGGGGCGTTGGACAGCAGCCTAGTGACAACTGAGCAAGTCATGAGCATCTTTAAATCCTTCAGAGACTACGTGACTGTACCTGTCCTGTAAAACCGTTTAATACGCCACAAAACTTGCATTTAAACCAAAAAGTGCTAACCAGGGCCCATTTTTCCTGACTCTTCTGAAACCTTTCCCAGGGTTCCAGTACACCAAGTACGGGTGCCGCAGGAAGAGCGATAACAAGATGGTTCACCGCAGCTTCTGTGAAGCCAGCAAAAAGCCAAAGCCCATCCGCAGAATGTGCAATCTCCAGGAATGCACACAGCCTCTGTAAGTACATCCTGTGGAGAGAGGATCAGCTCCAAGGTGGCTCTTTGAGGTGGGTGTGGAGGGTAACCCATGGCAAACTCAACAGGATGCTGACAGCCTTCCAGCCTGAAGTTCTGTGCCATGCATATTTTCTTCTGCCTGTATGATCTTGTTGAGTGGTTTCATCACAAAAATATTGTACAGTAGGGCTGCCTGACCTGGGTGGGTGGGTAATAGGTGAAAGTCATGATGGTATCTTATTCCTTTTTACTTCCCAGGTGGGCAGCAGAGGAGTGGGAATACTGCACGAAAACCTGTGGGAATTCAGGCTACCAGCTCCGCACCGTGCGTTGCATTCAGCCCCTTCACGACGGGGTGAACCGCTCGGTCCATTTCAAGTACTGCAGCGGCGAGCGCCCTGAGAGCCGCCGGCCCTGCAACCGAGTGCCCTGCCCTGCGCACTGGAAAGCCGGACCCTGGTCTGAGGTAGGCGAGCTGTGGGTCAGGGACTTACCTTTGCTGACATCACCTGCTCCCAAGTCAGCTCTGTGCTGGGGCTGAGAGCTCTGGACTGCACCGGACAGCTGTCCAAAACCCAAATGCTGCAGCAGAAAATGCCTTCCAGCTCCTGCAGCTCTCCTGGCTTCTCCAGCAAGTAAAATACAATATCGGGTGCACAGTCCTGCAAAACAAATTTTGAAAGTGGGTTTGGTTTTCTCCCAGTTTCCAACTTCTCACTGCTCCGTTTCTGCCAGCAGTCTAGCAGGATAGCATTGAATTTTGTACCAACTTGGACAGGTTTGGAATCCGAGTTTTGGCAAGGGTTGATATTATAATGACTTGGGAACAAACAACTGAACCCTACAGCTGACTCTTTGAGCACTAAGCACTCTCTGCCCTTTGCACTGACAGGCTGGGAGAGCTGGGGTTGTTCAGCCTGGAGAAGAGAAGGCTCTGGGGAGACCTTAGAGCAGCTTCCAGCACTGAAAGGGGCTGCAGGAAAGCTGGGGAGGGGCTCTGGATCAGGGAGGGCAGGGACAAGACAAGAGGATCATTTTTAAGCTGAAAGAAGGAAGATTGAGATGAGATCTTAGGCAGAAATGTTTTGCTGTGAGGGTGGGGAGCCCCTGGCCCAGGTTACCCAGAGTAGTGGTGGCTGCCCCATCCCTGGAGGGGTTCCAGGCCAGGCTGGATGGGGCTTGGAGCCCCTGATCCAGTGGGAGGTGTCCCTGCCCATGGCAGGGGTGGCACTGGATGGGCTTTGAGGTCCCTTCCAACTTGAACCACTCCGTGATTCTACGATTCTCTTTATGTTACACAGTCAGGATCAGGTAGTGGCTGCAGAAAGAACAAGTAGCAAAATTGATAATAAGCTCTAATCATAAATTTAACAGTAAAGAAAGCAAGAGGCAAGGAAAAAAGCCATCCTTCTCGTCTGCTTTCACTAAAGTCTGCTCTCAGAGCAAAGTGCTGGGATGCCCAGCCTGACCTGATAGCCTTGGGCTATTTCAGACCTGTCATTTTTCGCACGTTGCTGTGAAAGCCGAATGTCCTGAACCACCCTGTGTCTGTCCCACAGTGCTCTGTGACCTGTGGGGAGGGAACTGAGACCCGGCAGATCACGTGCCGTGCTGGCGACCGGTGCGATGGGGAGAAGCCAGAGGCAGTGAGGGTTTGTAAACTCGCTCCCTGCAACGGTAAGAGAACATTTTATCATGACTGGGAGGGTGTGGGTGACGATTCCTGTCACGGTGCAAAGAGCGCGGTGCTGGGGAGAGCCTTGGATACAGATTCCCTCCTGGAGTGAACTCCAGCAGGAAATAAAAGGCACACATTTAGATCCAAATGAAAGGTTAGCTTTCTGTGTCGGTGTGTGCAGGTTTCTGAGATGAGGCAGAGCGCAGGCGGTGTGCACACCAAACCTGTGCAGTATAAGGACGCTGTGCTGTCAGCTGACAGGCACATACCACCATTCATCTCCTGCGTGTGAGAAAATACCCCTTCCTCGGAGACTGTCCTGCTTTTTTCCAGCCAAAGGTGCTCTGTCATGCAGTCCTGGACATTACTGATAACAGGTGATCGGTGCTTCCCACACAGTGGGGTCTCTTGTGAACATGTTGAAATCAGGGCTTCAAACGTGTTCCCGTAAGTTGCATTTGCAAAAATCTTAGAGGTGAAGGTCAATCCAAAGGGAATCCTGATCACCGTCTGAATCCCGGGGGAGGTTTTACAAGCCTGCCAGTTGAGAAAATGAAGAGAAGAGATATAAAAAAGGTATTACAGAGGATCAATAGGTCCGTGGGAGTCTCATTGCATTGTCCTCACTGAATTTTTTGAACAGAATGTTAAGCTTTTTATGACAACAAAGCCTTTCTTCCTTAAGGTCCACAACTCTGAGATTTGAGGCGCGTTTGTTTCTTAAATCCTTCCTGGTAGTTCTAACTCTGATCAGTAGCTGGTAGAAAAAAGTAGGAGTTCTCTGAAGGTGCAGTGTGTGACTCCATCAGCTTCCCACAGGTGTGGCAACGGTCCCTGCTTCTGCTCCAGTTTGTCACGGAACTCAGAGCAGAAAACAGTTCTAGGATCAAGGAAGAGTTAGGAAGTGTGGTATCCACTAGGTGGGAGCAAATGCCTGGCTGTGCTGCTGGTTAAAATCCTCTCTTACACTTATTTCCAAAACTGGAAGAAATAAGGGCTACATCTTTACAAAGCTGTTCAAGCAGTATTTTTCCCCTTAAGCTTTCCCTTAAAGGATCCATACCTTATTTAGGATTTTATTGAACAGCCAGTGTTAAATTCCTACCTTTCAAACCCCAGCAGCACACAATCCTTTCTCTCTGTGCAAGAATTGTCTTGTCTCTCAGAGGCTCCTTCGGGTGGGCTTGACAAGTGATTCACCACCTTACATGCAAGACTGCTGTGAGTTTAACCTTAACAGAGCTGCCACGCGCATTTGCTGCTATTTCTTTTGTGCTGTGTGCATTTCCCTTCCATTCTGTTTCAAAGGGTGTTTCCCTGCAGGAGAAGGACCCCCCAAGCCTCTGTGGAGCCCAGTCTAATTGGGTGGCAAAATGAGGATGCCTCGCAGGGGTCTTTCTCTTAAACTTTCTATGTCTTTGTGATAACAAGGAAGGCAGGATTTTATCCTGCAGGTCCTTAGCCATAAATCAGAGCAGCAGTCATGTAACTGTGGCTGTGCCAGAGGAGCAGAATGGGCTTTGTGGACAGCCTCTGCAGAACAGACCTTTGAAAAGTCTTTATATGAGCTCTCCCTGCTTTGCAACACAAGATACAGGATGAGGAAAGTATGGGTTGCTCTAAACTATAGTCCCTAAACACCAGTTTCCATCGAAAGCTGAGGTGGGACACTGTCAGCAAGCAGGGTGCTCACAGGCACAGCGCTGCCTCCTGCGAGAGCTGTGGTGATTCTGAAACCCAGCGTGAACGGTTGTAGGTGATTTCAATCTTGTTAAAATTCCACAGGGAGCTGCAACGCTCTCTCGTGTCTTCTGCTCTCAGTTACCGTGCAGCCGGGCACAGACTGTGAGAGGGAGCCTTTCCACCATGAGCACCAGCAGGAGGACGCCAGCGCTTCCGTACAGAATAGGAAATGGGTCGCTAAGTGGTGCAGAGTTAACCTCAAACATAAGAAAGGGGGATTCTGTGAGTATGCTGCTCACCGTTGTGCTTGTAGAACCTGTGGAGAGTAGAGCACTACAAACCCAAATCTTTGCACTGTCGCTTGAGCGGTGACATCTCCCCATCGCAAACCGGTTCCACAGGAGCTGGGAGAGAAACGGGCCCGCTAAGACGCAGTCATTGCCAGCAAGCACCGCTTGCTCTGTTCGGTGACCCCGTGTGCTTTGACTTCTGTACTGACACAAACCACAGTGCGCTAACGAGACAAGCCATAATTTTCCAGGTCAGGTGCTTTCATTTACGTGGAAGCGTAAGGATTATTCTGTATACAATGCAAAGATTTGTGTTTCAGTAGTAGCTTTTCTAGTATAGAGGAATGATCAATGTGAAATTTCCCCTGCTCAGTTCCTGCTGCAATAGCCTGCTGGCTCCTGCCTGGAGCTGCACAGTCAGTGCCAGGTTGCCCAGAGTCAGCAAGCATCCCTCCAAGGAAGCACTTTGGGATGAGGAGCAAGGAGGATATTACACGCTGCAAGCCTGTAATTTGCTATTTATAAACAACCCCTCTGATGTCCATGTGTGTGATTTTACCACGTTTGGTGGAATCAGGGTGATTTACGCCCATGGAGAGGCTGGGTTACAGTTCCTGCCTTAAAATAGGACAGCCTGGGTGCCTGACCTCCTGTTGACATGGGGTGAGGCAGTGTCTGCACAGGGGTGAGAAAATAGTACCTACCAAAAGGTGATTTAATTTCAGAGCTTAATGAGTGGTGTTACCTGCCATCCGTTGCTCATTAAAGTGTGGGCTCCCTAATTGCTAACTGCGAGTGGCGGACGGGGCAGGGACCAGACCTTCGCAATAGCTGGGGTCAGCTTTTGCCTTGCACGTGGTAATTTTGCACACTTCTATTTTAAGTAAAGTCCATCAGTGCCATTTCAAGGCAGACTCAGGGAAATTCTGCAGATGGAAACTTTCCGCTGGTCTCTCCCATTAGTGTCTGGATACTTAAAGGATGCACGGAGCCACTCCTTTGTCCCCAGTGCCACGTTTCTGTCCTGTGAGGTATTAGGTGTCTGTGCTCTGATTCTGGAGGGCTGCAGGAGATGGGTAGGAGATGTGAATGTCCCACATTTCTCAGGAGTCCCAGGTGCCAAGCCGAGGACAGGTTGGGCTGGAATGTGACCCCAAAGCACACAGTCTGTCTCGAGAGTCGCTGTAGATGTTGGTGGGAAGGTAAATACCCTGCTCTGCCTTGGCTTTGGAACAGCAGGTGCTCTTCTGAAGTGACGGCCCTGCTGCCAGGCTGGACAAGGTCACCTTCCAAGGTTCTGTCTGTGTTATTCCTCTGGGTGTTCGTGCTGCAAGGCACACGACAGTCCAAACTGCACAGTATAAATGAGCAGCAGGATGAGTTAGACACAGGGAGGATAACTGAATCTCCTCGTTTTACAAGCTGCCAACAGTGCAGCTCATTTCAAATGCGTAGAGCCAACCTCTCATCATCTCTGTGCCCACCTGTGCTCGGATACTAATGGAAAATTTCCTCTTCCTGGTAAATTAGAGTGAAGTTCTAGCATAAACTCCCATTCCCAGACAACACCCAACTGCCCCGGGAGCTCATACCTTGATGCACAGTCAGTACAAGGGGCTGCAAGATAAATAACAAGCTGTGCTGTCTGTCTACTCACGAGTGTTGCAAACTCTCTGTGTCCGTCCCAGTCCTGTTAATGGCAGAACTCAGGACCTCACGTCCGAGCGCAGTGACAGCCCGAGCATTGGTGTGCTTGGAGCTCACTATCAAAGCTTGTTTTCCTTCTGACTTCTTGTGTTACACCTTTTCTGCCAGTTCAGCTCAATGCAACCACTGCATCTCTGTGGAACAGATATTCCACAAACGCTCAGAGAAACACATTTTGGGATCTCTAACACATCTTTGACCATCTTTTCTCTGGCTGAAAGAGATGCCTCACACTTAACTTCAAGGCATCTCACATCTGACCTATCTGTTAAAAGCTTTCCTTTTGCTCTCCAGTTACAGTGAGGTGCCTGAAGCACTCAGGCTTTATCCCAACAAAACAGGTTGCCCAGAGCAGGGGTGGCTGCCCCATCCCTGGAGGTGTCAAAGGCCAGGCTGGATGGGGCTTGGAGCCCCTGAGCCAGTGGGAGGTGTCCCTGCCCACGGCAGGGGGTGGGACTGAGTGGGCTTTGAGGTCCCTTCCAGCCCTTCTTTAAGGGAAGGTGTAATTGTTTTTAATGCCGTTTAACAGTGATGCCGTCAAGCTACAAGGGAGGGTGATTCGGGGTGAGCAGAACTGTGTTAGGCCGGGAATTTGGAAGCTATGGTAAGAGAGCGCTGGAAATGGTTGTCTGTGGCCCTCCGCAAATACAACTTGCCTTTCCACAAGTCTTCTGCATGCACAGAGCCAACATTTTTAAGGTGACCACTGATTTCTTTGGTGCCCAATGAGGGTTAGTTTTTAGGGTGAATTCTGTAGGGGCTGAAGCAGCTCGGGTTGCCTGTTCAGAGCAGCCCATAGTCTGTCAACACAGGCGGAACTTCACCTGTGCCCACCCACACGTGTCTGTGCATCTCGGTGCCCTTCGCTGGGTTTACAACCAAGGCTGTTTGTTTTGCAGATGAGCCCTGCATGGGAGACAAGTCCATCTTCTGTCAGATGGAAGTGCTTGCGCGTTACTGTTCCATCCCTGGCTACAACAAGCTGTGCTGCGAGTCCTGCAGCAAGCGCAGCGGCACCCTCCCACCGCCCTTCCTTACGGAGGCTGCTGAAACCGAAGAGGCAGTGATGTTGGACCAGAGCGATCTGCCAAGGGCTTTGATGGCACCGACCCCTGCGGTTCCCCACCACGCACACCTCCTGCCTGGGAGAAGTTCTCCGGGCAGGCCTCCCTTTGCAGAGGATGTGGATACGCGCAGCTCCCCGTCCAACGCTAAGCCCAAAGGTGCTGAATTTCCACAGTGGAGAGCTCCTCAGGCAAGGAAGACTTCGAGGCTGTTTGCTTTGCTCCACCAGCCGCCTGCCAACAGCAGCAGCCTCAGCCCCCATCATGCCCTCGCGCTGGCAGCAGCTCTTCCCGTGGCGCCAGCTGACACCACCGTGGCAGGTGCTGCTTCTCCACCAAGAACCTCAAGGAAAAGCGAGAAGAGATGGCCTCCGAGGTCCTCCACCGTGGAAAGATGAACCCGTGTGCCTTGAGGAGGACAGCCGCGGAGAGGCTTCGGGCGCTTGGGGTTTAGCTTCCGTACTTCCAGACACCACGGTGCATGCTGCTTCCCGCAAGCAGGACACTGCAGGTCATCACCTCCTCTTCCATGTAAATACAAAGAATGAGAAGTGCTGGTTCACTTTCTGGTTGTTCCCATCCTCCTCCCATCCCTGGCCAGCGTGAGCGTGTCGGAGGAAAGCACCAAAGAATATTGCGAGCAGGAGTCGCTGAGGGCGCCGGTCAAGCTCTCGCGCAGAAGAGGGGCCTCGGCGCTTACCGCATTGTTTTGGGTTTTAAACACTCCTGCCTAGAAAATGCCCCTCTGCAAGAGGTACCAAACGTTTACATGACACAAAATACTTCTACAATGGAATCTGTAAGACTTGTGCTAATTTATCTCTGTTGTATGAGCAAGCTCGCAGCTGTAAATACTGTACATGGCACAAAAGCAGTGTTATTTTTCTGAGTTCCGTGCTGTCAAACAACTGTTTAGCTGCGTGGCATTCCAGACAGTTGCTGGGTGCCTGCTGTCAAGCGCTGCCTTTATCCCAAGAGGGCAGTTTTAAAGCAGCGTCAGCATGAAGGGAGGAGTTCCATTTTCAAACAAGTTACAGGGCTTCTGGATATCAGCTATGCGATGGTTTCTTCTGAAGCAGGGGAAAAACATGGAAACGTAAAGGGATGAGGGTGCTTAGAGCCACCTGCCTGTTGGAAGTCAGCTTAGAAACCTCGGTGTAGTTCCAGCCAGCGGGATGGAAAAGTGATTTTCCGTGCCTATGCAAGGAACACTGACACCTGCGGGCTAGCCCGAGCGGGTCCTGCTTCAGTTTAGGAGCAGCGGCGCCATCCCGTGAGTCTCCTTGTGCCGAAGAGGCCAGCCCAGAGTAGGAAACCGTGTATATACTGTAAGTACTGTAACGTGCACCCGTCACAGATGTTTCCCAGGTGCTCTCTGATATTTGTGAAGCTGGAAAAGCATCCCAGGGGTAGAACAGGCGCTAATGAGAAATAAATAGCTGTGGCAAGGCTTAACAAGGTAATTTTTTCCTCCTGGAAGCATTGATGTAAAGGTGAGAGATATTTATTTTTCAGCACCGTTTGCCTCTGAACCTCCACAACCACAATGCATCCGACTGCAATAATGTAATTTATGTCAGTGCCCGTCTTGTTCACAGCCCACCCGACCACACGCTCCTGCGTGTTGCTGTAAAGTACTTGTATATAGGATGGAAACTGAAGATATTTATTAAAATAAGTCGATTTCTTGATAGTATTTTATGTACTAAATATTTACTGTAAGGGCAGTTGGCTGTTCTCACCAGGGTAAAGTAGAGCTGTAATTATATACCTGCACGCACGATGTCGGATGGATAGAACAGGAATCTGAGCTGATGAAACTACTGCAGAGAAGCTGTTGATCTGATTCTTTCAAAACAAAGTCTTACTACAGGCATCTTTAACTGCTAAGTAGGTTATTAAAGTTCAAGGTGCAATTCTTGCTCCCCCAGGCAAGCCCCCCTGGCTGGCCCATTGACAGCGCAGTGAGTACATGCCCCTAAAACGCTATGAAGTGGATCAGGACCCCAAAGGTTAAATTCAGGAAGCATCTGTAGGGATGATAGGGAATCACTGGGAAGCAATAAGGGTGAAAAGCACTGGGGGAAGGCTCTAGGTAGGCTGAGATATAGGTAGGTTGATTCAGTTTGGGGAGGTACAGGGTCACACCGTGCCGGAGGCATCCTGTGTCATGATCCGTGCCACCTAACCTGCGGAAGAACCGATCCAGCACCTCTACAGAGCTGCTGCTGCCCTTCCACAAAGCAGGAGTTCAGCAGATGGCATGGACGGTCCCCGAGCCTCCAGCAGACAAATAGCAAGGTGTGTTTCTCTAAAATCCCCCACTCTGCTTCCTCCCCATCTTTACCCTGTACAGACACACAGCGTGGGTGTGGATGATCCTTGTACCTTTCTGGTTTCTGTTCTACCAAGCTCTTCCTCCTCCCACCGGGTGTGCACTAGGGACACTGCTTGTTGTACCGGGGAGCACGCAGCAATAAAATCTTTTATGTCACGACTCTTTCTCTGGTTTCATTCCCGGGGACAGGCTGGGTTGGTCAGTGTTCATGTTTCATCTTTTGCAAAATGCCGTTTACAGAGTTCATTAGAATTAAATATCTAATTTGATTCTTGAGAACAGAGATTCCTGCTTTGTACCCTGGGAGAGTGTGCAGTTGCAGGGAGAGTGGGGGAAGGAGTGTGCTCCCAGTGATTGCTGTGACTTGAACTGCAGCCTTACGCTCAGGAGGAGGTTTGATGCTCTTTTTGTAGCCCGTGACGCTGTGTAACCTCCTCTGAGAGGGGCAGTGCCAGGCAGAAAGCAGGCAAGCTGCAACCCCCACCCCCCATAATGAACAGAAATCCACAAGCATGGACCCTGCACTGGGTGTATGTTGGGAACGATTGCTCCAATAGCCAGAGGAAAGGGCACTATTATCTCCTGAGGCTGTCACAAGCCTCCAAGACAGCTTCCCACGCAACAGCACCGTCTGCTTCAAGACCTACTTGAACAACCCCAAACTGGTAGCTGCAGCCCCACACGTGATTCACCTCCCGCTCAGCAGCTTCCCCCTAACAACAAAACACCTTTCAAAGGAGAAGAAGAAATTAGAGCGTGAGAGAGCCCCACAATGCATCAACACTTCCCGAGCCGTTCTGAGAGAAAGCAAGCAAACGTTCACACTATCTCACCTGTGAGCAGCTCACCTGGAACAACAGCCCCACCGTGGCTTGTCTGGTTGCAGTTCCACATGTCTCGGTGCACACACACGCACAGGCGGCACTTGCAGCTCAGCAGGGACACGGCAATTTTCTTCCAGGCAGGAAAGGCTTCCTTTGAATGAGGTTTTTTGCGGTCCAGACGGTTTTTTAACTCTATGAGGCCAGACAGCACTGTTCTGAGCCTCATGATGTCTCCTGAGGTGTAAAACCACATAGAAATCCCCTAATCAAAGTGAGAGATTGACGTTTCCATCCTGTGCAGAATCAACGGAGAACGTCTGCTCCTTGACCTTGAAGTGCCTGCGGTGGGTCTGAGGTCTGGGAAAGCTAAGGAAGTTTCTGCCTTCTCTCTCTGTCCCCATATTTATTGTTTAAAATGGATGGCTCTTCTTTTGACTGCGGTTGATTGACGTGGAGGAAAGCAGCAAGCATTCAGTTCACGGTTGGTGCTTTTCAACTGAGAGAGGGAGAAAGAAGGAGAGGGAGAGGAGAGACCTGTGGGTTGAAATAAAAAGTTTTAATAAAACAATATAAAACTATAATGATATTAGTAATAATATAGTAATATAGTAATTACTAGCAATTATCTAGTAATTACTAGCAATCACTAATATTTAGTTAATAAGTAATTAATTACTAGTAATTAGTAGTAATAATCCTACTGCTACTAAAATATACAAATCTACACTCAGGCTGTTCCCCAAAACACGTGGTCCCAGCAGTGAAGATGAGGCAGCGCACACCCAGCAGCGCCGCTCCAGCGGGCACAAAGATCGCAGCAAGCACAGACGTCACGGAATGCAGAGCACTGGGAAGGGGATGCCGGAGCAGAGCTGGATGCACCCAGAGCAGGCAGGAGCCGAGACAAAGAGCCCTGTCGCCAGGAAGCATCCTGCTCTGTACTGAGCGCAATGTTTATAGCATGGAATACTTTCCTTGGCCAGTTCAGGTCAGCGATCCTGGTTCTGCTCCTCCCAGTGTAATGGTCTCGCTTTCCTCTAAAATGTGAGAAACTGAATAAGGTCCTTCCTTTCCCTAACAGCAGCTATAAACATCAGCATTCTTCTTATATTAAAATCTAGAGAAATGGCAGCGGCTGAGAAGAAAACTAATACTGCAGTGACTCATGCTGCAGAGACTGAGAAGTGAATTGCCACTGCCCCAGCTAAAACCAGGACAGCAAGCCAGCACTTTCTCACCACAGAGGAGACACCTGGACACATCCTCAACTGAGATGATGCTCCTGCCTCACGCTGACAGCTAGTGTCTCCCGTGCCTTGCTGGGGAACAAGGACTGGAGTTGTCAGAGCTGCTTGGTTTCAGCTGCTGGTGGAGGCATTAGGAGGATCCCACCAGGTGCCAATCACCTTGATGGCCTCACCTGACCCCTTTCCCCGTTGGACCCAGCTCTGCATTTAAGCTCGGGGGTAGGAGATTTGTTTTCTCCTTCAGTGGCAGCAGTGCTGCAAAGGCTCCTTTTTCTGGCTGGTGTTGCTGCTTTATTGCTGTTTCTGTTTGGGTGGTGTTATTGCACTGCCTGTGCGTCAGCTCCGTGGGGCAGTGTGCATGGTGGGGGGCATTTTTTTTCTTGCTGTCATTAGGTTTAAGCTAATGTCCCCGGTTTTGTCATAATGTCTGCATTACTTGAATTAGTGGCAGTATGTGACTTAATGGGTTGTTTTCCTTCTACTGGCTGATGAAAATAAGGCCAGAGCATGTTCAGTTCAAAACATGCCTGTTTTTACTCTTTGCTTTCCTGGTTATACCTAGAAATGTTTGATCTGGTAACAGAGTGAGTTGTGATGCAACTTCTGACCTCGACTATGTCTTTTCTTGTGGATTTGACCCTAGCCCAGAAGAAAGGGCTTTTTTTTTTTTTAAAGGGGGAGACCCTTCTGAAAGGCAGGAAAGCCTTGAAAGCCCACAGCACAGACACCTCTTCCAGTTCAAGTCAGAGCCCTGGAACTTCTCTTCTTCCTCTGGGTGCAGACAGGTAAGCTGGGTCTGGAGCATCCCTTGGCCTTCCTGATGTTCCTTTCCTCTACCCTTTGAACTTATGAGGAGGAAGAAGGCTCCTAGTGATTGTAGTGGGATTTGAACTTGTAGAGGTAAAATGAGGCTAGGCAAAGCCTGTCAGCCTAGGAATGAAGGCCAAATACTTCTTTTTCCCCTGCTGCTGGTTTAAAAGCTACCGTTGCCCTCTCGTCACAGAGGCTTGAACAAACTGCTGGAGCTGAGAGTACCCTGCTGTGCTGGGGAGCACTCTGTGTGCCGAGGATGGCTCTGGACTGCTGCTCCCCCAGCTGTAATAGCTCTGTGTGAGAGGGCTGGCACCAGGGGCTGTAACACTTAGTTCCTGACCCTGCTTCTTAAGGCTAAAACGAGAAACCCAGCCCTGATGTGCGAGGCAGGCATCCCCCGCACCCCAGGACAGCAGTGGTTGCAGGTGACAGCCCTCCAGCCCTAGGGCTTGGTAGCCTGGCTTTGGGCTGCTCTCTCCAGTCCCTCCTTCCTCCTCTCTCCCTCCTCCTTGCATCAGGCAGGAGCTGGCGGGGTCTATTCCCTCTCTGCTGCACCCCGGGCTGCAGCCTCCCTCCTCGCCGCACTGAACGAGGAGCTGCTGCGGAGCTCTAGCACCAGTAAGTGGGGGGATCCCATGTGGGGGGCTGCTTTCAACTTGGGGTGGGCTATTCTTCCTCTCTGCAGTAGCTGGGAGCTGTGCTCAAACTGCAGGTGCTTTGTTAGCAACAGGTTTGCGTGTGTCTGAGGTAGGATGCTCATCCCGCTGCTCCGAGGTGTGTACGGGGGTGCCCCACTATTCCCAGGAATATAATGCTGCCTGCCTGGGGCTCCGGGCGATGCCAGGCATCTCATCCCACTGCTGAAACCAGCCGCGGGCAGCACCGCTTGTGCCTGGGGGGACAGGGGGTGGCAGCAGGAGCCTCTGGCAGCAGCGGCTTTGTGGCTAAACTGCCTGAGGGGGCCACAGGACAGAACTTCCCCAGCAGCAGGGACACAGCAGCTGTCCGGCCGGCGAGGACACTGCGCGTGATGGCAGGGAAGCGTCAGTCTTGCTGTTGCTGGAAGCAGCAACCTGAATGTGCCGGCTGCTTCATTCCTCTGCGGAGTGTCAGGGTTTTATCTCTTCCCCCTGGGGAAGTCTTGCTGTGGAATAAGGGGTGAGCAGAGCTGTGTGTGTAACTTCATTTTACCCTGCTGGACTACCAACGGCTGCCAGTTTAAAAGGGCTGAAATGATGTTGTGAGGGACAGGTGTCAAATGCTGCCTTTTAAGAGTTGCTCCGCTAAGCCTGGCAAACTTGCATGCTACAAATCAGAGCCAGGTTAATTCTGCTGCCCGTGAAAGTGCCAAAAGCCTCATACAGTGTTTTAGAGCAAGTTTTATAGTGGCTCTGCCTCTGGTAGCCTACACTATCTCTGCTGGTGCTAGCCGTGTAGCTGTGCTCAGACCAAGCCCCAGCTGTGCAGGGATGTACATAAGAATTCAACCCGAACTTAAATGTTATTTTGAAGGGGATCAACCTGAAAACTCTCAATACAAGCAAACTTGGGATTATTTATGTTGAGGACTACCCCTCTTAGTCAAGCGGACTTTCCTTGGCAAGGAAAACACCCTTCCGGACCGCACTGTCTGGGGCAGAGCAGCATTCCCATTGGTTTACCATATCCCTACTGCACATCGTACCCTGTGTTGGGTCACTGCTCAACTCCTTTTTAGTCAGCATCTCAGTAAAACCTGCTTTTCCCTACAGAGCTGTAACGTTTTGAAGTACAAAAGTCAATTTTATGTACCATGATTTGGTCAGGTACCTAACTGTTCAGACCTCGGACTAAAGCGAACACCCTGATGGGATGGGCTTGTGTCACTGTCATTCAACTTACCTTTCTCTGGACTTGTACTACACTTTTGCTGAATCCACCGGGGCTGCTGGCACAGTCGTGAACAGCAGCGTTGAAGGCTGAGGCACTCCCAGACTTTAGAAGAGGGCTATGAGAGACAAGTGGGTAGCAAACCACTGGGGGTGGTGTGGCTACTGCTGCTCTAGGAGCTCACAGAGCTCCCTGAAATGGGAGCAAGGAGATGGGGAGAAGATGAATCTAAAGCTACAAGTCAAGTGAGCTGGAGCCACTGCTCCCACAGCATTGACCTGTGATGTGACCTCATCAAGCTGGATCAATGGGTGGCTTCTACATGAATTCTGGTATGTGCAAAAACTGACCTGGAACTCACAGTTCCTCATCAGATGAGGACGTCTGTATGGTACAGCCGTTCCTACTGAAGAAGCAGAATGGGATTGCTTGTGCAGGCAATCGCTTCTTACAGGAGTGAAGCATCTCAAAGATAAACTGCATGTAACTGATTTGAATGGGGTCATTTCAAACTGAATGTGTGCTTTCAGCCCCTGACCTCTGAAAGACCCCAAACTTCTGCCAACTTAAGGGCAAGGCTTAATGTGTGTGGTCTGAGAAATTAATTGTGATGTGCAAGTTTGAATCTGACAGGAGGTAATGCTGTGTTGGATACATTAATGCTTTTAAACCAGGAGAGGTGAGTATTTTAGTCTTTGAATTATCATTACAGAATGCATTTCTCCTGGCATTAAAATCTAAGAATAATGTTTAAGTTTCAGCCTGATCTCTCCTTGTAGAATTATGTATATGGAATCTGCTATTCCAGCTTTGATATAGAAAATGGAAAGTACTAAGAGTACTGCACTGGCAGAAAAGCAATTGTCTCTGAAGGAAATTATTAACTCTGCCTTTATGAAGGAAGAGATACTATAACAAAAACCAAACCCTAACAACCTAAGGCTGGGATTCATTAAAATGCTGCTAGTCAACAGATGACACTGGTCAACATGGTTAGAGGGTGTTGGTTTTGCTGTTGCCTTCCAGGGGATAAACCTAGGTGGTGGAGCAACCTGCTGGTACTATTATTAGGACGTGGGTGGTATGGGTCATTAAATAACCTGCAAAGTTATTGTGATGGAGAGCTCAGTGGAGGTGCCAAATGGAATGAGCTTTTTCAGGGCTGAAACAGGCATATCTGTGTCTAATTTACAAGAGGTGCATGCAGTGGTAACTTCCATTAGCTGTTTTCACTGAGGTCTTAGAGTCTTAACTTGGTGAAATACCGCTTAATGCTCATAAGTGACAAAAAGGATTATCAGGAAAGAGGAGATGACAAAGCAGGATATCTTACTGTGCCACTGAAGCCACTGGTTTCTTCCAAGTCACTGTGCTGCATGCCAGTCTCCTCTTCATCCCTGATGAAGGATGTGGTGTATCTGGACCAAAAAAAAAAAAAAGAACAGAAAAGCAGACACAGGTGACACTAGGGAAGAGAACTCTGGACAAAAAAACCACCTCAAACGTGACAGCTTCAACACCACGGGTTAGAGAGAGCCTCTCCGTATGACAAGGAGCAGGTGAAATCTGCCCTCTGTTTGAGGTGACTATCAACGTTATCCAGGCAAGGCTTAAATTTTAGTGGAAATTGCTCAGTGCACAATGAAAACTGAGTTGCTGAGGCAGTAAATTGGAAATCAGGAGTACTAAATGGGTTCAAATGATGCAAGCAAGTCACAGAAGTAACTTACCAATTGATGGGTGAGTGGGTATTTGAAGTGACTACAGATGTTGATGTTGCTGTGCCTGGCCAGTGAAGCAAATAGTTAGCAAGCAGGAAGGTACAGGGAGAGTTCACAGTGCTTCCCTGTTCTACGGCCCTTCTACAAGCTATTGGCTCTTTGAGGTGATACTGTGCTAAATCCTTGCTATAACGGGTTTTCCTTCTGCTTAGTTTATAGTTATGAAAGGTGTTGCCTCTGGACAAATCTGACTTGGTTACAGCCGAGGGTTAAGGATTCATCTTGGAGTTGCCACATGAGTAGTCCACCTCACCTGCCCTCTGACAAGGCAGACTCTTCTGCTTAGCTTCTAGCGAAGCACAACAGGATATTCCACTACCTGAGAACTTGGATAAGGAGGTAAAAATACTATTTAACTCTAAGTAGTGATCCCTGGTGTAGAATCATTAGGTTGGAAAAGACCTTTGAGATCATCAGCTCCAACAGTACCTGTCCAATACTAAACCATGTCCTCGACCACCTCACCTACCTGCCTTTTAAACCCCTCCAGGAATGGGGACACCAACACCTCCCTGGGCAGCCTCTGCCAGTGGCTGAGAACCCTTTCCATGAAGAAATTTTTCCCACTGTCCGATCTAAACGTCCCCTGATGCAGCTTGAGGCCATTTCCTCTCGTCCTGTCAATCACCTGGGAGGAGAGATCAACACCCACCCCTCTGCAACCTCCTAGGTAAAATGCAAACCATATAAAGCCAAAATTAATTTAATACTAAATGTGCAGCTGTCTGGGTTTGAACTCAGAGGTATGGAGGGGGTAACTAATGTTCTTTTAGGCTACAGCTCCCAAAACCATGTCTATTACTAGACTTAAGGCTCTTCCACTAGTAGTTTACACACCTTTACTGCTTTTTTCACAGCAAATGCCTGCAAGGAGGGTGTTGGCTTTGTAACCCTGGATCTGCTATTGTGATTTCTGCCAAAACTAGATACTTATTGGGTACTTTCTTCCAGGTTTGATATTTATATGCCCCTCCTCCTTTGATTTGTAAAGGAGGCACTTCTCTTCTCTTGTATGAAAACCAATTAGAGCCTTAAAGTCAGTCTTGTATTGAGGTGGGTCTTACAGCTAAGAAAGGAATACGTTCCTGGTCATGGGCTCTGTTTGCTTTCATTCCTATCTTGCATTGGGCAATAGAGTTTCTACGCTAAAATAGACTTAAATCAGCATGATAGCGCTCTTGCATATTTTTCAAGATAAGAATAGATATAATCTAGTACAAAGGACCCTTGTGAGGTGGCATTTGTGTTGGTATTGCTCTAGTTCAGGCTGCTGGCGTCTCACATTCTCCTAGGAGAATGGAGGCTGGGAAAGACAAGGAAAATTCTTCATTCCGCTTCAATAATTCTATGGAGAAACCAATTTTCTAGTAAAATGGAATGAAAATAAAACCCCCACATATCTTATGTTTAAAAGCCATACAGGAGGTGATGTCATAAATACTGACAAATCCTATTGCCCAGGCTTTCCATTTCAGAAGAAAGGCTGTCTGGTTAGGCGGGAAATTTTAGCTTTGATGGCTGGGCTGAGGATAGCATGTGAGAAAGCTGTCACAAGCATAATATTTCTTGAGTTTTGTTCTCAATTTAGGCTTGCTTAGAGTTATTTTATGTTATTTACTGCTGGGTTCATACTTGGTTTGCCATAATGAGAGGAACTTCCTAACAGTCGGAGTTCTTAATGCTGAATGGCCCCTGGAGGGATGGCTGGGATAATCTCTACCCCATTTGCACATCCCATTACTATTCTAGCGGTGTGAATCCTGTCCTCCTTTGCCCCCCACAGCAGCACCTGTGTGACAGTAGGTTCTGTAGCTACCTTAAAAGATGATTTTTAACTTAGACACAAATCGATGTGAATCAAGGCTTAAAGTCAGACTTCTTTAGCGTTGCTGTTGAACGGAAGTCCCATTGCAGTTGTCTGATCCAAGGAGTGCTTTTAGGCTGAGCAAGTAATTCTGGTTTGGAACCTGAATTCCAACCGCTACCAGCTCCGCGTGGGAATCGCCTGTAAGGCAATGCTGGCTCTTTCAGCCACTCGGGGACCTGTCGGCTGCAGTGGAAGGGTGGGTGGGAAAGCAGCTTAACCTGCTTAATTAATTACTTAGGACCCTCTCTTCCCACTTCATAGGATGAGACTTCCTCTAGGGACACCTCAATCCTTCAAAAGAAAGCCCTTAATTGCTTACTGCAGGGCACGTGACAGAGCAGATTTGTTTGCAGTAGCTCCTGGCAGTTTGCAGCCCTGCAGCAGATTGAAAACTAACACGTCTGAGTTCCTGTACAGACTAGTGAAGCGCTGTAAGCATTCCAAAGCTGAGTTCCAGTCACTCACTCTGCGGAGACATACACAGAAGCAGGCACTGCCATCAATTAGCTTGCAACTTGACTGAGCAGATTCTAAATGGCTTGCTTTGTTTGCCAATTATTGTGCACTCGTGGTTCTCCTATCTAAACTATGACTACACCTGCACCCTCTGACCCACTCTCCAGGTTACTCTGTGCACATTAATGCTCCAAGCAATGTCAGCTCTGACCGCTCTAACAAGCGGAGATTCACACACAGAGCCTTAATCTGCACTTTATATCGGATAGTTCAGCTTTGTGCCAACTACCTGGCCAATATTGAGGGACTGGGAACAGTAAAAATCATCTGCTGAGCTGGAAAGTGGCAATTTAGGAGACTCATCTCCCATTTGGTGGGGGGTTTAGTGCTGCATAAAGCCTGGAGGTGATCGTTTAAATGTCCGTGTAGCTTAATCCGAAACACTTAGCAGTAAGTGCTCGCTGGAGTAACTCTCCAGAGGAAAAGCTCAGGTCAGTTCAGATGATGTTTGGTGGGGTCCCTGGCCACTTTCCCACAATGGAGGGGAAGCTGCTGCTTGCAGAGTGGATCTCAGGAGTACTGAATTAAAATAATTAAATTCTACTGAAAACTTTTCAACTAGGGGCTTGTTGCCCCTTCTGAGTGCAAGTAATGCGCTAATAAAAATGGACAAATAGATGGTATTTAGTAAAAATGGACAAAAACAAGGTATGTGGTGGTAGCAGAGGGCACTAAGGCTGTTTTGCTTCCATGTCTGACTCACAGGAACAGTGGACGTGGCTGATGAGCCAGCGTTAGCTAAGTAGAAGAGAGATCCAACAGCACTGCTTTGTACTCTTAAAACGATGCTAATGCTGCGGTGCTCGGTGGGTCTGTGTGCGCTGGTGAACAGGGAGAATGCTACTCTCTCATTATCTTAGCTTTTTTCCTACAGTGCTTTCATTAAAGTCTTGCTTCTCGGCCACGAAAACCCACTTAATTTAGGGAGAATCTTATACTTTCAGCAGAACAGCGATGCCTGCAGAGCAAAGACACAGTGGAGTGCACGCACTTGGCTTTCGGCGCAGTCCTGGCTTCTACAGCACTTGTCTTTATTGTAGCAAGCCCAATAATCCTCATACTGGACTATGTGGTGGAGTGAATGCTCTAGAGGGACAGTGCTCTAAGTGTTATTGTCTTTGAAAGCATCCCAAGTGCCAAGCAAACTGACTTAGAAAAGGATTTCTGAGAGTCCTTGTGTTTTCAGTACAATAGGACAAGAGCACTATGAGGGGGCGTGTTCTTATACCTGCACTTGGCCTTGGTAGGAAACACAACAGCTTTCAATTAGGTGTTGTGCACTTCCTGAACAGCTGCTCTCTGTGTGTGCCTGCTTCCTGACTTGGTGGCTATTAATTTGAGGTGTGGGTGTATATCTCTACCATCAGGACCAGTCTGAACCTTGTATGCAACGTGCCGTATCATTTGCTTGTGGAGAGCCTGCCTGATGAGTATTTCTGCTCCCTGTTGCTGAAATCAGTGGTAATACCAGCCTGGTTTCTGTCCCTGCTGCTGGCCGAGAAGACTAAGGCTAAAAAGACTCCTTCAAATCCAGATGCAAAAAGGCCACCAATAAATTCAGAGCTTTGAGATGTGAGTGGTCTTATGGGAATTCTTGGGAAGATGACAAAAAGCCATTTCCAAGAATAAGGGAGTTAAAATCTGCTTGGCTCCTTAATAAAGTGGCTGGGTAAGTGTGCCTGTGTGTGGAAATCATACTTTAACCTTATTTCAGGGAACAGTTGGCTGAGATTTTACTTAAAAATTGAAACAGCCTGTGACACATCACATAGGAAAACTTTAAAACGAGAAGCTGAATGGTGACTAAGCATCGGGGGGTGGGGAGGGAGCAGGGGGAGGTTTAGAAAGAAGCAGTAGGCAAGCAGCCTAAGCTCTAATCCTCTGACAATAGGTGAATTCTGTGTTCCTTTGCTACCAAAACATTAGATAACATTCATTTTGGTGCGTAACCAAGAGCTGATATTAAAACCACTGTCATTTTATCTATCTGTTGACGCTATAGATCTGTGTTCTTGTGCAGCTTCAGGACAGATAAAAAGGCAAAACAAGTAATGGACAAACTTCCAGTCTGTATTCAACAATAAGCCAAATGGGACACTTTGATTTTGAATGCTTCTGCGTGAATCACTAGGAGTCATGAATGCACCTGAAAGGAAGCGATTCATATGTTGGTGTCTAAGGGCAACTACTAGCAAGCAGCAAAAAATACTCAGCTATAGCAAGGTTTTACTAAGGTAAATTTTCAGCCTTACTCTTACTCACTTAGTCTGACGAAAGAATGAGTGTTTAATTGAAAACTGATATTTGAAAGTCAGAAGAATGAAGTGGGGTGGAAAAAGCAATATATATTCCAGACAAATGTGATACACTTGCTGTGAATGCTTTCCTGTCAGAATCTCTTGATTTGCATTTGAGATTTTGCTTTTTGGCAAAACGTTATGTCCTCCTAACCCAAGTGGGTGAGTAATCTGCAACTCAGTCTTGTGTTTGTTAGAGCAATGCTACTGATAGGCATCTTAATTATCATTAGACAGGGGAGGAGCAGTTTAAGATCTTTGGAAGAAGTACTCTGACAAAATATTTGCCTTGGCTCCCACTCATTCTCTCCAGATAAAAGGCTGTTAGGAGAGGATGAACAGTTTAAGTCTACTCATAAAGTCCTGTGTGCAACTGCCAGATGAGTCTCTCTCCCTGGAATTGTCCATTTAAAAATGAGAAATTGACTTCCATGAAGATGAACAAGTCTGCAGGATGAGCCAGCGCCAGTAAGAACATATTAGTTATTGCTGCTTGTTACTTATATTGTGGCTTTTCTTTCCTTTTTCTGAGCTGAAAGCCTGCCCCTTCCATGTGCCTAGGTGTTTCATGCAAAATTTCATCAAAATGGCAAGGTAAATAAAATATTCACTTGAAGAATAAGTTCTACTACCTCAGCTTCTAAATATCCTCAGAGTTTTACTTTGAAATTCAAGTCTTGTATTATGCAGGCCACCATTTCTGCTTCTAAGGGAAACAGACGCTAAGTACAAAGCAAGATTAAAACATACCTTAAGACCATTTCCAAGGAGTTGAGGACGCTCCAGTGAATTCTTGACATGGGAAAACAGCTGTTGTTCCTGTGGCCTTTCTCTTGGCAAAGATGGGTGGCTCCATAGAGTGAGTTTCTGCACTTCTGCCTGTCCCACACTCGAGCCTCACTTAGGAATCTGGTGTTGGGCTGTTGCTGAAGCCTCTGGGAGAGAAAGCAAAGATAGGCCGTGCTTATAAGGAACTGCAGACACACATCCTTCACCCGTAACCTTTTGAAACATATGATACTGTGATAAAGTGCTTCTGAAATTTACAGCAAAAGGGGAGATCAGATTGCCACATTTTAGCTTTTTAGATGAAAGGAACCCTTATCTTACTCTATTTCCCCATAGGTCACACTTTTGAGCCCTCTCATCTTTCCTGTGACTTCTTACAGACTTGACCCAAATCTGTGTTGAATTGAATTGACTGGAACTAAGTGAAAAAAAAAGAGTCACGAATAGCATGGAGTTATCTCTGGACGCTACTGTCCTGCTTATGTGCCACTAGGGCCACAGGCATTTTTGTACCTTACTCTGCTGTTGTCTTATGTTCAGCTGGGAACGTGGTACAAACCTCAGATCCTCACCTGCAGGAATGCCATATGGGCAGCAATTCCCCTGTTTGCTCCTGTCTCACCGCACGTTGCTGGGCAGCACATCCCCATTGAATCACATTCTGATTTTAAGCTGGTTTCCATAGGAAATGGTTGCCTGGCTGGCAATCAGACCTCTTTCCCTGCTATTTCATCCTCCAAGAACATGACTTTTCAGTAAGGCAGGGGTCAGAGGTGACCAATTCCATTCTTATACTGCTTTGCACACCCTTCTTAATCCTGAGAATAGCTGCTAACAGCACTTCACTGTATTGGAATTGTTCACAGTTGATCTTTTTACAGTTTTTTAGGCAAGAACAATTTGCTCTTCTCTGTCAACAGCTTTTCCTGACCCACTGAGCCATGGGGTAAACCACAGTCCTCCTCCTTTCTGATACATTTAGAGAGTGAGGTCCTGCTTTTTGCCATCCTCCAGCAGCTGCATTTTGTAGGCAGGATTTTTTAACTCTTCAGCAGAACAGAGATGCTCTCATTGGGGTTGGGGCTGCAGATGTGACCGAGCCTTGGCTGCAGCTGGTGGTGGTTTCTGGAGTTGGTCGGGGAGTGGGAAGAGAAGACTCTTGCCTGTGTTCTCAGGTCGGAGGGGAAGGGGCTTCGTGGTGGTTACGGTCTCCTGTGCCGCCACGACGGTCAGAGCCCTCCCCATACAGGAACCTGCCTGCGTTCCGACCTGAGCCCGTGCTGCTTGGGAACCCCACGTGGAGCGGCCCCGGGGCACAGCGAGAGCAGAGCCCCTGCCCAGAGAGGAGCTCTGTGCGTGTGTGAGTGTGTCCGCGTGTGCGAGGGGGGGATGCTCTTGTCCTCTGGCACGTGGCCTGGAAGCGTCCTGCTGCTGCTCGGCAAAGGCTCGCGGAAAGCAGGATGGGAGCATTGTAATCCTCGTG
Organism: Phaenicophaeus curvirostris; assembly: GCF_032191515.1. Taxonomy (NCBI): domain Eukaryota; kingdom Metazoa; phylum Chordata; class Aves; order Cuculiformes; family Cuculidae; genus Phaenicophaeus; species Phaenicophaeus curvirostris. The sequence goes on from NC_091395.1 coordinate 1,423,501, forward strand.
TCTGGCTGCACTTGAAATCCCCTTTCCCCATTGCCACTGCCAACCTGAGCTGGATGTGCGGCATCGGGGCCGGGTGAGACGCCCCCCGGCACCTCCCGGCTTGTTTCCTCAGCCCGGCCTGCGCCTCGGGTTCACCCTGCAAACCAGTATCAGTCAAACAAAGCTGTGAAACTTCTCTGTCTGTACTTAGGGGCTGGGGGCCTGGGGTGTGTGCGGCGTGGGATCTGAGTTATGGCCACACCGATCTGGCCTGGGAGCGCCTCAGGACGCCTCCGGGCTCCCTCCCGGAGCTCCACACTGGGCCTGCGGAACGGGGAGCAAAGCCCAGGCTGTAACTGTGCTCCCAGCTCGGCCCGGTGCCTGGAGGAGCTGGATTCCCCAGCGTTTCCGTACCGAGTCCTCCCCCGAACACAGGCTTCGGGACATTTGGATCCCCTTCTCCCTTGTGCACGTGAGAAATCCTTGTAATAAACCTGGCGCTTCTGGTTTTGTTCGATCCAAATGAAGGAGAGATGAAATAGGAATGAATCGCTGTCACCTATGAGGAGTTCTAGTTATTGGAAACATGGTTAAGGGCTTCTGAGTTTGTTTCACGGGTCTTTGTTGCTGTTACCTCACGGAATTGTGTGTTGCTCCGCAAGGCTTCCTCTGGGAGCCACCCGCGTGTTTGGTCTGGTTTAACTGGAAGGCCGCTCAGCCCCCAGAATGTTTTGCAGTGCCTGGGGAGCGTGTCTGGCTTTGTACAGACTTTATTAGGGGCCAGTTTAATTCCGCAGGGGGCGTTTCCCGTTCCCTGGAGCGGCTGGGAGCGCGTTACGCCGCTGGGTGACGGGGACGCCGCGTTCGCCCGGCGGCCCCCGGGCAGCCGCCGCTCTGCCCGCCCCGACGGGGCTGCGGAGGGCGGGGCGGCTCCGGCCGCTTTGTCGGGCACCAAAATAAAACCGGGACGGCCCCGCGCCGCCTGCCGGGTGTTTCCGGGGAGGGTTTGGGCCCCGGCTGCAGGAGGCCGGGGCGCCGGCGCTGGAAACGGGGAGAGCGGGGCTGGGACCGGCGCCGCCATCGGCCCCGCACGGACACGGCCCCGAGCGCTCGGCGACCGCCTCGAGGGAGGGAGAGACACAGCGAGAGCCCGAGCAGCCGCCCGGAGGGACCCGCCTGCCACACGGCGGGGGGACACACAGACACGGGGACGGACAGAGGGACACGGGGACAGATGGACATATGGATAGACAGACGGACACGGGGACGGACAGACCGACACAGGGACAGACACACGGACATATCGACAGACGGACACAGGGACAGACGGACGGACAGAGGGACGGATAGACGGACACAGACAGACGGACACAGGGACAGACAAACGGACAAGGAGACGGACATATGGATGGACAGACGGACACGCAGACAGACAAAGGACACACAGACAGACGGACACAGGGACAGACGGACACATGGACGGACAGACGGACACGGGGACAGACGGACACGGGGACGGACAAAGGGACGGACAGACGGACACGGTGACGGACAGACACATGGATGGACAGACGGACACGGGGACAGACGGACACGGGGACGGACAGACAGACACGGGGACGGACAGACGGACACAGGGACGGACGGACACAGGGACGGACAGACGGACACGGGGACAGACGGACGGACAGAGGGACGGATAGACGGACACAGACAGACGGACACAGGGACAGACAAACGGACAAGGAGACGGACATATGGATGGACAGACGGACACGCAGACAGACAAAGGACACACAGACAGACGGACACAGGGACAGACGGACACATGGACGGACAGACGGACACGGGGACAGACGGACACGGGGGACGGACAAAGGGACGGACAGACGGACACGGTGACGGACAGACACATGGATGGACAGACGGACACGGGGACAGACGGACACGGGGACGGACAGACAGACACGGGGACGGACAGACGGACACAGGGACGGACGGACACAGGGACGGACAGACGGACACGGGGACGGACAGACAGACACGGGGAGAGACGGACACAGGGACAGACGGACACATGGACGGACAGACGGACACGGGGACGGACAGACGGACACAGGGACAGACGGACACAGGGACGGACAGACGGACACGGGGACGGACAGACGGACACGGGGACGGACGGACACATGGATGGACAGACGGACACAGGGACAGACGGACACATGGACAGAAAGATGGACACATGGACGGACAGACGGACAAAGGGACGGACAGACGGACATGGGGACGGACAGACGGACACGGGGACAGACGGACACGGGGACGGACAGACGGACACATGGACGGACAGACAGACACGGGGACGGACAGACGGACAAAGGGACAGACAAACGGACATATGGACGGACAGACAGCAACGGGGACGGACATACGGACACATGGACAGAAAGATGGACACATGGACGGACAGACGGACATGGGGACGGACAGACGGACACGGGGACAGACGGACACGGGGACGGACAGATGGACACGGGGACGGACAGACGGACACGGGGACAGACGGACACAGGGACAGACGGACACATGGATGGACAGACGGACACAGGGACGGACAGACGGACACGGGGACGGACAGACGGACATGGGGATGGACAGACGGACACGGGGACGGACAGACGGACACGGGGACGGACAGACGGACACGGGGACAGACAGACACGGGGACGGACAGACGGACACGGGGACAGACGGACACAGGGACGGACAGACGGACACGGGGACAGACGGACACATGGATGGACAGACGGACACGGGGACAGACGGACAAAGGGACGGACAGACGGACACAGGGACAGACGGACACAGGGACGGACAGACGGACACGGGGACGGACGGACACGGGGACGGACAGACGGACACGGGGACGGACAGACGGACACGGGGACAGACGGACACGGGGACGGACAGACGGACACGGGGACAGACGGACACAGGGACGGACAGACGGACACGGGGACAGACGGACACAGGGACGGACAGACGGACACATGGATGGACACACGGACACAGGGACAGACGGACAAAGGGACGGACAGACGGACACAGGGACAGACGGACACAGGGACGGACAGACGGACACGGGGACGGACAGACGGACACGGGGAGAGACGGACACAGGGACAGACGGACACATGGACGGACAGACGGACACGGGGACGGACAGACGGACACGGGGACGGACAGACGGACACAGGGACAGACGGACACAGGGACGGACAGACGGACACGGGGACGGACGGACACATGGATGGACAGACGGACACGGGGAGGGACAGACGGACACAGGGACAGACGGACACAGGGACAGACGGACACAGGGACGGACAGACGGACACAGGGACAGACGGACACATGGACGGACAGACGGACACGGGGACGGACAGACGGACAAAGGGACAGACAAACGGACATATGGACGGACAGACAGCAACGGGGACGGACATACGGACACATGGACAGAAAGACGGACACATGGACGGACAGATGGACAAAGGGACGGACAGACGGACACGGGGACAGACGGACACGGGGACGGACAGACGGACACGGGGACAGACGGACACATGGACGGACAGACGGACACAGGGACAGACGGACACGGGGACAGACGGACACATGGATGGACAGACGGACACAGGGACAGACGGACACGGGGACGGACAGACGGACACATGGATGGACAGACACGGGGACGGACTGATGGACACAGACAGACGGACATGGGGATGGACAGACGGACACAGGGACGGACAGACGGACACGGGGACGGACAGACACATGGACGGACAGACGGACACGGGGACAGACGGACACAGGGACGGACAGACGGACACATGGATGGACAGACGGACACGGGGATGGAGAGACGGACACGGGGACGGACGGACACAGGGACAGATGGACACGGGGACGGACAGATGGATGGACAGACGGACACGGGGACGGACAGATGGACACGGGGACGGACAGACACAGGGACGGACAGACACGGGGATGGATGGACAAAGGGGCAGACAGACGGACACGGGGACGGACGGACACATGGACGGACAGACGGACACAGGGACAGACAGAGGGACACAGGGATGCATAGACGGACATGGACAGACGGACACGTGGACGGACCCACAGACCCCTGGATGGATGGCCATGGACAGACGGACGGACACAGAAACATTGACGGACAGACAGAGGGAGACACAGACACACACACGGGTGCACAGACACATGGATAGAGGGACATGGACTTACAGACAGACACTCAGACAGAAGCACGGACGCAGACGGACGCTGGCGGTCGGGGCAACCCACGACTCGTACACGCTGGGGGCTAAAGAACCGTCTTTATTGATTTGACACGAGTCTCCGCTCCCCTCCGGCAGCTGCGCGGCCGGGCACCACGGCTTTAGCTCGACACCCACAGTTCATAACTGGACGACTCCTTCTCCGCGGTAACTTCATCCCCGGGTGATTCCACCTGGGGCCGGCAGCCGCCTCAGCTTGTTTACTCGGCTCTTCCTGGCGCCGTCCAGCTGCTCCAAGGAGACACGGGCATCTATTCAAGGCCAACGTTTAAGTTCACACGCTCTGACTCCCCAGACCACCTGAGGTTTCCCAGACAGACAGACACATGGACGGACAGACACACAGATGGACACACGGACACGGGCAGACAGAGACACACAGACATACACACACAGGGATGGACAGACGGACAGACAGAAGAACTGACAAGCAGCCACCTCTCCTCCCCCCAGGGCCCGTGGCCCCTCCCGCACCGTTACTGGGTCCCTGGCCCAGAGAGAGGCGGAACCCGGGAAGGCCCAGCCCCAGCCGGGCTGGAGCCGCGGGGAGCGGCCGCTGCCCCTTCCCCACGGGGCCTGTGGACCTCAGCCCCGCTCCCCGCCACGCTGGATTTGAGCCTTTAAGCCGAAACCCAAAGGCTCAGCAAAGGGGAAGACACACATTGCTAAACGTAGAACAGCATCAGTAGAGGACACACTTACCAAATCCAGGGCTGTGTCCCTGTCCCTAGCAGTCATCTTTCACCTTTGGATGCTCATTCAGGAAGAGCTCAACGGGACTGCGCTCTGGGGACAACACGGGAGAGGCGGGCTGGGACCTGTGTCACGCTGCCTTTTTCCCTTCTTGTGCAAGGCCCGCAGCTCGTTACGGGGTGATTAGGAAAGGAACATTTAGGCTGACCCTTTCGCACAAGGCGCTACCAGTCACGTGTCCAGCTGTGCCCAACCTCCCGAGGAGCCGAGTCCAGGGCTGTAAAAGACCCCTCTGAACTTACCCAGCTGTGCCCCCTCCTTGGCCATGGCAGCCACCGCGTCCTCACAGCTCGCAAAATGCACGTCTGCTGCTCCTGTGGCGTCTCCATGGGAGTTGTATTCCACCATGAGCCTCGTGGGCTTCAGCGGGGCAAAGAACTGAAAAGAAGGGAAACAAAAGAGTCTGATGAGGAAGAAACAGCAGAAGGACACAGGCTGCTACCAAGAAACTTCACGGTTTTACTCGTACAGCCTGTCTGGTGCTGGGGAAGCTGGAGCTCCTGGGTAGCAACAGGGTCCCCCTCTCCACGTGGCTGAAGCCGAGAGAGATGGAGCCGCCTGGCCCACAGAGCACAGGCTCCCACCCTCTCAGCTCCTGGCAGGAACACACCCGTTCCGTGCACACCAACACCATTAAGCGCAGGCACAGCTCTGTGGCACTGCATGAGATTAAAATAAAGTGAAATTCATATTACAAAGGCTCTGAGACTCGTTTCTATACAATCCATCAGCTACTCTGGAACGTAGCTACGATTCTCAACAGCTCCTCAAGTCAAAGTGATGGTCTTCGCCAGGCCAGCAAGCCTTTGTGGGGGCGAGCATGTCCCTGTTGTGCCCATGAGGCTACAGCTGCTGCAGGGAGCCTGGAACCCTCAGGAAGCTCACGCTTCCAAACACATCCAGCCTGCAGCCACGCAGCAGCGAGCGTTAACATGGACACAAACTAAAAACATGAAGTAATTTTGGCTGTAATAATTAATCAGGGGTTTGTGCTGGGAACGACCACTGCATCTCGGTCCCAGTAAAAACTGCATGTAACTGATTTGAATGGGGTCATTTCAAACTGAATGTGTGCTTTCAGCCCCTGACCTCTGAAAGACCCCAAACTTCTGCCAAGTTAAGGGCAAGGCTTAATGTGTGTGGTCTGAGAAATTAATTGTGATGTGCAAGTTTGAATCTGACAGGAGGTAATGCTGTGTTGGATACATTAATGCTTTTAAACCAGGAGAGGTGAGTATTTTAGTCTTTGAATTATCATTACAGAATGCATTTCTCCTGGCATTTAAAATCTAAGAATAATGTTTAAGTGATAAAGGGTAATTCCTGCAGGAATGCCATATGGGCAGCAATTCCCCTGTTTGCTCCTGTCTCACCGCACGTTGCTGGGCAGCACATCCCCATTGAATCACATTCTGATTTTAAGCTGGTTTCCATAAGAAATGGTTGCCTGGCTGGCAATCAGACCTCTTTCCCTGCTATTTCATCCTCCAAGAACATGACTTTTCAGTAAGGCAGGGGTCAGAGGTGACCAATTCCATTCTTATACTGCTTTGCACACCCTTCTTAATCCTGAAGAATGGCTGCTAACAGCACTTCACTGTATTGGAATTGTTCACAGTTGATCTTTTTACAGTTTTTTAGGCAAGAACAATTTGCTCTTCTCTGTCAACAGCTTTTCCTGACCCACTGAGCCATGGGGTAAACCACAGTCCTCCTCCTTTCTGATACACTTAGAGAGTGAGGTCCTGCTTTTTGCCATCCTCCAGCAGCTGCATTTTGTAGGCAGGATTTTTTAACTCTTCAGCAGAACAGAGATGCTCTCATTTTCAAAGTTCTCCAGGCCATTTCAGTAGTTCAACCCATTACTGAGTACCGGGCTTAGAACAAGACTAAGACACATTTTTGTAGCACTTACCACATTACGTTTTCTTTTTCCATGACAACACGCTTCTGCGCTTCAGGTCTCTGAAGGTCCCTTATCTTTCTTTGAGCTTCTAAAGCCTCAGAGGATTCTGTGATGAGATTTCACACACACACAAATCCAAGACAACAGAAACAGATGGTTGTACACAAAGGTGCAGCAGTGCTGGCTGGCTCCAGCGGTATTTCTTCCATGTGGCCAATATGAAAATAACTATGTTCACTTCATAATTACCTTGAACTGATATTGTAGAAATGGAAAACTAATTGTCCGTGAGATAGCCCTGGTTACGCTATAAGACTTTACACCATGGATTTGGATATGGGGGCTGTTGCTTGGATTTCAGCAGTGACAGAGTGCAGTGTGGTTAAAATACCAGTGTTTTTCACTAGTTGAGATTCTGGCTTTACTGCCCTGCAGAGTTTCCTCTAGTACATTAAACGAAGCAGGGAGGCCATGCCCTTATCAAATTACCACGTGGAAGCAAATTACTTTTATTTATCATCATGAAATATCTATGCATGGCATTATTTTTTTCCTTTTTCTTTGATGACCAATTCTGTCTTAGGTGCCTCTCAATTATTTATCACTGTCTGTTTTAGCTGGCCAGTCCCTTATCAAAACACAAGGCACTATGCCGCCTTTTCTCCTTCCAGCCAATCCTTTTCCACTGCAGCTTCAATGTAATAAAACCCCATGTACCTTTTCCATTTCCAGTAAGGTACAGTATTTGTAGAACAGATTCACTGTTTGCTACAGCCACAATCATATAAAATTTAATTAGCACTACTGTGATCAGACTACCCCAGACAGACACAGCTCCCATTTTGCCTCGAGGCTGCTAGCTACTTCTCTTTTATCAGTTAGGAAGAAAAACGATTCTAGAGCTCATTAATGAAAGAACGGGAAGCTTTTTCTTGTGAGAAAGAGAGAGAAAATCCAAGCTAAGTATCCAAAGAAAAAGTATGCCTCCTGCTTCTAGGATGATAAGAAATCATTTCAGTTGCCTTAACCAACAGAGTCGTAAGTAATTAATTCACTAGAATGCTGTCATTACACAGGAATGCCCACAGCAGTCTGTACTCCTGGGACCCAAGTCTCATATTTGCATTACCTGCATGACAATTTGTCCTTGTTAAAAGCCTGGGCAGTCTGCAAATGGTTGTGCAGACAAGGTGCAAAGTCGTAATAACTTCTGAACTGCAGATATTCCTTCTCTGCATGCTCTGCACTGACAATAACAAAGACTTCTTACCAGCAGAGATTCTCCCTTGTAGCAGCAGAGGCCCCGCAAAAAGCCAAACTATGGAAGGTGAGGAAGGAAAGCCACCTGTCTCTCATCTGCAGGGCTGCTTCGTGACAACACAGGTCCTCGTGGTCATCAACTGGGACCACAGCATGAGGCAAGAGCCACCTTCCACAAGCTAGAGTCTCCTTCCGAAAGCACCATCTCTGGGAAGTAAGGGATTACAGAAGAAAAATAGCGTTAATTTACAGTAATTAAAAAAAAAGGAACATATTTGTGGCTGGCTTATCTGCAGACAAACACTGGAGAACATGAACTTAGAATCTCACAGAAACCAAACCAAAGGAGCCAAACACATTTATTTTTGTTAGAGGATGAAAAGGGGCAGAAGGCCTGACTTTTTCCAAAGCCTTGGGATGGGGTGTATTGCAATTCCTACTCCTTGCCAAAACCTCCCAAACTGGCTGTAAGACCAAGCAGAAGCACGAGCTCCGTGCACACAGCAGAGCTCCCATGTGCCCACATGGCTGCGTTTACCGTCTGTAACGCAGAATTGGTCTTGGGCAGCTCCATCCCCTGCTTTGCTTGCTCCAAATGTGCAACAAGTGTCACATTACTGGCACTGTCTGCTCCCTTTTGTGCTATTTCTCTTCCCTTTTTTAAATCGAGCTCCCCGTTCACTCCCAACACTAGTCATCAGGAAAAGAAGGCTGGACTCAAGCGCCCTTGCATTTCTAATTTGATTAATGCCAGTGGTTGGCAACCTCAGAAAAGTGACTTAGAGCTACAGAGCAAACGCTGGCATGTTAGATTCCATGTTACAGATTTGGGCCTCATCCAGCGTAGCCATGCCAAGCTGGGCACCCCTCTGTCCTTCCCAGTGATGGAACCTCCCGGGACATTAATGCTCCTCCTCTCCTGGGGCAGGGAGAGCTTGGGATTCCGCTCTTTGCCACCCCGAGAAGCTGGCTGGGAGAACACAAGGAAGGGCAGCAACAATAAATCTATTTCTTGTCATGGGCCAAAAGGGAGCATTAGAGATGCTGAGCTTTAAATGGAGTTTTAGAGATGCAGCGTCTCGTGGGGCTTATAAAACACAGCTCCAGCTCTGTTTTTTCAAGGAACAGCAGAAACTCCTACTGTCAAATATCTACATTTGAATTCTGCCAACACTCTTCTTCTTGAGTGTGTTTGTACGCAAAATGCATCAGTGCTTGCTTTCGTGAGTGAATATTAAAACGGGCATTATAACAGTTTCCACAGCGTCTGACTCTGGTCTCTGCCCGGTTAAAGCAACTGGCAGGTCACACATTTGCACAAAAATAGTTCCAACAATTTTGAAAACATTCTGAATAAAACCAGTAAAGATGAATAAAGGCTTTCTCCATAAAGAGAATAAGGAACTATTACGTGAGTAACTTGTCATCAATACTTTGTTAAAACATAGCAGCAGCCGTGTTTTTGCAGGAGATTTCTTGTCTACCTACCTCAAAGTGCAGACGTTTTAATGAATATGTAAAAATACAGACCCTTTACAAACACTGAGTTGCTGCTGACTTCTAAGAAGGCAGAAGACACCAGAACATGACGTTTTTTTCACCATATGCTTGTTCCAAACCAGAGACGTTAGAATAAATATTTTTTTTTACTACACTTCCTACCTGGAAGCAGAACTCTTGCAGAGGCTTTGATGCTAATGAATTTCATTGACAGGCACAGCAGCAAGGCCATGCTGGGAATGAGTCAATAGATCAGAGAACAACAGGCAGAGAGAGAAGGGAAATTAGAAACTCTTTTAAGTAAAACCTAGCAAGAAGAAACAACACCGGTCCCTTCAGCGCTGTTACCTAACACTTATTTTCTGCTCCTGGGGAGAGGGCTGCCCTCCACAGAGTGACAGCAGAATGTCACCTTCCATCACGGCTCCATGGATAGGGGAAAATCAGCATACGGCCCATCAGGGATGCAAAAGAGGGTCTGCTCCACAGTTCCTATCATAAGAGAGATGTAGGTAGCACTTTCCTTCCCTCACATACAAACTCATCAGAAGTTGGCTACTTGTGCCTTAATTTAAATGCCATTTATGCCAAGGAATTTGTAAGCGACCTAAAGGCACCTGCACACAAAGATTAATTTGGTGCCTTTTGCCACCAATGAATTTCACTGCTCTTCTACACTAGGAACACTTCCACCCCCCAGCCTCTTTAAGCATCTATAAGTGTATGCCTGCTAAAGAAATATGACCCCAAAGCCTCTTTTAATCAAGAGTTATCCAGAAGCCATCTTGCTGCCAGTATTGGCTGAGAGCAATCTGATCATTTCCCTTACTCCCTTTACTCCCAACTATCAAAGTCTCCATCTGGCAGCCAGATAAAATAAACGTAAAAAACACATCAGAATGCTGCTTGAAGGGTAAGTTACTGGGGGTCAGCTGTGAATGTCAAGATGCCAGTGCTGGCCTGCTAGGGCAGCTGATACCATTTCTATGCGACTTGCAGAATAAACACATTAAAAGAGTGTCATGGTTAAGATTTGATTTTGTTTGCGGCCCATAAATCAGTTAAAATTGGAAGCCAGTGTTTTTGGGACACACAAATTCCGTACCCACCTTAAAAAGAATTCTTTCAGCTCCATCAAGAGGTCTGATAAAGAGTCTTGTGCTCCTGATCTTCAATCCGTGACAGCAGCAAAAGCATTGATTCTGCAACACAGAACACAGGTATTTGTGGCTCAAAACAGAGATGCTACAATATCGAGAAAGTTCAAAGTTGGAAAAAAGTCTCTTTTCATAAAAGCTCATGTTTTTTGCCAACAATAATCTAATAAATATGGAATGGGAAATATACTTGGCAGCGTGAAAAGTATTGCTCAAATTTTACGGCAGGAAAGACAAAACAGAGGGATTCTGAATTTCCCAAGATCATGCAAGAATTCAGTAGCAGAGCTAGGGAATTAATACAGCTGCCTTGTACTTCAGCACGCCTTAAACACACTGGGGTGCTTCCTATTTGCAGACTCTTCTGATCTATGTAGCTCGTAAGCAGGGAAATAAAATCAACTGTGGTCTAATACCAATCGTACACAACAATATTTCCTCTTCAATGAGATGGGATCAGAATCACATACAGGCAGCAGCTTTGTATCTCTTCAGAGAGCTTTAATTCAATCACCACTCTTCATAGGCAGAAATCTCCCTGTTGCTTAAGCACTGGATTGGTCAAGCTGCTGAGTAAATGGATTTCTCAAAAATTCTGATTATTTTTCTTTCTCCAAATAAGGACTCAGGTTGCTGGCTTGCTTACTTGCCACAACACAATGGGCCAGTTCACATCCTACCTGCCTGCACTCTCCTCTAGGGAGCGAAGGACATAATTTATGGGGGCTGCAGAAGGAAGAACAGAACAACACCTTGGGCAGTCTTACTGGTGGCTTTTTATAGGGCACCTCACGCTAAGGGTACTTGTTGCCATTCCTGTCTGGGGAGGCTCAGAACACGGCCTGTCAAAAAGCAAGCCATGAGGGGTAAGTACGTATAAGCTTTGCCTATGTTTCAGCGCATGGCTTATTGAAACCAGTCACACCACCTCAGATCCATCTGAAGGTACTAAAACGACCTTCTAAAAAATATTTTTTCAGGCAGATTACAACACGAGTAAGAAAATGGACTCAAACTCTTCATTTGATTGGGCTCAGGCGCTGAATTACAACGGGACATACCAGTACTTCTACTTAGAGGGCAATGTTTCCTACGTGGACTTCTACCTTCATCAGCCTTCGGTGGCAGCTATATTCATCGCCTTTTACCTCCTCATCTTCCTGCTCTGCATGGTTGGCAACGGAGTGGTTTGCTTCACCATCCTGAGGAGTAAACATATGCGTACGGTCACAAACCTTTTCATCCTGAACCTGGCAGTCAGCGACTTACTGGTGGGAATCTTCTGCATGCCCACCACCCTCCTGGACAACATCATTGCAGGTAGGTTGGCTCCCACCGCGTGGCAGAAAGAGCTGGAGGGGACTTGCCTGCATTTTTGGGTGCTGGCCTCCCTAGGAACCCTGAGAGCTGGGTGCGTGTGACAGTGACACGCACAAATTGCTCCTAAAGAAACCAACTTCTCTCAGAAAGCCTGGGGCAAATCTGGAGCCCTGCTGGGCAAAAGCTCTCACACATACCACCCTGCACCGGTTAGAAACATTTAGGTGTCCTGCAGCACAGGGAGGTTAGAGGTGCCGTGGCTTTGAGGCTACTCAGGAGAGTATTGCAATCAGCAGGCACTATTCAATGCGTGCCATGAAAGAAGGCAGCAGCTTAAAGGTCATCTTAACCCAAGATATACCTAGCACTACCTGCACACTGCTCTCCTGGGCAGGCTCCACAGGCATTTTAGGTCACTGGAAGTCAGAGGTGAGGAAGACAAGCCTCTAACCCACCTTCTTACTGGGGTTGTGCTTGCCCATTTCCACATCCTCCATTTTCAAGAAGGGATCCTCCCAGTTTGAGGATGTATTTTAGGAAGACTCGGTGTATGCTATGAGCCAGATGCAGTGAACAATCAACCACAGAGTTCAATTCCCTTTCTTATATTGAGATCCCATTTTCATGGGGTGTTAAACCACACAAGTTTTCCTCGCTGGTTTTTGGAACCCTAGAGACTCACCCAGTGCATTTGACAAACCATTTGTTTCCACAGCCTCTGCCTCCCTAACACCTGCTCTGGCCTGACAGAGCAAACAGAATCTATTAGTCTGGGGGCAGAAATTTCCTCTGTGTGTATAGGCACAGCACTGCAGTGAGACAGCAGCAATTTCAATCGCCTGTTTCTTTCCAGGATGGCCATTTGGAAGCCTGGTTTGCAAAATGAGTGGGATGGTCCAAGGAATTTCTGTGTCTGCCTCTGTCTTTACCCTGGTTGCAATTGCTGTGGACAGGTAAGATGACGAGAGACTCTAAACCGTTATTTTTATCTCCCTCTAGCCACCTGCCTGTGCTGAGGCCGATTCATGAATCCACATAACACTGTGATGGATTTTGCTCCTGGGGCTATTAAGCAAAACAAAGCGTGGCTGGGGCTAGAGCAGCCACAGCAATTTGCTCCTGCACTGGTATCTCTTAAAGCTGGCCTACACCTGGCTGCCTAGAATGGGTTTGCTCCTCAGCTATTAAGCCACATAGCGGAGGCATGGGTGTCTGCTCTGGTTAAATGCAGTAGCAGAGCAGGCTGATATGGAGACAGATCCAAATAGGGAAATTTCAGCAACAAACGTGACTTCAAGATTTCTTTTACCAACACAGTTCTTACATGGAGTAACAAAATGGAACTGCACTGGTTTATGCAGGATGAGATGATTCCCCCCATACTTTTTAAAAGCGACACCATTAAAAAAGTGGATGTATGCTTGCCTGTTTGAGTAAGCATTCCTCAAACGTGTTCTCCACGTGGCTTTGCTGCAGGTTCCGCTGCATCGTTTATCCGTTCAAGCAGAAGCTGACCATTCCGACTGCAGTCGTCATTATAGCGGTCATCTGGATCCTGGCCGTCGCAATCATGTGTCCGTCCGCAGTCATGCTGCAGGTACAAGAAGAGAAGCATTTCAGGGTGATCCTTGGCTATGGCAATGAAACCCGCCCTGTATACTGGTGCCGGGAGGACTGGCCTGACCCAGGAATGAGAAAGATCTACACGACAGTTCTCTTTGCCAACATCTATCTAGCTCCCCTGTCGCTCATCATTATCATGTATGCTAGGATAAGCATTGCTCTCTTCAACACAGCGGTGCCCGCAGTAGGAAAACACAGCCAGGAGCAACGGCACAGCGTGTCTAAGAAGAAACAAAGAGTCATCAAAATGCTCATTATTGTGGCTTTGCTCTTCACCCTCTCCTGGCTGCCCTTGTGGACTGTGATGATGCTTTCAGACTACGCCAACCTTTCAGATGCCCAGCTGCAGATCATCAACATCTACATCTACCCCTTTGCCCACTGGCTGGCCTTTTTCAATAGCAGCGTCAACCCCATCATCTACGGTTTCTTTAACGAAAACTTCCGACGAGGCTTTCAGGCCGCCTTTAAGCTTCAGCTCTGCTCCAGGGAGATGGTGCACAGGGAGGTCTGTTCTCGGCACGGCCAGAGCAATGCCATTCTGCTTGCTGCCAACCACCAGATGCCCCAGGAGCAAGCTTGTCAAAACACTAAAGAGGAGAGGAAGGCAGTGAAAAAAGGAAATTGGGTGAATAACCAGCAGGACTTGATAGTGGAGGATCTAGAAGAGCCCTGCAGCCACGGGATTAAGTGAGCTATGAGCTATCTGAATGATTTATGCCTAGCAGAGTTTAATCTGTTGTATGTTGAAATTCATGGTCTGTAAGCCCTTTGTGATAAAAGCGTCAAGATGTTTGTGTTTTGAGGGAAATGCGCAATTTGCATAGTATGTGAATGTGTGATACAAGTAGAAAACCAAATTCAGCCCCCTGCGTTAGCAGCTTAAACCAGGGGCAACTCGCCTGCAGGCAGTGACTTGCTGCTCTCGAACGGGGCTGGAGCAGAGACGTGATTAAAATGGGGTGACCTTCCATGCACCGTGATGTAAAAAATGAGAAAAAGAGAACTGTGATTATTGACTTGGACGCAATTACTCCTGGTACTCACTGACGAAGAAGAGAATGTTCATTCATTTGCCTCCGTGAATTTCCCGGAGTGGCTGAAGCACGATTGCTCAAACAAAATTTGCTGTAATGTTTCAGCCTGCAAAGCTCATTGTTGACAATACCTACAATTTTCTTCTGATACCAGACAACAAAAACATCCCTGCTGTTTGTAGCACCCTGTTAGACTGAAGAGCTGGATTAAGGAGGGAATTAGAGACTTGACAGGGCTCTGAGCACATGCCCCGTCCCGACGGTTTGGCTATTGCAGCCCACAGCACTTCCAAGCCACTGCAGCGGAGGGCATCCCTGGCGGGGCATTAAGAAATAATTTTATCTGTAGACCAAAATAGCTTCTAATGTGATTTATAAATAAGTCCTCTGTTAAAAGCAAGATAAATTGAATAATCTTGGTTTAATGTACACTTCTCATTGTTCAGCACAGGGTCCTGAGTGCTGCTCTTGTAAGGTGCTTCTGTAAAGCCTGTGCCTGAAACTAGTCAATCTGGTTTTCTGTAACTCTCGTTAACTCAAATATTGGAGAGTCAGTCTGAATTTTAGGACAGGACTCACCAGTTCCCAGGTCTTCATGTGGTTGTACTTGTATTTATTCTGCCTGGACACTTTGAATGCCCACTGGTTCCTACCCAAATGACAAAAAGTAAGTACTTTCAGTCAGGTACCATTTATTCCCCTTTCTGGTTGTCCATCTTGTTAACTCTGTGATAATGATTATTGTTGTGACAAAAAAACCCAAACAGGAGTGGAAATTTGAGAAATAAAGTATGCGAAATGGCTTTTGTGGTACCTGTTTTGTGGGACTTCAATCCTATTTTCTGGGTGGGGGATGTATAAGTCACCTACAAAGACTGTAACTTCAATACTAGCAGGAAATAAAATGCTTTTAAAGCTCATTCAGTATGACAATGTTCAGCATGTACAGAAAGAAACCTTGGAAGAAACCCAGAGGCTACTGATAACAGGGAGGGATGCAGGTTAGGGCAAGAAGCAGGCTGTACAGATCTGCTACAAGATTAGAGCATCACCGTGCCTTGTCCTGTGAGCATCTATAGAGGCCACGTAACTGGTAACGCAGCTCCCTGGTGATTAGGTGGCATCCTCGCTCATCAAACTGCAGTCCTTATTCAGGTAAACTGGAGTACCCTTCGGATGATAGAATCATAGAATGGTTTGGGTTGGAAGGGACCTCAAAGCCCATCCAGTTCCACCCCCTGCCATGAGCAGGGACACCCTCCCACGGGATTAGAGGTCTCCAAGCCCCATCCAACCTGGCCTTGAACACCTAAAGAACGGGTCAGTCACAGCTGCTCTGGGCAACCTGGGCCAGGGCCTCCCCACCCTCATTGTGAAGAGTTTCTTCTTAATACTTGGTCTAATTCTTCACTCTTCCAATTTAAAACCATTCCCCTTGTCCTGTCACTCCAAGCCCTTGTAAAAATCCCCTCCCCAGCTTCCCTGGAGGCCCTTTCAGTCCTGGAAGCTGCTCTCATCACTCAGCACCCCCAAGATCATGACAGATTTGGACAGTTGAGGAAAACTGACAACTTTCAAGCTATGTTGTCCCAAACTATGTTCCTTTCTGAATACCAGAAAATAAGGAAAAATCTGGGGAAGAAAAGCTGCTGCAAGAGCTTTGATTACACAGATGGTTGTCACAAAAAAAGAAATTGCCCAGGATGGGAAAAAGATAATGTTAAAATTGAGATGGCTTTGGAACAGGAAGCACATTTCTAAATTGCAAAGTGAATTGCATAGATGACAGAGGTGTGGGTAAAATCCTCCAGATACCGTGTTGCCTCAGTTTCCATTTGAAAGGAAGGATTGTGTCCTTAGACGGGACACAAAGGATGGGAAGAGATAAAGATGATTATGCAGCCATTACCTTCTGCAGCATGCTGACTCTTGCAGCCAAGAGACACATAAATTTATTCTCTGGCAGCTTTTTCAGAAGCCACTAGAAACAATGAAGACCAAACTCTCAAACTGAGAGGTATAAGTACAGGAGCTTATCCAAAAGGGATTTGTAGTGGATCCAACAGTAGCAGGAGCACGCTGTGAGCCCCCTTCTGTCATTCCTCTGCCTCTTAGAACCGAGTGTCTCGTGCACTTAGTAATGCCATTGTCTAAATTACAGGATTTTTATCATGTACTGAAGAATTTAACCTTATCTGCAGAGGGTCCAGGTGACTGTGAAGTCTGGGGAGCTGAAATTGTAGGCAATAGGAAAGCTAAAAATTCTGTATAATGAGAAGCAACATTGATTCCTAAAATCTTCACGTAATAATAAAAGCTTAATTATAACTACAGCTCTGCGGGCAGTTTTTCTTGTTTTACCAAGGATCCTTAAAAGAAGCTGCTTGTCCCATAGCATCAGCTGACAAAACCCCAGAAAACCACCTTCCCCAAAAATCAGTGGGGATTTGTGAAGTATGAATCACCTCAAACTAATCACACTGCAATCATGCTTAATCACGATGCTGTGGGTGCATGTCATACCTGGCTTTGCCAACTTAGCTTGATTTCAGACCTTCCTGGGTGCTGCAGGATGCTCTGGTGATCCGTGGGGTGTGGCTGGCCCTGGACAGGACTGACTCTGCTCTTCTCACATGGACGCTGTGGGGCTCCCTGCCCTGCTGTCAGCCTTGGGTCCTGGCTCGCCTCCCTTGTAGCACAGCCCTGCCTCTGCTCCTCCCTGCGTAACTAAAGAAAAGGGACAAGTTGAGTATAAAACACATGGAGAAGAGTAAGCGTTTTACAGTGTTTTCTGTTTCCTTGAATGAACTAAGGAACTGTAGGATGAAGGAAATCACCTTAAATTGGTGACACTGGACATGGACTCAAACGTTGTATTAGGAACTTACTCATCAGTTGTTTGTGGTCAGCAGAAGATACTTCATTTGTGATCACCCAAAGGTCTGTCTGAAGCCACGTCTACTGCTCAGGTGGGTAACGGGAGGTACGTCGTGGCAAGCCTTACGGGAGAAGCCGGTGGGTTGGGAAATGATGGATTTTAGAGCTCCTGGTGGAAGTGACTCTTCTCTCCTGGGACATGAACTGAAAAATTCAGACAGAATGAGGAACAAAGAGAAAGAAACTGAAACAAGAAATAGTTACTATTACAAAAAGTGGAATATTTTGATTTTAGCTGAAGTACAGTTAAGTTTCATCTAAGCAGTAGTGGTTTTTTGAAAGTTAGACAGATTGTCCCTCTGATCGCGTATCTTCTTCTAATAAGTGTTTTCCAGACAATGTTCATTCTTTGGAGATGATACCACCCTGTGTTCAGTATGGTTTCTGCTGAACAGAGGTATCTCCTGTGATCGCCTTTGTTTGCAGTCTCCCCGCATCTCAAATGCAAGATCAGACAGAGCTGGCTCCAAATTAGCAAGAGATTTGACTGTTGTGAAGTTCATAATCAATCAAAACCTGGAAAGTAATAGAATACGCATAAGATTCCTGGGAAAATTTATACGCATGCATCTAAGTGGGGAACGTATTCTGTGACCAGCTGTTGTCTCATTGCACATGACTGATAGAGCTCACTCCATGCGTTGCCAGCTCTGATAAAGGATGCTGGCTTTCTAAAACTCTAAAACAAGTCTTAGAAAGAGTTCATTTGCTGGCATTTTAGGTATCAAAACAAAGGTAACTGAGAACATGAAGGGACTGGCATTAAGGATAAAGAAGGAAAATAGTTTCTCGGATAAAAGTCTTTGGCAGCTGTTCACGTTTACACAAAGCAAAACAAAGAGCTTGGCAGCACAATGGAGGTGTAAGAAATAGGGCTGGAAGCACTGAGATAAATGGATGAATGGCACAGACCTGAGGTGAGAGAGGCTGCAGGCAGTTAGAGGTGCTACGACTGCAAATAACTCTAATTATGGAAAAAGTCAAAAAGCCAGGAAGGACTTGGAAGAGGAGGAGACGGAGGCAAACTCAGGATGTAGAGACAGCTAGACAGCGAGTAGTCTAAGCAAGTAAAAAAACCTAAAAAGATCTTGCCAAAATATTTTTCCATTCACATACAAAAATGAAACTACAGGCAATCTCCACGAACCCCAGGAGCTCAAGATCCCAAAGCAGTCCGTGTGTAATACACTTCTCCCTTTGTTCTGTAGCTCTGTCTGAGGAATTACTTCTTTTGCTATTACAACCTCTCAACACTTGCATGAAGAACTGGTGTCAGTGGATTTAGTACTAGTTTTGATCCCACGCTAGAGAAAACAAAGCAAGACTGAGCTGTACTTACTGGATCAGACCTAACTCGCTCTTCCTAGTCTATGGGAAACACAAAATTTCTTCCTGGCTAAAGCTTCTAATTCTGCAGATCAGATGGCACAGCAGATTACTAGAGAACAGACAACATTTCAAGTCCTGAATTCCATCCCTCCTCCACTTCCTACCCTCTTCCATGACAGCAAACTGGTTCTCTGTCATCATCTTTTCTGCAGTTTTCCTCTGCCTGCAGTGAGAGGCCAGGCAGCATTCTCAAAATCCCAGGCACACACAGCTTCGGAAGGCTCCTCTGATGCAGGGAATTTCTTTATTTCAGCATTCCTGTAGCAGGCAACTCATTTAACAAGTTCCATGTTCGTTAGTGCTCCAAAACAGCACGATAATAAGCAACTGCCTGCAAGGCCGTGGCAGAATCCTCCTGCTCTGTCTCTCAATTCAGATCTTTTCTCTTTCACTGTGTGTCTGCTGCTGTCTTGACCTACAGCTGTCAGTTTGATTGAGATGATAAATTGCTTGTGAACTCTCCCTCCTCCGGTCTTGCTCCAACAGTTCCATGTCCTTCCTGTGCTGAGGACTCCAGAACTGGCTGTAGAGCTCCAGTTGGGGTCTGCCCAGAGGGACAGAATACCCTCCCTCGCCCTGCTGGTCCCACTGCTCTGGATGCAGCCCAGGACACGGGTGGTTTCTGGGCTCTGAGCACACATTGCCGGCTCGTGTCTAGCTTCTCATTCACCAGCACCCCAAGCCTTTCTCTTCAGGGCTGCTCTCAATCCATTCTCCACTCTGCCAGTACTTGTGTTTGGGATTGCCCAGACCCAGGTGCAGGACCTTCCTCTTGGCCTTGTTGACCATTTGCACAAGTCCACCTCTCCAGCCTGTCAGGGTACCTCTCAATGGCATCCCTTCCCTTGGATGAGGAGATCCAAGCTCTCAGCTTCCATGAGAATAAAAGTGCTGATCCAACACCTTCTCTATTTTGAACACTTATTAGAGAAATCACTTTGTCTCAAGAAGAAAAAAAGTCCTAACTGAGTGGGAAAAGGCACCCATCTGTCAACATGACTGCTCCGATCAACACAGAATGGCAGACAGCTGTATTTGCATTTCTCTAACCTCCTGCTTTCTCATCTCTGTATATTTTAGAGTTGGCATCAGACAAGCTTCACTTTCCAGAGAGGAATCGATACGTTTGTTATGCTTGGATGCAGCAGAACCAAACATTCTATACATCCTTGCCTTACATACCGCATAACGCTGCTCTGAGTGTGCAGCACTGGCTGACAGCCTGACAACTACAAAAACTGTTTGCCTCACCATGGGTGAGGAGGAGGTTTCTCAGAGTCTTCAGCCTCCAACATGACTGTAGATATGTTTTCTATGAAAGGAGAGAATGAAACGAAGGAAGGAACAAAAATTTCCCGCAGCTATGCTGTCTCTTCACAGTGTTAATAAAGACGTTTCTGAAAGCCGGGGAGCACATGTGGCTTACCCACACTGCAGAACCTCCTGTGCTGGGGTTTGATAAACGCTCTGTTTGCAAATATTGAGCTTTCTGGCAGCTGTTGGGGGCTAAAGATAGAATCCTTAGCTGCTTGGAGGACTGTAGCAACAAAACCACCTCCCAGAGCATATGAATTAATGTGGGTGGCAGCAAACATCCAGTGGCACGGCAAACATCCCTCGTATCCTTTTCTGCCATGAAATAATTCATATTTGCTAACAGTTCCCTTGAGCTCTGATTTAATGATCAGCTCCCCACACAATACCATGTTCCCCCTCCTCACCAGACACACAAAACTGCTCCTCTTGCCCTCTGGCTGCGCTGTGGCAGAGGCGCAGCATGGACGTCACCAGGGGAGCCGCACTTCTTGCACCTCCTCACCATCTCTCACTCTCAAATTGCTGCTCTACAACAGGGCATCTTCCAGACATTCAGACAAGAGAGACCTTTAGAAGAGCTGAGCATGAGCAGAGGAGTATTTTTGCTCTGACAAGATAGACAATGTTTACAGGTGTTAAAAACCTAGTAAATGCTACGAGTCATTCCCAGCTAATTGACTAACAAGATATCAAGTCCTCAGGCACATATGCCAGACTAGCAGATGCCACATAGAAATAACTTTCCAATCTCTCCTTTGGCAGCGCCCAGCTGCATGCCTTGTTTTCACAGGGGAAATAATGCTTCATCTCCCTGGACACGTGCCTCCAAAGCTGTCAGCACCCTAGCTCCATAAATGGGAAGAAAACATCTGTCCCCACAACTCGGCCAAGGGCTCAGACTGCATTTCTGGCCCTTTAACTCAGTCCTCATCTCTAACAAACTCTTTCATGTGGTAAAAGATACTCTTCTATCTCTGGGTCTTCCATCAACAGTCAAGACAGACAGCGATGGATGAAGATCCCACAAAGCCTGTACTGCTGGCCCACAAAGATGATGTGAGGGGGCTGGAGCACCTCCTGTACAAGGACAGGCTGAGAGAGTTGGGGTTGTTTAGCCTGGAGAAGAGAAGGCTCCAGGGAGACCTTTCTCTCTGTCTCTCTCTTCGTTACTTACCTGCTGCCCTTCCATTGTGAGCTTTTGCGTGCAAGGACTTGTGAGGAATTTGAATGTTGCCTGGTGAGAGAGGTCCTCTTTCATGCAGGCACAGTAAATGTCAACAACAAATATCATCATGATAAGAATTAGGGGACAATTTTGCCATCTTCCAAAAACCAATTCTTTCATTACCTCTGTCACTTGAAAAATGAACAGAAACTGTCACAAATGTTGATACTGAAATGACTGAAAAACCACTTAGCAACCCCTCTGGAAACTTGGAAATGTTAACAAGGAATTCATTGTCCTCCCTATGGACACTTATTGTTTTTGCATTCTGCTGAGGATGTGAAGTAAACAGCTAAAATTTCTGCCATAAGGTAAAGACAACCTTAGACATTAAGCTGATATAAAACAATAAAAAAAGGGACCCTAATTGCGAGAACTATGCTGACAAGAGAAGTAAATGTTGTTGCTGGTAGTTAAAAGACAGGTTGTTAAAACGAAATGATCCAAAGCCAGCAGAACACCAAGGGAGTCAAGTGAATTATGCAGTAAGAAACATGTCAAAATCCTTAGCCGAGTTCTGTTTGCTTTTCTATGGCTTTTGTTTATGTGGCTTTTCCATATCTTGTTTGTTTTAAAAGGAGAACGTTTTCCTCTAAATTAGTGCTTGGCAGCATCAATGTCTCTACAAGCTCTTCACTTCAAAAGAAAAATAGATTCCATTGAAGCCTGGCTTCATAAGTCACACTTACTGATTTTTAAACTCCTCCTAAATATAAGAAAATAGTATTCGAAAGCCTTCAAAACCAGCAACATATGCATTTGTCAAGCAATTCCTGCAGAGAAAGTGAAGAGAAAAATCAGATTCAAACCACGTCACTTACAGGACGCAGGTAGTATTTAAGGGAGAGAAGCAATGACAAAACTGTAGTAGAGAGGAGGTAATAGAATTGCTAATTGCAATGCACATTGTTTGAATGTGCACTGGCGTAGTGGAAACACCGCGCCTTAAGATAAAGTTATGTTTCTCCTTAATAGCGTTACTTATAAATGTCAAAAACCCTGGCCCAGGTTGCCCAGAGCAGTGGTGGCTGCCCCATCCCTGGAGGGGTTCAAGGCCAGGCTGGATGGGGCTTGGAGCCCCTGATCTAGTGGGAGGTGTCCCTGCCCAGGGCAGGGGGGTTGGATCTAGAAGATCTTTAAGGTTCCTTCAAACCCAAACCATTCTATGATTCTATGATTTGTGGTAAATACAGTATTTCCTTTGTAAAAGTTGAATTTGCTTCGCAGGAGTTGCTAACTGCGCCCGTTTCTAGTCACAAGCAATTATTCCCACCAGCGCAACGAGGGCAGAGATAACTTCTACACTGCGAGAAGAACCTGGCCTAAAAAGCAAACCAAGGGCAAAGAGGCTCTGCCTTGCAGCTCTCCTGACAATAGCTGCAAGAAGTAAACAGCTCCCCAGGTGAGGTGGCATTTGCAGCAACAACAGCTCAGCCTGTCACCGAGTGATAAAGTATTAAGCTGCATGAGCAGAGCACTCTAAGCATTTAAGTTTCCAGCACCCCTAAATGTCATGCTCACTACTTCCCTCCCTGCCAGCTGCCTCACATGGATGCTAAGTGTGAGAGTGGGAAATCCTAAAGTATCCAGTTTATCGGCAGAGGAAACCTTACAATTCCTCTTTTCCTTTGCTAGGAAGATTTAAAGAATAAATCTTCCTTCCCTGTAGAATTTTGCTAGGAGCTTTTCCTGCAGAGAAATTACAGATCAGAAAAGATACAACCTCCTCCTGGGGCATTCTGTCCTGCTTAAGAGCCCGCCAGTAACCTCAGTTCAAAATTAAGTGCAACTGCTAAGCTGTCATTCCCTAGAAGCTTCAATTGCATTGCCCAACTCTTTCGCCTTCCATAAAGCCCCAAAAAACTCACAGGTTTGGGTGCTGGACTGAAAATTGCAACCAGGAACTGCATTGGAAGAGGATTTGAATGCTGAGGAAGTTGCCCAAATACTTGTTCTGCAGCAAAGATGTTTTCAATTGGCAGCCGACATCTCATCCCAGTCCTCTTTAACACAGAGGGGCCTGAAATGGGTCTCTCATGTGGATGCATCATGTTAAAATTTCTGTATGGGGGAGAGTTTTCTTTGTTTTGGACTGATTTGCTACTAAAAATGTCTGGTGCAATTTCATTTGATGGTTGTTTTTAAGCTCCTTATTTTTCAGCAGTATTTTCTCATTTTATTCCCAGAGCAAATTGCCCACAGATGGCAAAACAAGAGAGAAAAACACCAGCAGCACCCACAGAATGCGCAGGTCCACCTTCTGTTCACTCAGATGCAAACATCATCCTCCACAACCGCTAGGCATCGGGAGGAAACCTCAAGGTGAGACAAAAAATGCCAGCGTGCAACAAAATGCAGCCATCTGTCTTTGACTGAACTTCTCCCGTTAAAAGACATCCCCTAAACTAATCCAGCAGATAAAGAAACAGATTCCCACTCTTACACTTAACAGCCTAAGGAGAAAATAAGACGGGATGGGGAGGGGGGCATGTCTTTTGGCAAAACAGAGTTTGGAAAGACTGTGAACAGCAGCCTGATTGCTTAAGTGGATCATGCAACGCCCTCACACCACTACACTCCAACCCAAAGGAAACCTTGCTGGTTCCTGGCAGAGCAAGGAGACCACCCCTCTCTGCTCTCGGGCATCAGCAGGGATCCAGCCTACGAACCATCCATTTATCATGCACTAAGTCAAATGAGAAGCAGCATCTCCGTGGCTCCAGGCACTGAAAACTTCTGTTGTTTCCCCATTTGGTTGTTTGTGATTTTCTAATTGACAAAGCAATTATTCAGTTAAAACCATGGCTTCTAATTCTGTTTCAGATCAGCAAACCTCACCCTAGAGCTAAATACTGACCCTTACTGAATCAATTTCAAATACAAAACTCATTTCTTCTATCAAAACAAACCTTTAACTGCTTACGTATAAACCCCAAAACCTACAAGAGCCACCTAATTCACCAGAATTAAGAAGTCCTTATGCACCTAAACACCATTGCTCCTCAGTTCCTGCTTGAGTAAAACCCAAAACTACCCCTTAAACAAAACCTGAGCTTAAAATCTGGCCAGACTGCACACAGCCTGCCAGAAATCACTCAGTTCCATCCCAGTCGAGAGTGGAAGAATTCAACATGCCAATTCTGAATGACAATAGCAGCCCTAACTCTGATGTTAAAGATGGATCTGGGAGTTACACCAAATTAATTAGAAGATGGTAAAAATGCCATTCCTTTGTCTCCAGGCTTTATGAACCACAGCGATCAATGCTCTTTAGCAGTGAAAGCAGAATAAATCTCTGATGAAAACCCTGTATTAGCAGGGTTTAACAGGTTTATTAGTTATAACTGAGTATATTTATATATATATTAGTAGTAGTAGATTTATCAGTTTTAGCTGAAAAAAAATACATTATCAGAACCCATCAGCCTCTGTGGGCAGTACTTCATTTTAATCACATCAATCATGCAAAATTTAGGAACGCAGCTTCTCAGTCCCTCTTACCAAGAAACCTAGTTCTGACCCCACGTGTGATCAAAGTATTCAATCCAAACGAGAACAGCGCCAAAATCCCCACAGCAAGGCCACCGAAAAGGGAGCCCACAGCTTGGCAACATCCGTTAGTACCTAACGGTTGCCTTCAGTCCCAGCAGACCCCAACAACCTTCCTGCACACCCACCATGGTAACTAACAGGTACTCAACCAAAATCACAATAATAATCATTTTCTACTACTTTTACAAGCCTTCATCTCAGCTCTGTGAAAAGTAAGGACTGCATGGTCGACGCTTTCCATAAGGCCAGCCATTAGTCACCTCCGGTTTCCTGGAAAGCTCTACCCCGGCCACAAAATGTGGCAGTTACAACCATTGCCAGGCGGACCAGGAGGCATTAGGGTCTCAAAATATCCTTGAAAATTTTCTCTAATCATACCTCTAAAATAGCAAGATGGCTCAAAATTGCAAAAACTCCAATTACAGCTCAGTAACTGCAATGGTCCTCATCACAATCCTGGAAGAATTATACACACAGTCATAAATAAATAAATAAATGGTCATCCAGTCCTTGCTTTCAGATTTCCTAACCCAAAGCCTTGCCTTTACTTGCTTTTCTGGCCTGTAGCTGCAGGAAAAAAAGACATTAATAAATAACCTTTGCTGAGAGCAGTCATCACCTTGAGGCTCTGCAAGATTTTGCAGTGAACAGTTTGTAAGCCCCGCATTCTAATCCCAAATCTAAATTTCTACGAAGTTTAGCAATACAAAATATCTGACACAAAAAAAACCCAACACTGACCCCGTAGCTCGGGAACAAGAGTGGGAGGGGAGAGACGGGTATGGAACACGTTCTAACCTCTCCCAGTGAGACACGGCTCAGCTCGACCACCTCGCTCAGAGTGAGTGGACGTGGGTTCAAACAGAGACGTTTCCTTACCCTCGGCTGGGAAATGTCGCTGTGCAAGAGGGAACAGCGAGTGAACAGCAAGACAACGCAGCCGCCCTCGACGCTCTGACGGCGAGGCGGGTTTTAGCTGTTAACAACATCACTGTGCTTCAGCTCCTGCCCCAGTCACCAGACCTGGCTCCCTGACGTTTCTACCTCTTCCCAAAGATCCCAGCGGTGCTCAGAGGAACCCACTTTTTGTGAAAGCCAAACCAACTGAGACCTTCAACAGCTTTTGAGAAAAAATCTGTGCAGTGGCTCTGGATATTGGCAGCACCGTGTGCAGCCGTGGGTCAGCTCAGGAGGGCTCTGCTCTGAAAGGGATCGTAGCCAATTGTCTTAATTTGTTGAACAAAAAGAGTTACAAGCACAGTCTCCAGGTTTTTTTTGTGTCAGACCTCACACATGTACCTCATAGTATGTCATGAACTACACAACATCCCAAAACTGGTGCTTATTTTAATGACACAGGCTTTGCAAGAGGTGCTGGAATACAGCTCTCCCAAGTTCTAGGACTTCCAGCCACTATCTCCAACTCTAAAACATGAGCTGACAGTGTCAGGGATGGAACTTTGGCATGGCCCAGAGTCCCTCTTGGCACTAAGGGCACTACAAGATCCACCAGTAAACACAGATTTTTCCCCCCTTGGTTTTACAAAGCCTACCCCTAGGACAAGTTTTCTGTAGAGTTTGGAGACAGAGGAAAGGTCAGATATTCCTGAAGGATTATAGCCCTCTCAAATTGCAGCAGAAAACCAATCTGAGAATCCCATTTTCCCTCAGCCTCCTCAGCAGCCTAGGTGAGCACAACTACACCAAACCCCGGCAGGAATATTTTCACGTCATTAACAACAGTCATTGCCGAGAAGAAATTCTTCACCAGCCCTGAAGCTTCCCAAGTTGTAGCAAAAAAGAGAGGCTGCCATTCCAAAATCCTCACCCACAGCAATCATCATCCACCCGTTGTGTGAGCTGAATGCAGGCAGAGCACAGGAACAACCACAAAGCCATGGATAAAATGCAAAGAGTAAAGTTACTCCCCTTAACTCACAAACCAGGGCAACTCCGAGATCAGCAACTGGCAGAAGGAATGCAATGGGGATACAGGCACCACAGAGCTAGGTCCTTGCTTACAGCACCCAGACAGAGATGAAAATGCCAGTGGTAGAATGCAGGTGTGAAAGCATGAGAGTGAACCGCTGCTTTTTCCCCCTGAAGAAAGCAGTCTTTTGATCTTTCACCCTGACAGAGCTGGAATCCCAACACATTATGAGGCTTCAAGTTCCACAGGCCTATGTTATCTAAACAAAAGCTCTGCTTGTTAAACACACAAGACTAAACAACAATTAGTGCCATCCATGTGTTTCTCTGCATCCCAGCTGCAAGGTCACTTGAGCATCCTCCTTGTCAATCTTTTGTTATATTCCCACACCCGTTCTGTATTTGACCAGCACCTGTGAGCTCTAAAATGCTCTTCTGTTTGGGGCTCACTAGCTCTTTCCTCACTGCATTCTAACTCTAATGCAAAGCTTGCAATGAACCTAGCGTTACCAGAAGAGTCTCTCCCTTTTGCTGCTATAAATAAGAGATAACTGTGCTTTTCAGGTCTTCTTAACTATCCTCTGAACACATCCATGAGTTGTGCACGGCACCAGGCCCCATCCTACCCACCTACAGCACAACTGATAAGCAATGATCATCCATTGCCCCACAAACCAACTCTCACTCTAGTTTTCAGCCTGCCACAGACCCTCTAACTCACAATTTTACAGTATGTTAGTAGTTAGACCTTCCTTTAGATCTTGATGCCCGCATCAGCTCTGGTTCCCTTTTCCCAGCCCAAGTCTTGCTTTAACAGGGACCAGAGGGCAGCGATGCCCCAAAGCACGTCAGTTACCACAACCCGCCCTCATCCTGGTCATGCGAGTCTTGCATCCTTTCAAGAACCACTATTCCCTTTCCAACCCTAAAACTTCTAGGTGCTGGCAGGTATTTTTATACAGTTAAAAAAAGCACACTTGTACTTGTGTTTCAACTTTTTTCTCATAAGACTTCAATATAAGAGGAAACAATTGATAGAGAGAAAGGGCATCACATCAACATTCAGGCTAATTCATCCCCCTTTCTCGTTACTTCAACCAAGTCAGTGCAACAAACAAAGAAGCAGCAGCTGTTGTGAGAGTTTCTGGCCAGAAAGAGATTTCTTACCACACTGCTGGAGAGAGGTGCCAAAAACAGCGAGAAAAGAGAACAAGGAGATATTAACAAAAGAGTCTCAATGGGACTTGATAATTAAAAGACTGCACAGTGAATAACAGCAGCTCTTCTATGTCGATGAGATGGCTTGCATGAAAACAGAAAATACACAAGTTTTGAATGTGAGAATGACAGTACTGATACTGTGTTCCATAGGTTAGCCAGGAAAGTTGGGGAACTGAGGATTTTCTTGTTGCCCTGGAAAACATACAGATTAAACTCATTATATTTTTGACAATGAATTCCTGAAGTGCACAGCCCTCAGAGCTTTGGAGGCGATCTTGTGTTTGTGAATGTGAAAGGCACTAAACCAATCAGCTTTCCCAAGCAGCCAGCGTCCCGTTGCTATTGCTCAATGTGTGAGGGGAGCAGAAATTGCACTGAAGCCTGTGAGCAAACAGTCACCTTGGACTGAAGCAGAAGAAAAGGAAGAAAGAAGCTTTGTTCAATTAATCCACAAGACATTTTGTCAATTTTTTTTCTTCAAAATTAATTTCAGAGGAATTAAAAAGCCTTCAGGTGCTCCAGAGCACTGCTGGCTGTATTGAACAACAGGACTACTGCCATGAAACCAGGCATGGTGAAAGCTCCCTGACTTATTTCCAAGTGCCGTGGTATGGGAGCACAACAGTCACAAAACTAGGGAAAGTAGAGAAGTGGCCAACTAGTGAAAAATCCTTCCTTCCCTACACAGCCTCCAGAAGACATAAAGTGAGGATTGGCTTTCCTGCTGAAAGGAAGCAGGTGGCAAAATCATCAATAGAACAGCAGTGCCAAGAGGCTGGCAAGAGGTAATTGACGATTTTAATGAGATCGCTAGATTTCCTGCTTTGTGCCTTATTAGAGCCCTGGCCACACACCTCCTCTCTTCATTTTCTTTCTTCCGTGGTCAGCCTCTGTTCCTTTCTTTCCTCACGCACTGAATCTCTGCAATCAAGTGACAATAGAGATGTTATTATCAGTCCTTAAGTCTCTCAAACATTGTTATTACTTGGAGAACTGTGCTAGCATAGTGCTGCTTGATTATGCCTTGTGTGATTATCAAGAGGAGCAATACAACAGCCCAATTCTGTTTGGAAAGATTGCAAACTATGTAAAGTAATTTCACTTATCTCTATCCAAGACATGTTCAACAAAGAAAAAAGCAAGAAAGAATGGGGGGATTAAACAAAATACCCTGAGAAAATAAAAGCCATGAGTTATTTTACTCTCTTCAGAAGAGCTTCTTTTATAAGTTGACTCAGATGTTCCACGTTGAAACACTTTCTCGTTGATATGTAGCTAAATTCTTTGGCATTAACAGGATCGTTTACTAAAGATTTCCTTTCTTTAAGAAAATGAATGCATTTGACACCCCCATTGGGGTTCGGTTTTTTGCAAGTACTGTCAGGCCCAGACCACATTGCAGGGGGGTTGGAACTGGATGATCTTTAAGGCCCCTTCCAATCCAAACTATTCTATGAAATCCAGCTGCCAATATCACAGCTTCACAGCAAATCTAGGCAAAATATTTACAGTTTTATAAACGCCATTGTTTCATACTACTTGGTCTTTACAGCACAAGAATTTTTTTCTTCTCAGCTCTTTATATTAAGTTTAATTTCAGACCTTTACAAGCTTTATTCCTGGCTTTTGCAGGTCTCGTTCTAACCTATCATCATTCGTGTCAGCTATCCCCATAGCTGGCTGTTTCGGGCCTTGCAGGAGTGGTTTAGCTTACGTGGCTGCTGCTAAACAAAATGGTTTGGCTCCCACATATGTGACGAAACAGGATCTCTCAGCAGAAGCCACACACAGTTCAAGTGCTCCAAAGCCAACACACAGGAAAAGCAGGGAAGTGGGTTCATCAGCAAGACCTAACAGGAGGACATTCTCAGTGTGAACCCTACCAAGTCATTCATCAAGGAAGCACCTTCTCCAGAGAGCTGGATAATAGCTGTGCTTACTGCTTCTCCGGAGACAGCCTGCTTCCCTAGCCCAGAATACACAGAGTGATGATGGCTCCTCTCATTTCCCTGTGATTGTGACCCTGTCAGGGAAGAAGCTTCACCAGGAAAACTCAAAATTAAGTGAAAACTAAGTTGTACAACTTCTGACACTCACTGGGAGCGTCAGTCCCTCCCATGCATCAGTGCAACACAGCTGCACATCCAACACGGTGAGAAAGTAATTGATCAAAGCATATCTGATAAAACACAAGCCCATAGCTAACACTAAAAATTTCAGCCTGAATGGACCCTAGCTCTAGTGCTCTCAGATCCACGCACGGAACAAAAATAATTGCTGCCAGAGACTCCTTCAAATAGCTCCCACTCTAACTGCACACAGCCCAAAAACGGCAGCAGTTACAGACATCCTGAGTGCCCGCCTTGCGATAACAAAACAGGAATGCTGCCGTTAAATTTAACACCAGCCATAATCCAGTGAGGTGAACACTGCTGATTTACAAGCTGGTTGCTTGATATGATCAGCACTGACTCTTCTTCTCCCAGAGGCGTTACAAAGTCACGGGGCAGATTTACTCCGTCCTTCATTCCCAAACAACCTCTCTCCAGCCCAAAAGTGATTTCCCACAGATACAAACTGAGCTAGGATAAGGCAAGCGTCCCAGCCAGCACCTGGAATAAGAAGCTCCACATTATCTTGATTGCTTATAAAAAAATTCACAGTGATCTTGACAACAGCCCCGAGACCTCCATCTTCAAAGGAAATATAACCTGGCACAGCACAGTTCTAGCATCAAATGTTGTCATGTTTCTGGTGTCATGGAAACACAGAGATAAATACAACTCCTCAGACCTTGCGCTCCTGAGCGCTGCTGCCAAACACAAGGCTGACTTGAGCTTTAATGGGACTCTGGTAACCCGTAAACTTGCATTAAAATGAGAACAAGCCAATCACTTCATCCAAAACCATCACTCATTCTCCTCCAGAGTGTCTTCAGTGGTCCAATAAATAAAGTTATTCTGTCCTGCTGCTCTCCAGACCTTAACCCATCTATTTGCCCCTGACCAGTCCTTGCACCAAGCCCAGATTTGAGGCTGTCAGCTATTCTTGCACTAGCTGTTATATACATCCTTATAAGATCTGACAATCTTGCACAGCTAACAAGAAGGCAGTTATGCCTGTCTGAGAAGGGTCTGACCCTCAGAAGGTTTGGCTGGAGGGCCAGCAGGGTAGGTTCTCTGAGCAACCTGTGGGAATACGTGTTAGCAAGGAGCATTTCGGGGAGATGCTGGAAGTTCCAAGTCTAACAAAGCAGGAAAAGAGAAGGTCTTATGAGCCAGCAAAGTTATACACAAGCCATAGGCTCCTGACTTGAATCACAGAATGTAATTATCACCACCGGGGAGGGAAGCAGTGAGATGCTACCACTAATTTCAGTAAGATCCTTCACTGCCTCATAACTAATGGCCTGTGTTGCTGAATTTGACTTGAAGACCCACCAAGAAACCAAAAATAATGAATCACCCTGCAAGACTGGTCCAAAGCAGTCCATGCCTCAGGCCAAAAAGGGTCTGCAGAACTGAAGAGGCAGGAAAACAATTAACTATAATTCCTATGTTTCCCCAGTAGGTAACGCTTATTATAGACAGGTACAGCCATATGGAACTCCACTGAAGCAGACACATGCAGAGTGAACACAAAGAGGAAGCAAATTCCTGTTGTTATCCAAACGAGTACTACTGATAGTGACAACAAAGCCCAATTCTTAATGAGTTGGGCAGATAACTCCATGTAATATTACTTCAATTCAGCTCCTAAGGTTTTATCTCATGAGAACATGACTGTTCATAAGGGCTTGTGGTGACAGGACAAGAGAGAATGGGTGTAAAGTGGAGAGGGGCAGGTTTAGATTAGACATCAGGAAGAATTTCTTCACCATAAGCGTGGTGAGACACTGGAACAGGTTACCAAGGGAGGTTGTGGCTGCCCCACCCATGGAGGTTTTTAAGGCCAGGCTGGATGGGGCCTTGGGTAACCTATCTAGGGGGATGTCCCTGCCCATGGCAGGGGGGCCTGGAATTAGATGATCTTTAAGGTCCCTTCCAACCCAAACCATTCTATGATTCTAAAATACACACATAAGTTCTAAAGTCATTTTGCTCTCAAAAGCCTTCCACCCAGAATCATCCTCTGGCCAGAAGCAATACAGGTAGGCAAGCTATAATGCACAACCTGTTGCTACCGAATCCTTCATCCATAACTGAGCAGCCTCCAACAAAAGGCAAAGAACAGGGCAGCTCTGACCTCACTGCTCTGCAGTGTTTCTTTCATAGCTGCTCTTTTTGATGCCTTTAAATCTGACCCCAGGCAATGGCTTGGGACATGCTGTACTGCTACACTGTCTTTAGACATTTTGAAAGCTTTTTTCAGCTCTCAACTGTAGACAGTGAAGGGAAGAAGGCAAAGAAACTGGAAGTGCAAGTTGTGATGCATGCAAGTTGAGAAAAAAGAGGAGAAAAACATTCAGGGGCTGTAAAGTATCCGTGAACATTTTTGAGGTTGACCAGCTGATGCAAACGATCTTGATCTCATTAAAATAATCCAGCAACAAAAAATTTACATCACCCTCTGTTTCTGAACTGCAAACATATGCAATATGCTGTACCTAGAATATTCTTATTGCCTTAACAAACAGATATTGATATTTGCACTTGCTTCCTACAAAGACTTCTCTACAGATGAGCGCTCTTCGCGCTTTTCCCCTTGTTGAGTTGATCCATCACTTCATGGTGATCAAATTAGCTGTTGCACTGAAGGAGTTATTAGCTCCTCTCAAGAGAGGATGGTACTAAGGCCCATCAACAAAGGAGAAAATTATTAATCAGAACACGAATAGCACTCATGCGCTGGATACATTCAGCATCACATACTTTCAAAGCATCACGTAATCACCGAAACCGGACAAGAAGTATGGACTCACTTTCCTCTTATACCAACACCCAATACCTATCCATTAACATTCTCTAGCTCTCCCCTCACTTAACATCACACCTAATGAGCAAAGGCAATGAGTCTGCCAAGCTCCAATTTATGCACTAACATCTACCTTGCTGTTACCTTTTTGGCTCAACAGCTGTTTCCCAGTTTGTGCTGGTTGTAGCCCATAAAACCAGGGGCTGAGTTTTTCATTGGAGATCCTGAGCAGCTAACACATCACTCTCTTAAAAAATGACCAACACACACAAAATAAAACCACGCCACTGTCTCCACAAGATGTTAAAGAACAGCATAGGAAGGAAAACACATGTTGTGAACACGCTGGTTTGAAAATACCTGTAGTTCTGTGAAAGGTTTTACAGAGTTCAGGAAAGATATGGACCGTGAGAGGATTATTTCTGTGCATTGCTGTTTCAGAACAAAGCCTTGAGTGTAATGCCAATAAAAACGGCAATACAAGGAGCAACTGTAGGAAAACGCAGCAGCTGAGACGCAGAACATCTCCATCCTGACATCCCAGTGTGGTCCAACTCCATCCTCTTGGTGCAGTTCTAAATCACAAGCCAGCCCTCTCAATACACCGTACTGAAACGGCCTGCAATTCCTCTCCACATACAGATTAGTTAGCCACAGTCTTACCACTGCTACAAAGCAAGAAATTATGCTCAATGATCCTTACCTTTAATATATTTGTAAAAACATGACTATTTGTTATTAGCACTTGCTTCTTGAGAGGTGTTTCAGCTATAGCCTTGTGGATCAAGCTGCTTGCTCATCAAGTGAAACTCTTATATTTATCTTCTCAGGGTGCACCGTCGTAACCTGCTATACTAGCAGTTACTCAATTAAAAGCTATCCTTACACTCTAGTTAGCCCTTCAGAAAAACTAGAAGAGCACTAGCTTCTACTGAACTAATTAAATACAATGGAGGTTACAAAAAAGTGCCTGTGATTGTGATGGAAATCTTATTCAGATCCCTACATGAGTATAGTAACTAGGAAGGCTGTGGTTAAATCCCATTTTTCTTTGGACCAAAACAAGCTAAAGTGTAAACCGTGTGTGCAGGGCAACACCTTAGGGTAACTGACAGAGTGGGGAGGCAAGTAGTTTTATTACAGTCAAAAATCACATGTGAACACCGACATTGACTTTATTGAGCTGCAACAAAGATGCCCGCGGTAGGCAATTGGATGAGTTGAACACTGAGCTATAAAAGCAGCACCCGGGGCTTGGAAGAGCAAAATCTTATCAGGTTATGGAGGCAGGGGAGCGCTTGCGGGAAGGCCGTGCTGCCTGGAAAGGACCCACGCATCTGAGCTAGCCAAGCCCACGAGTTCTGCCCAGCTAGCACATGAATTCAGTCCATTTGTCAACAGTAGAGGTGGGATTCTTAACCTCTCACTCAAATACAGAAGGCTGAAGCTTAAATTAATCCCCAAGGGGATGCATTGCCACCACTCTTCGCCCCAGTCCCATCAGTGAAGGTCCTCTACTTAACCTTTTACTAAATCTAAAGCCCACGTGCCCCTCTGGCTGCCAGCCAGGCTGAACACTGAGCAGAGAGCACTGGACCACTCTCTGGAGAACAAATACCACACAGCAACTGCTCTGCTGGGCAGAGGCATATTTGCATCTTAATCACAACCGTTTTCTTCTTTTTCTTTCACTACAGTTACTCTGGCAAGGGAACTTTTAAACAAGGCTGTATAATGGGGAAAGATTTCCTAGAACAGATCCTCAAAATATACGTGAAATACAGAAAAACTCATTTGCATATTTAGAAAATTCTTTCTAGGGCAAGGACAAAGAAAATGCACATGTGATTATTTGGAGTTAAATCTGAGGGTAAGGCTGCTAACAACAGTAAACAGCTTCAGCTGCTTGTCACTTCTACCACTACAGTAGCAAGTGGAGCTGGAATTTCACGTCAAGTGTGTCTATTGAAGCTAAATGACAGGTTAACAAAGGAACAGGTAGGTTCAAGAACAAAAGGAACAAAGGCCCAACAATTATTTCCTGTGTACTTCCTGTGTACTTCAAGTAGCAGCACAGACCCACCAGACCAGCTGGAATCAAAGGGCAGACTTAAACTCTTCCTGCCTGCTGCTCTCCACACATTCTCTTCTTCAGGCAGCATATGTATGTGCCCTTCACCAGCAGCAATCTGTATTTTCATTATGAAACCTCTCTTTTACAGAATGTCAAGGTCCAGCAGCAATTGCTCTTTGCGTTTCTGCTTATATGTTCTTTACTTTTCCTTTGTTTCTCAGGTTCCTTCCTGCCAAGGTCACTTCTGTATTTTCATCTTGAAAAACCGTTCTCTTAAAGCTAGTTTTCTGCATTAACTGTAACCATCATCTACAGAAACAAACAACCCTAAATCATTAGATGTTTAACACAAATTGGGTCCGAACTGCAGAAAAGAACAAGTGTAAATAGGGGCTACTTCAATGAAACTCGTCATTTGCGACAGGATTTGTATGTTTGAGAGGTTAAAAAAGTCATTTGCTAATATTTTAAATATGACTCATGTAAGCAAGGCTCAGCTTAAGATTAGGCAAGAAGAGAGAAGCAAGCTGCCCCATGGTAATCCTTTCAGAAGGAGCAGAATGACCCCACTGCACAGCTACATTTACAACTCTCCAGGAGAAGAGAATAAGGCTAAGTGCTTCAAAGCAAACAGAAAACACCTTCTGACCACCAAAAACTGAGCTTTTCATTTCTGACTACAGCGGTCATCAACCAGCTCTCAGAAGCAAGGCATGCAAGCAACTTGGTGAAACCCTTCTGTGCCAGCCAACCAAATTATTCCATATTCAGTTCTCCCTTCCCAAAGGAGAAGCGTCCATGGGCCAGGAGGAGGCAGTGACAAGCAGCAAGATCATGCTTGTAGCCACAAAGGGCTGTGTTTTCTTGAGCTCAAGTGTGTTCAGCTGAAAAAAGAAGCTAGGGTACAGTTACAGACCTGTGAGATGCTGAGACTTAGACTCTGCAGACTCACCTAAGCCCTCAGGAGGAGGACCACAAAGTGCCCAATGAAGAAAATGCAGCCAGAAGGGAACAAACTACCCATCTCCACTTGCAATGGCAACTTCTGAGCCTTCCATGGCGTTGACAGCAACAATCACCACTGAAGGGCAGACTGGAAGACCAACGATACCATCTATAAAATCACCTTGTGTACCTTACAAGGTTGCTAACTAGAAGTGGCAAACTTGGATTGCAGACTTACAGTAAAGACTCTGATTCACAATGTAAGTACTATGATTAAAGCAATATAGAATAATTTTAACTAGATGTAAGTACAACAAGAAAAGTCAACCATGCCTTATATTTTTGTAGGGGTGCCTACATTTTGGCACAACAATTGTTCAAAATACCAAGAATTTATTGTTTCCCCAATGTTACTGAGGTCATCGGTTAATACCGAGTTATCCCTCTGAAGCCAAACCCTATTTATTTTCCTCAGAAGAGCACACTCAGGTTCAATTGTTGGACTATGCTACAATTGCACAAGTCAAGCCTTCCAAGCACAGTTCAAGCCTTCCGAACACAGTTCATGAACGCGGATTTCAGCCTCTCATGTACAACCTGTGGCAAAGTGAAGTGTTAAAACATAAAACCACGCAGATTTTCTTGGTAGCCAGCTGTTACAAACAGAGATATTCTGCACATAGGGGCCCAGAGCCATCATTATTTTATGAAAGCAGACACCAGGAAAAAGGCTTCGTTATATGCACGGAAGGTAAAAGCAGAGAGGAAAGGAAAGTTTTTCAGCAGTAGCTGGTAAGGGCAGTATTTTATGAGATCTAAGACCAGGCAGCCAGAGGATGTTGAAAGCGTACTTCAGCTAACTTCAGCCCTCTCCACCGTTCAGGGCTACATACCCTCCAATTTCCCAACACTGGCTGAAAAAGCACTGAGTACACCAGAAACCCAAAGCTTAAACACTCTGCGGAAGTGGTCTCCCCGCACCCCATTTTTGACCCGATCTCTTCCTCCTCCAAACACCTCATAAAAACACAAGGGAACTGGTACTGCCTGTCACAAGCTGACCCGGTCCAGATGTTGTACTGGGGAAGAGTCAAAACAGCAGGCCTAGCACCTTAGTATAAGACCTGTGTAGCTCCAGGCTGTCAGCCAGCAAGCTCTAATCAGTCTGTGCCTTGTTCTTTTTTTGCACGGCTGTACAACTCACCCTAAGCTTCCTGTTCCCCCTAGGTGGGCCAATGAGTTTACAGGTTAACTAAGCAAATGGTTTTTGCTATTCTCCTTCCTCTACCATCTTTGCTTCTTCCCAAGGCTGTCAGGAGAAAAGCTTTCACTCTTCATGTTAATGCCTGCAAGCTTTTATCTCAGCCAAAAGTAACTGTAATTGCATCTCTTGTGCTGCTGGCTGTCAGACAAAATGTAACTCGACAAGTACTAGTGCTACCTATGCCTTGGCAAGAACAAGCTAAAGCTTAAGGCATCCAGGCCAGCTGAAGCAAATGAACCTCTCCTGAACTATATTTGTTCCATCTAAGTTGCTTCGTGAGAACTGGCTCACCTCTTCCTTCTTATCCCAAACTTGGGAGTTTTCTGGGGGTATAATCGCCGTACCCCTTTTGCCACATAGACTCTCACAAATTGGCCCCACCTCACAGCCAATTTCCTCCTTTCTAAGCAAGATGGACTATTTTGCTTTCCTTTCAGAAAGAGCCATATGTTAACTTGAGCACTCTGGCCTGTTGTGCAACCTCAGCATACTGTACAATGAAAAGGATTATTAAAATGACTTTCTCAAGCCAGAATGTCCTGGCCTTGCTTGTAAGCGTCAACCTGAAACTTAAATCATCACCCTGTCAGCAAGGGCTGTCTGCACAATGTGAAGATGATTCCACACCTGTCACTGTTGACCTTTCACTTCTGAAGAGATCAAACTGCGTGAGATTTATTTTACAAGACAGTGACAGGCAGACCAGAAACATCAATTGAGTGCAGCTATTGACGGCCCTGTTGAAGGCTCTGCCTTGTGGAGACTGCAGAGCTGAGAAGCTGCTTGTCACAGATACATAAAGCCTGCATCCACCAACGGTCCATCGGCACAGAAAGAAATGTTGGTTTTAGGAAGAGCGCAAGTCATCTACATCAGGTATTACTAGAAATGAATCTACAGTACAAGTTCTGAGAGGTAGTTAACAAAACTACGACCTTACGGGTAAAATAAGGTGATTTATTCATCCATCAGCAGCTCAAATAGACACTGAATAAACCCTTCATGAAAAGAAATGCTAACGCTTTTAGAAGCATTTAATTTCTGAAGCATTTTTTGCTAAATCCCAAACCAAAACTAAGGGGCACAGCACAAAAGTACCTGGAAGAGCTGCACGCAAGCTGTGACACCACAGCATCAAAACCACACAGTCTGACTGCTGCACAGACCTACAGCCAGTCAGGACCCAAAGCTGCAGGCACCGCAGCAAGCCTTGGTTTCGGTTCAGCTGCTTATTTCCAAACCTGACCAAGTACTCAACAGCAACTGTCTTAAACCCACTTCTCCCCTCCACTGCCGTAGAGAGACACTGACGTCTATGATTAAATAATAACAACATCAGATTTCTCCATGCACCAAGTCCCACATCAAGGACGTCATGAACAGGAGGAACATTTCTACTCCTCTCCAAACATTAAGACCTTCTCATTTCTGCATCCAGTTCAGGTAATACAACTTGATCCTGGACTGTGAAACAAAAGACAGAAGAAACACTTAACCTTGCCTCAGGAGGGTCCAGACCTGGCAGAAAACCCTTCTCACACTCTTTGCCTTTCCTCTCCCTGACACTTGGCTCAATTTCCATTTTCAGAAAGGTTTTAGTGGAACTGCATATCATTTGTGATCAGCGCAGACATCTGGTGGCCAAGCTGGTGATGGCAGTTGAACAACAGCAGTGCTGCAATCTGACAAGACATGACCATGACTCAAGTTCACTGCCCACTTAATCAGCTAGTGCGGTCTGTCAGCTCGCCTCGGCAGGGATGCAAAGTCCTTTCTCTTGC
The DNA here is from genome assembly GCF_032191515.1 of Phaenicophaeus curvirostris. Taxonomy (NCBI): domain Eukaryota; kingdom Metazoa; phylum Chordata; class Aves; order Cuculiformes; family Cuculidae; genus Phaenicophaeus; species Phaenicophaeus curvirostris. The sequence goes on from NC_091395.1 coordinate 1,462,954, forward strand.
ATATCCAACTAGTGGCAGACAAAGAGGTTTGGGCAGTAAGGATGTGTTGTCTTATCTTTCTATCTCCACCTTGATTCGCTCCTGTTCCTCAGGCTTCAGGGACATGCTGCTCCTAGGTCTTCAGAAGTCCTAAGCAGGTGGCACACCTGGGCCAAGTGACCACTGTAAAAGCGTATCAAACACAGGAGAAAGGCTGGAATTCTTATCTGCATACCAAACAGCACATCCCCAGGCAACACCAGCCTTGTAGATGCTCTGCATTGGAGTTAACAGCCTCAGTAAGCCCTACACAGTAATAAAGCAAAGCGTGTTATTTTCTCCTTCCTCTAAGATACAAAAATAAGGCGGCTGCAAGCACTGTTCCAGCTGGCCTGGCCCTGGTGGGCAGCTGCCACTCCTGAAAGGGATAATAAATAATGCCTTGCTCTGTTATTGTAGGCTACTGTGAGCCCTGTGGTGCACAAATTTAAAAGCTATGATTAGGTCAGCAAAAAGGTCTCTCCCTGGCACCGTTCACTCAGTTAACTGAGAGTCTGAAAAATGTTTTCAAGTGCATAACAACCTTGAGGGAGTGCGACAGAGTTCAAGGAACTTCAAGCACAGGTTTACTTAAACCACTGGGAAATGCTATTGTTTTGCTTTTGATCCCTGCCCCAGGAAAAAAAATTCAGAAGAGCGATCACCGCAGGCTTGGTCAGGAAGAAGTGTTAAGGGAAATGAGAAAATATTATAAATATACCCATATAGATATTATTGATAGTTGATTGTGATAGACTATTGTATTAAGAATATAGTAAGAACAAGTGTTGCAAATTAATCTTTATAGCAACTACAAGAACACTGTTCAATTGTCCCATGTACAGCCCCAGTCCAGCCAAATCAAATTGTGTAAGAAATGTCAGACTTGGCACATCAGTATTAGATTTTTGTAACTGGAGGAGGAACTTGACCTGTTGAAGCATCACTTCTGAGGGAGAACCGAAACAAGACACTGAGATGAATTATCCAGGTGGATTCCTGTGGACTTTTCAAGTTAATGAAAAATAAAGACCTAGGAGCACATGGAAAAACACCAAGAACCTTTCAAAGAAAATACCTATTGTATAACACTATATAAGTACCTGATTTTGTATGAGCCTCTGCCACTCACTGAGGTGATGGCCCAACTCCAAGTTGTGAATAAACCAAGCCTAGAGTTACCCACTGTCTGGTGAAAATCCTTTAACAGAATGGAAGGGGTGTTAGCCCCTATCTGGGAATCCCTACTCCCACTGTCAGCGACCAATGACATTTTATTGTGCACAGCAATCACTCGGAATTCACATCACTCAGATCATTCTATGAGGCATTTTGCGAGTGACCTAGCTGCACACAGGCAAGCGAAAGCTCTAATACAGACATTAGTGACACTCGCCTGAGTACCTAAGGACATCGAGAGAGTGAAGACAGCAGTAACAAAGATAAAATTATACCATTTATCTTGCTGAGTGGTTTTCAAGTGGTACGTAAACACCATTCCATCATAATCTTGAGAGCTTAAAGTAAAAAAACACATTAAGCTATCAGGCAAGATGTCGATTTGATTACTCCTTTGTCATAGAATCACTCCCAAAAGCAGGTTTGCTGCAGGAACCTTAAATATTTCTGCACTTCGGAAGCTTAAAACACTATTCTCTTCTTCCTGAGGCAGTCACTTAGGGAGATGAGCCTTTCCGCATGTGCTTGTCTCCTAGTCTCCAATTTATTCCTCCAACAAACCCAAAAAGCATTTTGAAATCAGAACGCTTTTACTTGACGACAGACCAGCATGAGATCAAGAACACATACACTTGCCAGAAAATATTCACTACAGGCTCCTCATCCCTATCATCTTCAGCATCTTATTTCTTAAAAAAACCTGACATTTATTTCAACAATTTCCATCAGAAATAGTGTTATTCCTTCCACTGCTTTTCCCAGAAGGACGTCGCAAATTACCACTGCCTGCAAACAGGTAAACCTTAAAAGAACAGCTACTCTAACAGAAATAAATCAAAAGTATTGATAAGACGATTTTATCTGCAAATGTTTGAGTTCTCCTCTGTAAAAAGGAGTCCAAAAGTTCAAAAAACATCCTCCCTCAGCATATATCATAGAATCACCAGGTTGGAAGAGACCCACTGGATCATCGAGTCCAACCATTCCTATCAAACACTAACCCATGCCCCTTAGCTCCTTGTCCACCCGTCCCTTAAACCCCTCCAGGGAAGGTGAATCAATCAGCTCCCTGGGCAGCCTCTGCCACTGCCAATGACCCTTTCTGTGAAGAATTTTTTCCTAATGTCCAGCCTAAACCTCCCCTGGCGGAGCTTGAGGCCATTCCCTCTCATCCTGTCCCCTGTCACTTGGGAGAAGAGGCCAGCATCCTCCTCTCTACAACCTCCTTTCAGGTAGTTGTAGAGAGCAATGAGCTTTCTCCTCCAAGCCAAGATGCCACTGGCCTTCTTGGCCACCTGGGCCACTGCTGGCTCATGTTCCGTCGCTGTCAACCAACACCCCCAGACCCTTCTCCTCCAGTTGCCCAGAGAAGTTGCGGCTGCCCCATCTTGTCTCCATTCCTGAGCACCCAAAGAGGCCTGGTTCCTGCCTGCTTACACACAGCACTTGGGCTCTGTTTCAAGCTCCCCAAACATGGGACTAATGAGACAAATTTTCTGGCTCAGAAAAAGACTTAACGGGCCTGGTTTCAAGACTCAAATCACAGGACTTCTGGTCTTTTTCTGAGCCCCGACATTGAGCCTTGTGTCAACCACACACACCACAGCACCTGGTCTTTATTTCTGAACATGGCCTGAGGAGCCTTGTTTCAAGCATCAGACACACAGGACTTAATTTCTCTTTCTGAATGCCTAAATTGGCCAAGTGAGCACCCCAAAACGCAGCACTTTTAGCCTGCGAGCCCAGGGCTTCTCAAATGCAGCACTTAGTCTCTTTTTCTGAGCCCAAAAGCTGTTTGAAGGGGCCTGGTTTCAAGTCCCCAAAACACAGGATTATCTCTGTTTCTTGTCTTTGTTTCTGATGCCCACTGGGCTTTGTTTCAAGCACACAGGATTTAGTTTCTCAATTCCCTTATCTAGCCAAATGAGCCTGGTTTCAGCTCCCCTCCAAACATCACACTTGGTGTCTGTTTCTCAGCCCAAACACCAGGGCCTTGGTCCCTGATTTAAGCTACCCAAACGCAGCATCTTAAATTACTTACTTCATCTCTGTTTCTGAGTGCCAAAAGAGCCTGGTTTCAAGACCCAAAAACGCAGCACTTGATCTCTCTTTCTGAGCCCCAAAAATGTCTGAATGGGCCTGGCGTTTAGCTCCCAAAATGCAGGACTTTTAGTCTTTTGTTTCTGAGCCTTCAATATGGCCAAATGAGCTTGATTTCAATCACCAAACATGCAGTACCTCATTTCTGGTTCTGAATCCCAAAACTGGCTAAATGAGCCCCATTCCAGCCCCCTGCCCCCAAACACAGCATTTAGCGTCTGTTTCTGAGCCCAGATACCAGGGCTTTGGTCTCTCCTTTAAGCTCCCTAAACGCAGCACTTAGTTTCTAAGCCCCACCACAGAGGACTTGGTCTCTGTTTCCAAGAATCTGCTGGATTCCATCACTGTCCAAACCAGCCACTGAGCTTTGTTCAGAGTCTGCGAAACGCAGGACTGGGACTATGTTCCTGAGCCCCAAACTGGCCACGTGAGGCTGTTCTCAAGCTCCAAACTGCAGGAGTCGGGCTCTGTCCCTGAACCCTAAATTTACCATAACAAGGCTGTCCTCAAAGCCCCAAAACACAGGATATTGGGCTCTGCTCCTGAGTCCCCAACTGGCCACACGAGGTCACCCTCAAGCCCCAAAATGCAAGGCTTGGGCTCAGCTCCTGAGCCTCCAAACTGCCCCAGAGCCTGGTTCCCAGTCCGTCCCCGTTCAGGCTCAGGAACACCCGAGGAAAGGGGCAAAGCGGGGAAAATGATCCCACCGAGCGCAGCACTCGTGGCTGCACAATGTGCCTGGGGTTGGGTTGTAGAGCTGCTGCTCTTAAATGGTTTATGCTACGTGTAACCGTGGATAAGGGACAGCACCGACACTATAAATTACATTTATGGCATCAGTTTTGGCAGCTTCCACTCAGGTTTGTAATATGAAGTCTGACACAAAAACCCAAGACTGACCTGATATCTTGAGAGCCAAGAGCGGGAGGGAAGAGACAAAGAGGCCCTTGTAGAACGTGTCCTGTCCTGGCACAGCTCAGCTCGATGGCTTCGCTCAGTGTGAGTGGCAGCCGTGGGAGGGGGAGTCCAATGCAGCAGCAAAACCAGCTCTAAAAGCCCCTGCCTGCAAAAAAACAAACCACACCTAACCTGCCAAATAATCCATGGCAAGTGAAAAAAAAAAAAAAAAAAAAAAAAGAGACAAGGAAATTGGATTATGAGGGGTATCGCTGTGATGGGGGACATTGTTTTACCAAGTGATAGCCTGTTGCACTGTGTATTATTCGTTTTCTGTATTCTTTTATTGTTGCTATTCTTCCTCTTCATTGTTTTTCTACTCCACTGTCTTTACCCCAACCCACTAGATTTGCCCTTTGTTTACAGTTCTCTTTCCCATCCCACTGTGGGAGTAAGGAGTGAGCAGCTGCACTGCTGCGGGCTGGGGCCCACGACACAGGGATGGCACAAAAAAGCCCTAATATCTGTCTTTATACCCAAATAACCATGTTTCTTCAGATAGCACAGTGTAACCAAATCGTCCTCTGATGTCTCACAGCCCCGAGTCCTCCCAAGCACCTACCCTGTTTCTGGTTTTTTATTATTCAGGCATGGATTTGCGTGGCAGCCAGCAGCCGCATCAGGTGGGAGTCACCCTGACCCAGCGTGGGGGCAACATGGTCACGACGCAGCAGGGCACAGCACTGGGAGCAGGTATCCCCACCGGATCGCCTCCCTGGGACAGCCTGGCATGTTAGCACCCCAAAAGCGGAGCCTCCTTCCTCGCTCAGAGCTGGTAGGACCATTTCTCAGCTTTGCACTCGCAGGGAGCATGGGACGCTGCCCAGCACATCTCCTGTCATTCCTGTTGGACTAATCATCCGTCACGGGCAGGAAGACTCTGCATGAGGTGCCACAGAGACGCATCCCTGCTTTGCACAGTTAATGATTACACAGACCCGATTTTGGAGGCACCGGCGCCCGGGCAGGCCAAGGATGCTCGCCCTCTGTCCCGCCGCCAGGATTAATAATTCACCCGGCAACTAGCGCTGCCTCCATATAAACACCGGGATGGGATTCCCAGTGCTGCTTCTTGGCAAGAGGAGGGAAACCAGCTCCAACATGAGGGCAGCTCTCGCCCTGCTGCTGCTTTTGACTGCCGTGCGCGCCGAGCACCGAGGTAAGGGCATTATCACACGCCTGGGGCTTTGCTCTCCTCTGGGGAGGAGGAGGGGGTCCAACAGCTCTGGTGGGTTTAGTGGCCTCCCCTCTCCCCAGCCCAGAGAGAGGAAAGGGAGTCATAGAATCATGGAATGGTTTGTGTCAGAAGAGACCTCAAAGCCCATCCAGTTCCAGCACAGGGACACCTCTCACTGGATCACTAGTTCTCCCATATTTGATGATCTTCAAGGGCTTTTCCAACCAAACAATTCTATGATTCTATACCACTCTATGAAAATGAAAAGGAATGCAACACATTGGCACTTTCAGTAGGACAGGCAACCACTGTTCCTGAGAGAAAAGAGAATTAATTGCCTTTTACCACGGCTCCCCTTTTCTTCCTGGTGCTACAAACCTCATAAAAGCCCCCTCACCCTTCTTTTCCCACCAAATCAGAGTGACCTTTGGTGTAACGCCACATAACCCCTGGGGTTTGGGAGATGACTGTAATACCGGTAAATACTGGTATCAGTATTTACCCTCCTGGTACCAAAGTCTAACCAATGTGGTTTGCAGCAAAAAATCAATCACGTCTTTCCAGGGACGAGAGAGTCTCCGGGGGTATCTGCACTGCTGGGTGCTCCTGACCTCCACGGTCCCATCTCCACGGCTCCCAGCCCTTTTGGTCGACAAATACAGCCACAAAAAAATAGCACCATGTGTTTCATAGATTCCTAGAGTGGTTTGGGTTGGAAAGGACCTCAAAGCCTATCCAATTCCACCCCTGCCACAGGCAGGGACACCTCCCACTGGGTCAGGGGCTCCAAGCCCCATCCAGCCTGGCCTTGAACCCCTTCAGGGATGGGGCAGTCACCACTACACTTAGGGCAACCTGGGCCAGGGCCTCCCCACCCTCACAGCAAAACATTTCTTCCAAGGGGCAAACACACACAATGTTTTACCTCTCACTGTCAGGGCAACAGGAGGGTCTTCCCCCTGCCTGTTGCAGGGCTGGAGCAGCCTGGGTCCCAGGGATGCTTCTCCGAAGCCACCAGCATAAGCAGCAGCCTTCGCTGGTCCGCAGCATCGTCCCCTGGGGCTACCACTGAGTCCAGCTTGAGAAAAGAAGCAACTGTGAAAAGAAATAACAGTCCTCAAGTAAATAAAGCAGGAGCCCCACAGCCTTCAGGACTGTTTCGTGGCATCCTCCATTCCCACACTGCTGCTGCCTCTGGGAGGGATGTGGAAAGCAAGAGTGACATAGGTGGTCAGGTGGGAACCAGCTGTTCCGCAAATGAGCATTTCCCTTGGTAAAAAGCAAAAGACAAGTTACTCTCTGTAGGAGACTCAATTAAGCAGAGCTGTGCTGCTTTAGGGGGTGTTTTCCCCTGAAAGGAGAAGGGTTGCAGGAAACAAGCTCTGTGGCCACCCAGAGGCGGAACTGCAGGGAAAGCCAAGCTGGTGTTTCCCCAGGCCCAGCCCCATCAGGTGCCACAGTCCCAGCTCCGCAGCCACCACCCAGGCTGCACCCAAGCAAGCCAAGGCACAAATCCCACTCACAAATCCTTCCTTTTCTGTGCTTACAGGTAGAGCTTATGTCCGCGATAAAGTTTGCCTGGAGTTCAAGACCCTGGGGAAGGAGGACTTCCGAACCCTGTAGGTACCTCCTACCGCATTTGCCCTCCCAGGACACTCAGCACCTGAGCCAGGACCCAAATAAGTTAAATAAACATAATCTTCAAAGGGGGGGGGGGGTTATTCAGTCCCTACAAACAAGGATCTGATTGCTCTTAAAAGTAGAAAAGATTGTTTCATTGTTGAGTTTCTCAAAACCAGTTAGATGCCTGAATGATTAAGAATTCTAACTGTCCCAATGCATGGTCTCCCAGCATGAGACAGTCTCCAGTTCTTTTCCAAGGAAAATGCTGCTATTTCTTGCTATGCCACAACTGATCCGCTCCGATTGAGGGCGTTACACCCTGTTTTGGCAGAATGACACTGCAATATGACTTTTCTTTTAAGAGAGAGAACCGTGCCTCCACCTCATCCTCTCCTTGCTCCCTGCTCCCAGGAACATTATTGCCAACAGCAGGAAGTTCTCCAACGCCACCTTCGAGGAGATCAACCACCTCGTTGGCGAGATCGTCTCCCTGGCCGAATCCTGCTGCGCGGATGGTGCTGACCCTTCCTGCTACGATGCCGGGGTGAGGCTGGCAGACACCGGGCAATGGACCCTGACACCGGGGTTGGCTGGGGATGGCATCCAGCGCATAACCTCCCTTCCTGCCCGCAGTCCTCAGCTCTGTCGGCCAAATCCTGCAGCGGGAGCTCACCCTTCCCGGCACACCCCGGCACGGCCGGCTGCTGCGCGCAGGAGGGGCTGGAGCAGAAGCTGTGCCTGGCTGCCCTGCAGCACCCGCCCCAGGAGCTGCCCCGCTACCTCCAGCCCTCCAACGAAGAGCTCTGCGAGGCCTTCAAGAAGGACCCCAAGGACTTTGCGGACAGGTAAGCTGGGCTGGGGATGGCGCTCAGTCTCACCGACAGCTCCCACTTGCGTGCTGGTGCCAGCCGATGTCCGGGTTCCTACCATCAAACCGGCTCCTGGTCTCACCCCTCTACCATGGCAAATCTTGGTGGCTGTGGGGCTACCAGTGCATCAGAGCAAAAGGTCGAGGCATCCTGTGCTTATAGGGGCACCAGGAACAGGGTTTTACAAAAGGCATGAGAGGTGGCTAGCCTGCTCCATGGCTTGATGCAGTAAGTCAGCAGCACAGGGTGGTACCTGGAGAGGGTTCCCATCCTGCAGTGCCGGTTCTCCCCTCGGCCACAGGTTTCTGCACGAGTACGCCAGCAGCTACAGCCAGGCACCCCTGCCTGTGCTCCTGGGCTCCACCAGATCCTTCCTCTCCATGGTCTCCACCTGCTGCATCTCTGCCAAGCCCACCCCTTGCTTCCTGAAGGAGGTGAGACCCTTTGGATCCCCTAGGTCATCCCTATCCTTGCTCTGCAGGGAGCAGAGCGAGCACCGTGCCCATGGCCCTGGGAGAGGCTGGGAGGCATTTCCCTCTGAGAACACCTCCATCTTCTTTTCGTGGCAGAAACTGGAAAGGAAAACCCTCTCCCTCCTCACCCTGATGTCAAACCGGGCTTGCTCCCGCTTCAAAGCGTATGGGAAGGACAAAGTCGCCTTCAGGTAAAAGGGAAAATGGCCTTTTCCCTCCTTGAACCCAGGAGCATGTTCTTTTTCAGGCTGCAGATCCTGTTTGCAGGCAACATTTATAAAGACAAACTTCAATTAAGATGTAAAACCAAGCATGCTGGTGCGTCCTGTGCAAACACGCAGTACACAGAGGTGGTGCAGAGCCCCGTGGCTCCCCATCACCTCCCTCCTGCACCTCTGTGTGGGGAAACCATGCTTGGAGTGGTTTGGAAGGGGGAGCTGAGCTCCCTAAACCCTCTTATCCCTTGTGCCTGTCCAGCTACCTCACCTCGCTCGCTCAGAAGATGCCTGGTGCTTCCTTCGAGGACCTCTCCCCCTTGGCAGAAGATGCTGCTGAGGTGTTTGCCCAGTGCTGCGACTCAGTTGCCGAGGACTGCATGGAGAAGAAGGTAGGAGAGCCAGGATGCCCCTCCAAAGCCACCTCCCGTGTCGCAGCAGCAGTTTAGGGAGCGAACTTCATCATGGAGAGGGGATCCACAGCCTCAGCAGCCCTGCACACCTGCTGTTCTCACTTTGCAGCTGTCAGAGCACACGGCCAAAGCCTGCGGAGCGCTGTCAGCCCGAGACGAGAGGATTGCCGACTGCTGCAAGGGGAAAAACCTCATGCAAAACTATTTCTGCATCTCGGCTCTGCCAGCGGTGCCTGGACCCAAACTGCCAGAGGCGCAGAAGCCGACAAACGAGCAGCTGTGCAGCGAGGAGGGGCCTCGCCACGCCAAGAGGTGAGCGGTACCCACCACGGCTGAGCTGCTCATCCTTCCTTTTCCCCCTATCTTTGTTAGATGGTTTGGTTATTAGTAGCATAACTAGGGGAGCAACCTATCTTCCCTTGGCCCTGGAGGCTGCAGAATGTACTGAAATTGGGCTCCAGGAAAGCTGGGGAGGGGCTCTGGATCAGGAGAGGATGAAGGGAATGGTTTTGAGCTGCAAAAGGGGAGATTGAGATGTGATATTAGGAAGAAATGTTTTCCTGTGAGGGTGGGGAGGCCCTGGCCCAGGTTGCCCAGAGCAGTGGTTGCTGCCCCATCCCTGGAAGGGTTCAAGGCCAGGTTGGATTGGGCTTGGAGCCCCCGATCCAGCGGGAGGCATCTGGATGGGCTTAGGGGTCCCTTTGGACACAAACCATTCCATGATTCCATGATAAAGATACAAAAAGCAGCCCCCATCCCACACTGAGCAGCACCATTAATAAAAACTCGCACAGCGACTCCTTTTCCCTGCTCCAGGTTCCTGTTCGAGCTGGCGCGGAGGCACACCAGCGTCCCTGACGCCTTCCTCGGCAAGCTGTACGACACCAGCAACCAAGTCAGGGGGGAATGCTGCTCTGCCAAGGACGCCCCTGCCTGCCTGGACAGCAAGGTGAGCTGTGGGGGTGGCCCGCCTGGCCCTGTGTCCCCCAGGATGCCCCATAGAGGCTTTGCCCAGCCTGCTGACAGCCACTCTCTGCCTCTCAGCGCCAGCAGATGGCGGAAGAGCTGCCGCGGTTCCTGGATAAAGCCAACCAGCTCTGCGGGCAATATAGCAAGCTCAGTTTCCTCGACTTCAAGAAGAGGTGAGCCTTTGCTGCCCTCCAAAACTGGATCCAGATTTTGAGGATGTACTAATGTGTCTAAGCCTGAATAGCAGCAAAATACGGAGAAGCAAGAGGCATCAAGCCTTGCTGCATGTTTTCCCTCCCCAAGAGGCTCCCTACTAAATCCCGCTGGTCCCCACCCTGCAGGCTGCGGGAGAGCTTGAAGCAGACGGTGCAGGAGGCCAGCCCCGAGCTGCTGGAGCAGCTGGTGGAGCAGCGAGCCAACTTTGCCTCCACCTGCTGCCCCCCCAACTCACCCCCTCTCTTCTGCGCCTCCAAGGTAAGGGCATGGCCCCCCGCTGCCCCACACCGTTCCCGGGCCTCGCTCCCAGGGCTGCCCCTTGGCTCCCTCCTTCCTTTTGCAGGTGAGCTCGGAGCTGGCAGGGGCGTGCGATGGGGGTTCCTGCCTGCTGGGCTAGCCCGGTGAGTGGCCAGGGGGTCACCAGCATCAGGCACAGCTTCTCTGGGCGTGCATGGATGGATGCAGCTGCAATAAAGACTTCCAAAGCACCCTTGCTGCTGCTGGGAAGGCTTTCTGGGGACTGGGAAGGGCCATGGCCTTAGCTCTGCAAGCTTATGTCTGAAAAAACCCAAGCAAGAACACCAAAACCACTTGTGAAGTGCCCCCAGAGATGGCTTTCTGGGTATTTGGACGTCCAGCTGGCTGGGGGCAGGAGCCCATCACCCTAGATGGAGCCTCTGGGCTTCCCTGCAGCCCCAGCTCCCCCAAACCCCGCTCCCCTGCCAGCAGAGCTGAGCCTGGCCAAGCACCGGCTGAGTTGTGGGGTGCTGCAAGCAAAGCGGCCCCAACCTGGGGGCAGGAGGATGGCAAACCCAGCCCAGAAAGCAACAGGAAAATCCCCCGAGCCCAAATCCCACAGTTTTTTGCAGAATGATATCTAAATATACCAAGGAAAGCAGGTAATGATACCTCAGCACACAGAGCTGGGCTGAGCAAAGATAAAGCGCAAGTGAAAACAGCCTGCACTGTAGAAATAAAATAGGGGTGAGCTGAAGCGATGACCAAATGGAAGGAATAAATGAGATAAAGGGCTACAAAAGGAGCCACAGCCTTACCAGTGGGGCAGAGGGACTCCATACCACGAGGGGAAACTCCACAAGAGGCAGAGGATTAATAGGCAGAACCAGGAGAAATCAATTTAAAGCTAATGAACACCCCAGAGTAATTACTCTGCAGACAGCTTTAGCCGCCAGGAGTTGCCACACTCAGCAGACTCAACCTTAAGTGCAACCAGGAAGAACATCCCCATTCTCGGTGGCTCCTCTCTGTACCAGAGCATATCAGTGGCCCCAGGTACCTGCTCGGTTCTGCACCGTGTGAGCAATGGGATGGGTTTGGCTGGCACGGTGCGGGATGGAGCAGGATTGCAGCCCAGGCTGTGGGAAGGAGTCCCTCAAGCAGCTCCAGCGCTGGAAACCCCATCTCTGGCAGGATGAGGGGCCCAGCAAAGCCCACCCTCCTCCCTCCCTGCCAAGAAGCTGAAGTGGGCACTGGCTCAATGCACAGCCTGATTGGACGCAGGGCTCTGTCCCACCACTCCCAGAAAAGCAGTTCAGTCCCTGATGGGCACAAGGTGTTGGGGACCAGCCTGAGCTTTTGCTCCCTTCCAGCATCACGTTTGCATCCGTCACACTGAGGCGGCACATGCTAACAGCTAACGATTGCAGCGACCCTCTGAGTTTCCAAGAAAAAAAGAAATACAACTAAGTGAGGCAGGAACATCTCCTGTGCCCTGCGCCTGCTTCTAGGAACTGAGTGTCAGGGCAGCTTTCGGGGCCAGAAGTACTGCTGCGTAGCCCAAGGGTATTCCCTAATGGCAAAGCTGGAGAGAGCAGAGAGCCAAGGGCAGGCTCTCCCCCGAGCAGCCTGCATCGCTCCCCGCTGCACACCTGGAGCACAGAACTCCCAGCAAGGGGTTGGCTTGATGTGGGTTTGGGAGTCACCTGCTGCTGCCCCAACCTTCTGGCCACTAGGGGCTTAAACCCCCCAAGTCCTGCTGGTGGTCAGCGGGAGAAGCCAAAGGGTGCATGGGTGCTTGGCTGTTTGCTGTTTGAAAATGGCCAGGAACCCACTATGCTGGATGCTTTTGACTCTAAAAGCATGGCAGAAAATGCCGTTCCCTCAGCAGAGCCTTTGGGCAGCGAGGTGTGTGCTCTGCCCTCTCTGCTTACTGATCGAGTTTATTTACATCAGCGTCTGGGCTCCCACTGGATTTAATTAAGTAAGGGAAAGCCCAATTCCACTGCATTTCCCTTCCCACCAACAAATCAGGTGAGGGATAGCACTGAGCCCTTAAAGACTCTGCATCCATCATTCAGTTTATCCAGGGAACCCTTCCCTGCGCAGCTCTCCAGACATTCCCCCCAAGCCGACAGGCCCCTCTGTCCCAGCACGAGGACGTGTCCCGTTTGCTTTGCTCCAGAAGGTGCCCATGGTGGCCTGGGAGCCTCCCGTTTCCAGCCACAGGAGCCACGCGCTGCCCCACGCCAGCAGAGAAACAGCATCAGGAGCTGCCCTGAGACCCTGCTGGGGAAAACAAAACCTCCCTGGAGGTGCCGGCATGGCACGAGGCAAAGGCACCCGTGACAGCAGAGCCTCTGCTGCCGTCAGCACCTGTGTGGGGACGCAGAAAAAACAACCCCCAAAATAGGCAAATGCTGTTCAAATAACGAAAGATCCACAACAGTTTTGTTCTTAAACCCAGCAGACTTCCAAGAAAATACAGCTGCTCCCAGCTGATGCCAACCAGGAGCACGGACTCGGCCAGCAATGCATCCCAAGGGATTCCCAGCCCTTTGCCAGCCTGCACAGAAACCACTTTCCTTTCCTACTTTCCATTACAGTGGGGCTTTTGGTTTGGTTTTGCTTTTAATTCTGTTTCTGGGACTCCTTCCTCCTGCCCTTGGCACCACAATGGGCACAAGGCAGATCTACCCCCTGCATTTTCGGCTCACCAGCTCTCCAACCCATTCCCAAAGATTTGCAAGAAGCAATGAAGTCATAGTTTGTAATTACAACCCATTCTCATTGCTTAGAGCGAGAGGTCGTCACCCAGCACTGGGGTGCACACCAGCCCTGAATCCACAGGGCACCTCCAGCCCCTTTGTACAAAACCCAAGCAGAGCGAACCGTGAGGTTGGAGCCGGAAACACAACGAGGACAGCTGACAAAGAACAACAAATCAAAAGCCTCTGCGAGGCAGGCATCGCTCCTGACCACAGCCACCGTCACACTGATTGCACAGCGGGTACACAGATCAATCAATCACCGAATCTTTAAGGTTGGAAAAGCCCCCTCAGCTCATCCAGTCCAACCATCAGCCCAACCACACCGTGCCAGCTAAACCATGTCACAAAGTGCCACAGCCACACGCTATTTGAACCCCTCCAGGGATGGAGACTCCATCACTGCCCTGGGCAGCCTCTGCCAGGGCTTCACTGCTCTTCCTGTAAGAAACTTTCCCCAATATCAAATCTAACCCTCCCTGGTGCAACTTGAGGCCATTTCCTCTCATCTTATGAAGGGAAAAAGCCTTAATTTAAGCCCCCCAAAGCCAAAAAATTATAAGTACTCACCGCATAATGCTACATACTGATAATATTTAGGATGAGAAGATAATCCTGCACATCAAAGCGATGCCAAAAGCCAGCACACCTTCAGCTGAGTCTGGCGTTCCCTGGGAACCATTGTTTCATAGAACCATGGTGGTTTAGGTCAGAAGGGACCTCAAAGCCCACCCAGTTCCACCCCTGCCATGGGCAGGGACACCTCGCACTGGATCAGGGGCTCCAAGCCCCATCCAGCCTGGCCTTGAACCCCTCCAGGGATGGGGCAGCCACCACTGCTCTGGGCAGCCTGAGACAGAGCCTCACCATGAAGAACTCCCTCCTACTATCTAACACAAATCTTTTCTCTTTCAGCTTAAAACCCTTTCCACTCATCCTGTCCCCGCTCCCCCTGATCCAGAACCCCTTCCCAGCTTTTCTGCAGCCTCTTTCAGTGCTGGAAGGTACTCCTGGAGCCTGAACACCCCGAGCTCTCCCAGCCTTCCCTCAGGGCAGAGGAGCCCCCGCCCTCACACCATCCCCATCGCAACAGCCCCACCTCCTCCTTACGCTGAGGGCTCTAGAAGCATTTCCCAGCGTAACACACGCTTCCAGGTTCTATATTCCAACAGCAAACTCACCCGAGCGGGATCGCAGAGCCCAGAAGCGCCGGAGCAGCCGCAGACCCTCCTCTCCCCTCGCTCCCGATCTCCCTTTTGGCCCCCCTCTCCCCTCAGCTCGCGCTTCCCGCCCACGCGCTGGGGTCTTTCCCGCCCAGGCTCGCGATTGGCCGCTCGTTGCGCGCCGCCCGCGCTGATTGGACGAGGCGGCTCTGGCCCCGCCCCCCGCGCGCTCGGGGCCAACGCCCCCCTGGGGCGTTGGCCCCGGGCGCGCGGGGGGCGGGGCTGAGGGGTTGTGGCGGCGCCATCTTGTCTCCCTTCCCCCCGGCTTAATCACAGCAGCTGGTCTGTTTCTGAGCCCGAACACCAGGGTCTTAGTCTCCGATTTAAGCCACCCAAACGCAGCACCTTGCTTAATTAATTACTTCACCTCTGTTTCTGAGCCCCAAAAATGTCTGAATGGGGGTTTAGCCCCCAAAATGTGGGACTTTTAGTCTTTCCCAGCCCTCAGTGTGGCCAGCCAAGCGTGATTTCAAGCACCAAACGTGTAGTACTTCGTTTCTGGTTCTGAATGCCAAAGGGATTTTCCCTAACATCCAATCTAACCCTCCCCTGGTGCAACTTGAGGCCGTTCCCTCATCGCATCCCTCGTCACTCATGAGAAGAGCCCATCACCTACCTCACCACAACCTCCTCTCCAGGGGCTGCAGAGCGCAATGAGGTCTCCCCTCAGCTTCTTCATCTCCAGGCTAAATGACCCCCGGTCTCTTCACCTGTGTGAACCTTTCCTAAGCCTCCTCTCCCTCCAGAGCTGCTGAGCATCTTCCCTTGGAGCCGGCAATCGTGACAAAAGAGACGGGCATCTCCATTCTGTCAAACAAGGCTGAGGGTACAACGGAAAACAAAACCACATACTCACCGAGAAATGCATAAAGTTACTTTATTTTCAGTATACATTTAATTTTGAAAAATATAAATGCTAAAATATCTCATCATCTTCATCTTTTGATTCCATAAAAGTCACAATAGAAAGCTTCATAAAACTGTAAAATACTATAATGTTATAAGGAATTTCATGTTTTATATTACTGGAAAAAAAAAATCATTTTAATATATTGAAATGTTTTCTGCTGTTTTTTTCCTTTTTGTTCCACCATCTTGATCCACTTCATTTCACGCTACGTTTTTATTCTTTTCTCCAAAGCAAATACAGACTTACGAGAATTAAAAACAACAAGAAAAGTATCCAAAAGTGCATCTTGATTAAAAAAAAATAGAATAAAAACCCCAAGCCATATCGGCCGCGATGACAAAGCAGCAGGGGCTGCAGAGGCAGATGGGCACCACGGTCTCAGGCTGGGACACAGCTGGCTGCAGCTGGCTTTGTTTTGTTCGGGAAAGTTAATGTCTTGATGGCCTTTTCCCACAAAATTCCCAATTCGGATTGAAAGTAAGTGCTTTTCGAAGCTCTAAGATGCACAGGGAGGCTTTCCCTGCCACACCTGCAGCCTCTGTTCCCTGCCCACTGGCTCCTGCTGCCAGCAGAGCTCTTGGTTACTCAATTTGTGTTGGGTTTTGTTTTTTAAAGGAGACAGCGCTGCCACTGCCAGGCACCAGGGAAGGCAACGCTTCCAGCTCGTGTCACCAGCGTGCGTGGCGTGTTTTCCATGGAAAGCTGCAGCAAACTTTGTCCTGTCCCCTCCGCAACGCCCACCCTCTGCCCAACAAACAGCTCCCTCAGGTTAAAACCAAAAAAGAAAAGGAGAGAGATAGATCTCAATCAGCAGTCAACACATTTCAAGTACATTGAACGCAGTTTGGAAGTGGAAGACCTCATTTTTGTGGAGACACATCGCCAGGTGACGGGAGGCCGCACGTGGGGTGGGTGCGTGGCTGCAGTGCCCTGCCCGCTGAGCTGACCGGGAGCAGGAAAGCCGCTTCTCTTCATCTGCTCTGATCCTTCCTCTGTTGGTTACCAGGATTCCTACAAATCAAAGGTCTGGGCAAAACAGCAGCTCCCGCGTGCTCTGGAGGTGACGCTCCAGTCTCTTTCCCCTTTGGGAGCCAGATGCTTCTGTTCACCAAGGGGTGGGCACCGTGGACCGAAGCCGGCATTGCGCTCCTCAGGTTACCCATCCTCCAGTTGGCCGAAGGGATCACAGAGCTGCTCAGTTCCTGGCCATTTCTGCCAGCTCCCAAGCCTTTCCTTTGCGCTGGGTTCCCAGGATGCACATCCAAAAATCAACACACATTTCATGGAAGCCGCAACTGAAGCCCCTGGAGAACGTGGAGGGGGAACATCCAGCGGTGTGCACTCATGTGTGTGCCGTAGGCACCTCTGCAGCTCATCGCCAATGACTGCTGGCGGCAGATCGAGCTCAAACCATCAGTCTCTCTCGGCTCACACTTTCACCCCAGCGCTGTAGGGAAAGCAGCATGTCCAGCTGCTCCAGCCCTCTTCTGCGCCTCTTGTTGCTGATACCGCTGCTACGAGTGAGTAGGTGCTAGAATTTGGCATTTAAGGTCTCAGCACCACCAGAAAATTGTTTCCTTAACCAACATGGACTTTGGTTTCACAAGGACTGAAGTGGCAGCAACGTGCTGGTCCTCTGGGTTGGGATTTTCTTCTGTCAGGGAATTAGCCCTACAGCTGGGCTATTTCTTTTTGATGAAGCCTTTATAGTGCGTTAGATACAATCCCCATGCTTCACATCAAAGAAATGACTT
Organism: Phaenicophaeus curvirostris; assembly: GCF_032191515.1. Taxonomy (NCBI): domain Eukaryota; kingdom Metazoa; phylum Chordata; class Aves; order Cuculiformes; family Cuculidae; genus Phaenicophaeus; species Phaenicophaeus curvirostris. Next base: position 1,480,055 of record NC_091395.1, read on the forward strand.
GGTGGAGCCCAACTTCCCAAACGTGTGACAGAGAAAATCGCCTCTCCCAGGGTCAACCTCGCTCGCCTGATTCCCAACCAAAAGCCTGGGGGTGCCCACACCTACCCTGCTCGGCATTGATCATCGCCTTGTACGGGTGGATGGGGTGAGGACTGGGAAGCCAGGATGTAGGATCAATTCCGTAGACGCGGGATGCCAGAGGATGCAGATGTTGGTGAACCTGGCAAACGGCAGCGTCGGGGTGAAAATCCCAGTGGGCCGCCTTCAGCTTTCCCCTCCATTGCACCGTCCTCGTACCCCAGCAGCGGTGTCTTGTCATGTGTACACACACCCCTTGCACGCACACTGATGTTTCAAAAGGAAGAATTAAAACAGTATCACGCAGGTGATCAACAATACGAGTGCAACCGGCATCTGCCCACTGGTGCCGCAGCCGGTCAGGGTTTCACTCACGTCCATGACGATTAAGACTTCCTGGCTCACAAGAGATTTACAGCCCGTCTCCTTCATTGTAGAATTAGATTATTTATACAATAACCAGAAAAGAAAATAACATAACCCTAAGTCAAACAGATGCTTCAGAGTAGAGGGTGTTAGGCAAACCGACCCAGCCCTATGCCGTGTCCCGGAGATTGTGGTGCGGTGGTGGTTTTCGTTTTTCCATTTGTAAAAATCACATTATATATGGTACAAGACATTGTTTTTACAGAAAGCCTGGCATCTAGAAATAAGAGGTAGAACTACTCAGAACTATACGTTTCCTGCTGCAGGAAAAATTCATTTGTTTCTTTACAGTAATTAAAAAAAGGTTAAAAAAATTGACAAAAAAAAGGTTAGGCCCCCATAATTTAAACAAAATAATCTAGGAAAATAACACTCTTCCATGTACCTGACGGATTAAGTCCATTAAAGTGTTCCTTTAAAAAAAATTGCATAGGAAAGGGACGTTTCCAAACACATGCTACGAGGGTGGCGACGGTTCCTCTGCACTGGGAGTGAAGTACCTTCTCCTCGTCCTTCCTGCAGAACTACAAGCACAGGCTGTGAGAGCGCGTTAGTATTAGCAGCACTTTCCAGCGTCTTCGAGCGGCGTCAGCACAACGTCGCCTCGGCCCGGAGGTCGCTTCTGTTCTGCCAGAGGACAGATGGACGAACGGACACAGGCGGGCTCACGGCTAAAGCGCTGCCCGCTCCCCCCGCTCCGGTCAGCGCTCCTGCCCTCTGCTCGCCGGCGAGAGGCGCGTGTGTGTGGAAGCGACAGAGAAGGCAGCAGAGCGGGGCGAGGGCGGGGTGTCGCGTTGACCGATGCGGGTGGGGAGCAGGGAGCGGTGTAATATTTGGCTAGTGACAAAAGAAATCCCATCAAAGGTTTAACAGACAGACAAATTACAAAGTAGTTTCTGTTCCCTTGCTCCTCCAGAAGTAACCGCTGTCTTCAGGCTCAAGTTCTATTCTAATTTGAGGCACAACTTTTACTGGAGTTCGTGGAGGGCTGCAAAGAGAAAAGATACACAGACAGTGAGAGAAAACTGCTGTCATGCTTCCTTCAGTCATGTAACAGGGTGGTGCAGAGGGAAGTAACACACTTTCACATGTCTGTAGTGGAAAATAGAGCAAATAATAACCCCGAGTTGCAGCGAGAAAGAGTTAAGTTGCTCCACATCTTTATTCTGGTTTAGACCCCAGCCCAGCCATTGGCACTGCGGCAGGGGTCCCCCTGAGGCTGGTGGAGCCCCCAGGCTCTCCACTCCCCATCCCAGGCAGGGTAAGGCTGTGTCAGCAATAACGTGGGATGCTGCAATCTCACGTGGGGAATTCTCTCAACGTGCTTTTTAAGAGTTTCCTATAGGGGGACCAAAATTTTGCCACGTATACGCAGCTGCAGCTGAGATGCTTTTGAGAGATGATCACAAAGTGCATTTTTTGGGTGCTTACCTTGGCATGGTGTGTGACTGAAGGAAAGGAATTGTATCAGCACGACGTATGGCGTTCAAGGAATGTTGGTGATTTTTCTCCTGTTGGAGAGGGAGGAAAGTCTTGTTTGTCATCGCCTGCAGCACTCACGGCTCCTCAAGCCCAGCCTCAGCGCCTCCAGTTTACTCTCATTTGTTTGGCAATGCCTTTTTACTGCTGCCTGCCTGCCACGTCAATTTCACCGCTGGGAAACAGAAACACTCGATTTCTTTCTCTCTGCAGGCCCCTGAGCTGCCAGTAACACCTTTCCCAAGACCTTCACCTGGACACTTACCTTGTCTCCGCCCCTCTGTAGTTAACCTGCGCTCCTCATGGAGCAGCCAGACTCCGGGTGAGCAAACGGGTGCTTTGTGCTGGTAAAGGCTTTCCTTTCCCGTCCCAGCGTGGGGAAGTATGCTCTCTGTCACTGATAATCCTGTCCTTGCTGCTGCTGAAGGAAAGCTAACGCTAGGAGTCGTATCATTAATATACTCTGAATCGCAGAGCACACTTCTATTCTAGGGCAATATCATGGTGCTGATGGATTCATAGAATCACAGAATACTTTGGGTTGAAAGGGACCTTAAAAGAGTCCAGCTACTTCTTCTAGTTCAAGGGCCTGAATTGTTTTTTATTTGACGTTTCTAATAAAAACCCCGCAAATCCATCACTGGATTATAAAAATGCACAAATATGCAACCAGCTACTGCTCAGCTGATGGGCGGTCAACCCCGTGTTGTCTCCAACAAACATGTTTGCAGCAGAAGAATTAAATATTTCAGCCTTAAAGCTGTGGAAACGGAGCATCTCATCCTAAAATCCCATTTAGGGTGCAATTTGGTTTTAGCACATCAGGGCACGCAGAGAAAGGAGGAGGATCCAAGGCTGATTTCCCGACTTTCCTTTATCAGCAAAGCACTAAGAATAACTAAATAGTAAAGGGAACATCTCTTTGGCTCTGTTTTATAACACCGATCTCTAAGTGTTGCTGTACCTGAAAACCACAGAGCAATTAGGATTGCTTAACACATGTAAATACCACTAAAAGGCAAGAGACTTGTTCCAGAAGCCAAGACCCTCAGAAGAAGGGGTGTCCTGCGCAGGGACCGGAGTTGGACCTGATGGTCCTTGTGGGTGCCTTCCAACTCAGGGCATTCTGTGATTCTATGACTTGGGTACCAGCTATTCAATTCAAACTCTGGTTAAACAATCTAAAGGTCTGCAGGTCTAGGTCCTGCTCCTAGAACTAAATTATTATGTATTACTATGCTTTGTGTTCCTCCCCTCCCATTTATCTCTAGATCCCACCCATCACTCTTAGGTGTGCAAAGGTTGGTCGTTATTCCCGATTCCTCACTCAGAAAACTATACTGTGAGAAGGGAAAATGACTGAAAATGAAGAGGATAATAATCAATTAAGGACATTAATGTAAGGAATTAAAAGGAAACAGAATAGCACAAAAGGAAATCACCTAAGAAGGGAAATAGGTTAATGGTCAACTGCTCACTGCCTGGTCAGATTAATGCACAATGCGGAACAATGGCAACCTTAATTACTCGTTAAAGCGCTGAGTTTTGCGACTGCTCGGCACCTAAGGAAACAAACAGGAACGGGACAGCAATGCGGTTTAGACATGCCGCAAGTCCAGAACACGAGGCTCAGAGGGAAAAAACAAATCAAACAGACCAGGAAAAGTCAGAAAAGAGAGGAGGAGAGAGCGAGTGAGCAGCCAAGAGACCTGTGAGGAGCTGGATAAAAGCGCTTAAGCTGGAGGCACCAGAAGGAACAACATTGATTTTTTTAACAAGCAAAGAGAAAAGCTCACAAAAGCAAAATCTGTGATAAATCAGAGGCCTGGATTTTTTTTTTAAAAAAAAGAGAGAGAGAAGAAAAAAAGAACAAGAAAAAGGACTTTTCGAGTAGTAGGAAAGGTTGGCTTTTAAAAAGAAAACACTCTAAGTATATAGATACATTTGTACTGCAAATAAGAGGCAAGCAGGCATGCAAGAGGTCGGTTCTACTCACTGTCGGCAGGTTTGCTATCACTTAGGAAAGGTTCCTGCTCCATGATGTCCATTGGTATTTTAATACTTGGGACTTTTTCTGAGCAGGGGCAGTCAGACTGTGAAAGAAACGTTTAAAAGGTCTTAGAATATTTTCACTGCTCGCTCTCTTAGCGTCTCCCACAAATTACAATCATCCTTCAGAGTTTCTGTAGGAATGAGGAAAAGAAAAGAAGGAAAGATAACACAGCATCGTCCAGCCTGCTGGGTTCCACCGGTTCCCCACTGCACCCCACCTCCCTCTTCTTCAACACAAATAAAACCGATTGAGAATGACATTGCGCAATTGTTCCCCTTCCCCACCTCCCAGCAGCGTCTGACACCCTCCAGTTCACCGCAGAGTCGGCTGCTGGAAATACAGGCAGTTGCAGGCAGGAATGGCAGAGCATTGCCTGCTGTGAGAGCTCACCCAAATGTTTTACCCTGCTGTCATTGCTGTTAGAAACCTTTTTAATTCCCAATTGCTCTATGAGGCCCAGACACAATATGGCAGAGGTTTCTTCAGCTAGTCTGTCGCGACTCCTCCTTGTATTTAAGTTGGGTCCATCCCAGTCTCACTTACACCTGTGTTTGCAGTAAAATACCTCACCAAATCCACAGCCCTTGTTAGAACCAGCAAACCGGTCAAGAGCAGGCCCGAGTGAAAAGCCCTGCACGGGGCAAACCCCTTCCACTGGAGTATTTTTATGAGGCTGAGGGGCAAGCAGAGCTCCAACAAAGATGTTGCTGCTGTTGTGTAGTCACCAGTCCCTGCTTCATCACAACTAAGGAAGCCAGGGAGCAGGGACACCAACAACCACTGCCGCTCTGCCGTACCACACCAGTTCAAAACTCAGACCAGTTGTGTTGTCCTGCTGCCTGCCTCCTCCCAGAGTGCGATCTCTTCTCATTTGTTTCTCCTGCTGTGTTAAAATGGGATTTTTTTTCCAGCCTCAGGTGACTTTACCTCTGCCTGCATCATGGGAAAAGCCCTTCTCCATGAACCCTGGACGGTTACAGGAGCAGAACAAGTGACGCTGTGCTTGGGACTCTCCACACTGCCTAAAACTATTAAAGCCGAGCTGCCTTTTCACACTGCAAAAGGTAACAGTGAGTGAGGCAGCCAGCGCTGCAAGGGCAGCTCACACTCTACACAAAGCACTCCAGAACCACCATGGCTGCTACCTCAGTACAGGGTCTGAGTTCATGCCAGACCTGCATAGCAGAATGTTTAAAGGCACGAGGACTACGCTTCTTCTTCTTATATACAGAGCAAAAACCAGAACCATCTCAGGCACCTGGATCTGCTTTGGTCAGGTGACCGCGCTTAGGAATGACACAGATGTTTCACTATTTCAGGGCATGCTGCAACCTGAGAGAGGACCAGAGCAGAGTGCAGAAGGACAGGGATGCTTCAAAAACAGTTAGATCATGAGTATTACCAGCAGAAAGCAGCCTTTCTTGCAATATGACATCACTTCTGTCTGTGCTTTTAAAAGAGTAATTAAAGAAGTATCAAAAAAGAAACCCAGGATATATTCAGAAGTAACAGAGCTGCTGGCAAAACCCACGCTCCTCCTAAAATGTAAAATGGGGGAGAAAGGGGGAGGAGGGAAAGATGAACAAGGCAGGGTGAGGGAAGGCGCCCTAGGAAAGGGCACGACATCTCAGCAGAGCAGGCAGCCTGTGTGCGGCTGGGCAGTGTGATCTCACTCTCGCCAGTGCAAGCACCACCTCCCACAGGCTGGTGACGTCTGGAAAAGGGAAGGCAATGTAGAAAATGAGTTTTGTTTGGGGGTGATTTCCTGCAGCAGTGAAAGTCTGAGCTGGTCGGCTTCAAAGGAGGCTGGGACGTTGTCAGCCCCAGAGCCGGGGAGGGGCCCGGACCATCCCCCAGGATCAGCTAGATAGAAATGAGTCATTTGAGAAAAGCAGAAAGCTCCTTACATCATCGTTGTCACTGTCCACACTGCCCTTCTTCTTTTTCTTCTTCTTCTCATCCTCTTTCTTTTTCTTGTCCTTTTCTGGAATGACGTCATCAAGAAAGCTTAAGTCATGCTGGGAGAAGAGGTAGTCCATGGCTTTTCTGACTGCCACAAGTGCCAGGATCTGGAAAAGCAGAGAGGGACTTCTCAGCCACGTTTTACCTTTCACTGGAAATGCCTTGGGCGTTCTCGTTGGTGCTGCTTCTTAAACCCCCACGTTTTAACTCTGGTGGTAAAGGAACACAGAGAGAACAAGGGAAACACCTGGGATCTCCCTATCAACCTGAAATCTGAACTGTGACTACTTCACATCAGGACAAACAGGAGCAACCTACAGGAAGAAATATGTAAATCTGTGCTATTTAAAAGCAAGGGAGATATTTTCCGTACTGTAATTGTGTGGGCTGAAAAAGGAAAAGCATGCACCTCTTGTTCGTTCATGCAGCTCAAGGAGAAAACACGGCAAATCTCACCTTGGCAGCCAGGAACGGTCAAAACTAACTACACCTTTCTGGAGAAAAATTAACTTTCCAGTCTCGTTTTCCTCCAAGGATTTATGTAAAGGCAGCCACGGCAACACTGACCCTGTGCAGCCTCACCTGAATGCCACGAACCGAGGCAGAGCCCCGGGCAAGGGCTCTGCCAGGGAAAGGCTGGATTTGCCTGTTCATCACAGGGCGAGCTTCTCCCAGGTGACAAGTGATAGGATGAGGGTAAATGGCCTCAAGTTGCACCAGGGCAGGTTTAGATGGGGTATTAAGAGAAATTTCTTCACTGACAGAGCAGTGAAGCCCTGGCAGAGGCTGCCCAGGGCAGTGGTGGAGTCACCACCTCTGGAGGGGTTCAAAAAAGCACGCAGACGTGACACCTGGGGACATGGTTTAGCAGGCACGGTGGGGCTGGGCCTGGGTGAGCTGAGAGGGCTTCTCCAGCCTCAATGATTCTGTGACTGCGTGTGGAAGGCACCGGCTGCGAAAGGGACGGCTCTGAAGGAGAACATTGCCTACCATGACAGGGAATATGATAGCAGCCACCGTCGACTTGAGGATCCAGAGGAGGGCCAGGCACACCACCTGCAGGAAGGTGAAGAGATGGACCCTGCGCAGCGGGACGTGGCGCAGGTAGATAAAGTCAGGCTGGTGCTTTAGAGGCATCAAGAGCAGCTTCAGACGATCCATGAACTGGAAGGGAAAAGAAAGAGATGTAATGAAACCCTGGATACAGAAAAGAAAGATACCAAAGCATTAAACAACTGTGAAGTGTGACTTTGAATCAACTCATGTCCCTTCCACAAAAGAAACCGCATAGAAAACCCAGCTCTGCTATCCTGATGACCTGGGCTTAAAGCAGAGAGGGCCAAATGTGGTAACTCAGCCGTCTCAGGTAAAAGTCCTTGGTCTGCACTAAATTTGGCAACTGAACAGAGACACAGGAGCAAAGCATCACTCAAAGCACAGCCTTGAGGTGCCTCTATTTGAAGGAGCAGCACTCCATGAGCTCTGGTGATCAGTGTGTAAATCAAGTAAGGAAGAGGCGAGTAGAAATGGCTCCGGTGGCTTCAAAAGATCAGCTGCGGCTGTGGACACAGGGAATTTTCCCTTGAAGGAAGCACTTTGTTCCCCACAAACCAGAGGAAACAAGATGAATGCCCAAACCATGGTCAGCACCCAACGCTGGGTCACTTCTGCCACCGTCCCCTGCCCTGCTCCTGCCAAGGAAGGACATTCAGTGTTTAAAACCAATGCCTTTTGTCCCAAAAACATCGGGAGCAGAGGTCAACAGAGGGCAGACGCTGCGTCATGAGGGACAGAAAGGCACCTAACCCAAGAGTGAGGAAGATGGGCAGCTTTTCCGGCAGCCTCCCTTACCCCGTGCTGGACCGGATGGACTTGGAATTAACACAAAACCAGGATTTCTCATTGAGTGAAAAACATCCTTGATTGAGAGAAAACAAACTGCCCGGTCCCCTGGCCACCTGGGCTGGGAAGCCAGGCAAATTCCCTCCAGGAGAACCAACCCCAGGGCGAACATTACAATCCCCTCGCTGTCCCCTGACGAGATGGAATGAAAGCCAGGGCCGTTAGAGAACACCCAAGGAAATTCTCATGGTGTGCACAGAACAGGCAGTCTTTTCCCCTCAGAGCACAACCAAGGGCTATAAAGAAAGGCCACAATTAATAGGGTGCCAGAAAGCAACAAAACCCCTTCCAGCTTCCTAAGGCCAATTACAGACACGGCGCTGTGAAAAAGGCTCCTTACGTAATATTTCCTCTACGACAAAGAGCGGGGCTTGGCTTCCCCTCCCCGGCAAACAGCAATGTTCCCGCTCGTTAACACTGCGGAATAACCCCGCTGCCATAAATCATCTTCCCTTGTTCTCCTTCAGCCTGCCAGACACCCTGAATGGAGGGAACCAGGCTTGGCAGGCGTACGCTGCCCTTGGCATCATGGAGCTGGGGTGGGATTATGGACCCCAGCTCTTCACCGAGAGCCCCACGCCGCCTGGCTGCTCGCCCCCTGAGTGGATCGCTCCCCTTAGGTCTCAATCTCAGGACGGCTGGTGAAGTCTGTCAACAGTTCCCACCCTCCCCAGGTGTCTGGGGATGGAAAAGGAGGCGGGGAAGGAGAGGGGAAAGGCTGGTTGTGAAAGACACCCTGCCCTGGTTAATGAAGGCCACCTTCTGGAGAAGAGCCTGCTCCTGGCCAGAGGAGGGACTCACCTGCACGCCGTTGAGGGACGCGACACCCATGTAGAGGAAGACACCGTAGAGCACAGGCATGGGAATGAACTGTGGGGAAGAGCAAGAGAAAGTGAGTGAATGACCTTCCCGTATACAACGCACCATTAACACAAAGGGGGGACATAATTCCTGGCTTGTGATCAGCTGAAATTGTCCCGATGAGTGGATATAGCAGGGTAAGAGAGTGAGCAATCCTTCTGCTGTGTCTTGAGAGCTGCAAGAATATTTGTGCAGTCATTGCAGGGCTGAGAAGGACAGAGGCCAAGAAACCCCGGGCTTTCTCCCTTCACTAGGCCTTGGGCATCATTCCTAAAACCAAAGGGAATGCTGCCAGTTAGGCAGCAAACTAAGGGAGAGGCAGGGTAAACTGTGCCCCAGTCAGCTTCAAACTTCCACCTTTTGGTTTCTGGTGAGATGAGAAGCAGAAGGCAGAGAAGAAGAAAAGGCAGCATGATCCTGTGGTATGTCCAAGTGTGAAAATCCATCTGGAGAGGCTCAAGTCCCATCTCAGTGATAACAGTCATGCCAGGAAATCTCCAACCACTCCATCTTTCACTAACACGAATCCATAACCATCCACAATTACAGCACCATGAGTTAAGTTCTTCCCTGCCAGGAGCTGTCCTTTCAAACATCAACTTCTGCTCCCCCAGCAGCTAAGCGCTGCCCATTCCTCCATCACCAGTCCTGCCATCAGGGACACCTTCCTTCGGAAGCGAGGAAGGGTAATGGCAATGACATACAAGCTCCCCAGAGTGACTACTTGTGCCTCCAACCTGCGGCACGGCGCTTTCCTCCGTGGCAAAAGCCACCACGCGGCTGCCAAGAGCGGGGAGCGCTCCTCAGCCCCGCAGCTCCCCTGTGCACGGCCAGCGCGGCGTGATGCCAATGGCAACGCTCGGGCACAATCCACAGGCAGGAGCTGAATAGCGGCCTTTGTGTGATGTAGCTGAACTCCCAAAGGATGGAAAGAGCTCCGTGGCGGTCGCAAGGGAAACCCTTCACGCAGTGACAGGCGGCTGCCACGGAACGGCAGCCGCACAACAGCCGAGGCTCCCACGCACCCACCGCCAGCATCACCGCCCTCGGAACGTTTGCCTTCCAACCCACGCAGGGGGCTCATTAAGGAGGCAGTGAACAGGGCGGTTGTGTGGTGCTTTATGGTGTTCCCCATCACACCAGTCATCGTTTACTGGGTCAGAAGCACAGAGCTGGGCACATATCCCACAGGCCTCGATCCCGAGCGCGTGGGCTTCACTGGGGACATGAGCACACCAGTCACCTGGCCACATGCCACCAGAGGCCAAAGCTTTCCTGCTTACATTTCCCTCTTCCCTTTCCTGAGTCACATTCCCTGTCACCTCCTGTGAACTTCTTGATTGCTAATTTCTTGGTTAGAACTGGGTAGTCTTTAAGGTCCCTTCCAGGGAAGTGATTATTCCCCTGTACCCAGCACTGGTGAGGCCACACCTCAAATCCTGGGTTCCGTGTTGGGCCCCTCACTCCAAGAAGGACATTGAGGGGCTGGAGCGCATCCGGGGAAGGGGCTGGAGAACAAGGGTTATGAGAGGTGGCTGAGGGACATGAAGCTGTTCAGCCTGGAGAAAAGGAGACTAAAGGGAGACCTCATCGCTGTCTACAACTGCCTGAAAGGAGGGTGTAGAGAGATGGGTGCTGGGCACTTCCCCAAAGTGACAGGTGATAGGACGAGAGGGAAGGAAAAACTTCACAGAAAGGGTTCTCAGGCAGTGGCAGAGGCTGCCCAGGGAGGTGATGAGTCCCCATCCCTGGAGAGGTTTAAAAGGTAGGCAGATGAAGTGCTTAGGGATCTGATTTAGTAGCAGATAGGGACGATTGGAACTGATGATCTCAAAGGTCTTTTCTAATCTAGGGATTCTATGTTTCTGTGATTCCAAGTCAAACCACTCTAGGGTTCTGTGATTCTATGATTCTTATTCATCCTACTGAATTTATTTTCTTCCTTGAGTGAGCTGCATTGACATTTCACAAAGCCCATTTTTTATCCTCCCACAGCTTGAGTTCAACATGCTGCCATCTCCATGTGCTGCAGCGGGGAGGGACAGGGAGTCAGTGTGTAGTTCATGGAGCTGTGAGTGTCAAGGGATCCAAAGCCCTCACTGAACCTGAAGGAGTAGAGGAGACAAGACAGTCTGTTCTCTAGCAAGTTGGGCAGGACGCTTTCAGCATTTAGCTTTCTGGTTCCTTTCCATCGCTTTCTTTCCTTCCCCTTTATTCTGTTTCTCAAAAAAAAAAGGAAAAATGTCCAAATATTATTTCACCATTGCACGATAACTAATCCTGTAACTCATCCCTCGGAGAAGCTTCAGGATGTTCTCCTGCAGAACAGCAATCAGCACTTTGAGCTGGGAAGATTTTCTTTTGGCAAAGCACTCCCTGACGATGGGGTTGCTGGCTCGGGCGCTCCGAGCAAACCTGCCGCTGGCCAACAGAACTAAAGATGCATTTATAGGAAAGTGCCTGGCGTTCTCCTACCAGGGCCCGGGATGTCTCTGAGGAGATCGGTTATAACTGAGCAGGAACAGCAGTGGCGTTCAAAACCAGCACAAACACCACAAAAAACCCCAAAAAGAGATTATTCTCTGGCTCTCCTGGTGAATTGAATTGGGGTTCATTAATGTTCCGTTTGCCACTGGCATGAGAAGACTTAAATGTTCTGCAATGCATTTAGCAAGGCAGTTCTCTCAAGCCAAAGACGCTGTCACCAGAGTTTGCTAAAGGTCCTGAAACACCGCCAGGTCCTTCTCACTGGCACGTGGGCGAGGAGCGTGTTGATGTATCCTCAGGCATCCTCCCACGAGGACCTTCCCCTTACGCGTTCGTAGGGGAAGCACAACTAATTAATGAATGAAGCAATAACAGGGGAAATAACGGACCCCAGTGGAATAGAGATCTTGCAGGGAAAGGTCACGTCCACTAACAAACAGAATTATTACAATCAAGCATTAAACTACGGGCATGGAAACGCCTGTTTGCGCAGAGGAGGAAGCTGTTACCAGGACACAAAGATTTGCTAGTTGCAAAAACAGCCTTAGAAATCAAGAATAGGAACGTGCTGATTTCATAAAGCCACGTTCTCCACTTTACACACAGGCAGCATCGCTGCCTGCCTCATCCCCTTCAGGCTCATGTCTAACCGTGCCTCACAGCCCTCACGGTTTCCAGCCTCCTCATGACCAAAAGCTCATTTGCTTCCCCCAGAAATTCTTCACCAGACACCTGTCTGCTCCATCATGGAATTACGATGCACGTGCCACCGTTTCAGCACGAATGTTACTGTTTGGACATCTTCTGCTCATACCACTAGTCTACAGATCCACAGAGAGGGAATTCTCTGCTGGCATCTCCTGTTGTACGCTACACCTGCACTTGGCGCCACTGAAATCATCATTCCTGGAGAGGGCAGTATCCTCCACGAGACATGGAGCAGCAGGTTTTCCAGTTTGATTCTATGCTCTGATGGTCCACTAAGGATGTGCTTCTCTGTGCCTATGTGCCAAAAGATTTCAGCTCTTGGAAAATAGCGACCTACCTAGATTAAATGGTACATCAGTGGCATGCCCGTCTGGAGCCCTGGCTACACTCACATGAAAATGAGATTGAGAGATTAAGAAATCGCATTCATCTGCACTGCTTTCTCCAGAAGCACAATTTCCACAGTGCTGGGTGTTGATTTTGATTGATACGAGATGCGTTGGTTTAGGAGGATCCGGCCTAAAAGCGCAGATTGACTGCTCTGTTGGCTTTTTTAACCAAACCAGGTAGGCTGCAGGAGCCTGGTGCTGGGGAGGAGCGGCCTTGGCAGCCACAGCAGGCAGGGAACAGCTCCTCCACGGCAACTGCAACGGTCCCAGAGAGTTTTGACCAAAACTGTACCCATGGACTTCTCCCACCAGCCATTGGCTCTACTCATCACCACCAGGCCTGTGTATTCTCTCCCAACACAAACCCCTCCTCTCAGCAGGCCATGCGCACCCCCTGTGGGTTAGCACCAAAGATCTTCTTCAGGTACATGCGTTAAGATGTGTGCACATTGAAATAAATTCAAATGTGCTTTTAAAACTACTTTTACGTCTGTTAACCTGTGTCTCCTACATAGCAACTCTACTGCATGGCCAATCATCCTTTCCTTATGCCACCAGTAGGCTCTCATGCTTTATCCGCAATGTATTTTCCATGAAACACAGGTACAGCAGAAGGATAAGAGTGCAAAATAGAAGGAAACATAACTTTGTGCAAATGCAGAAGAAAAAAAATCTTAAAACGAAAAAAACCCCACAGCCCGCAAGACCCCCAGCCCTGAACTTTGTCACCATCTGGCTCGCTACCACGATCTTTTTTGTTTCTTCCAAAAAGATGGTATTTAAGCTTCCACAGAAGTGTAAAACCACATCAGTAATTCTCACTAATCTCCTTTTTTGGGGGGAAGATAAAACCAGGCCAACAATTCTGTGGCCCTGACCGCCTACTCGCTGTGTGAGCAGAGGGATGCGGGCGAGGTGACGCACTTACCTTTAGGATGGGAGCCATAAAGACGGACACACCAGTCAGAATGAAAACGATGAAGCCAGTCACTCTCTGCTCCCTGTAATGAAATCACAGGGTGAGCAGGATGGCTGCAGCTTCTACTCTGCTTTTATTCCCTCTCATGGGACTCAAACCCAACACAAAGCCTGACAACTTGGTCCTGCAGCCACGTTTTCAAAGCAGATCACAGGTCAACAGCACCAGGCAGGACCTTGCTGGTGGCCAAACCTAACACACCTCTGTTTTCAAACACCAGATCAGTTTTTGTAGGAAGCCTTAGCTCTGCTGTTTGTGGATCAACAGAGCACTGCTACTGAGCAAGGGCTGTGTTTACATGTTAAACACTAGAAACCGTTAACCAGCAATCCAAATTCTCCGCGTGGCAGTATTTATAGCGTGCAAACCAGCAATAAATCATTAGCTTTCCACACTCCTAAATTAGCAGCGTATTTGGAGTCCTGCTCATAGCACTCCAACCTTTGGATGAGCAGGCCTGCTCTCCGTGGGATGCTGAACCTTTGCCCTGAGCAGCGCTCACAGCCACTCGTACACCCAAAAATACTTCCACCACTCATATATCAGAGGACTGCAAGTCAGGCTGTTAAAGTTCTGTTTAAATGCCTAAACAAGCGGCCCAATTTCCAGAAGTGCTCCTCTGAGAGGTCTCTTGTAACCTAAACAACTCTGTGATCTCGAAAGCACTTCAGCCCACTTGGAAAAGGCGACCCAATACAGAAAATATCGCGTCACCTGATCAGTCTAGACACGACAGGTTTATGGTTTTTACCATTATGCTCACTAATGAATACCTAATTTCCATGCAGTGAACTGATCTCCTTTCTCAAATACTGGAAACCTCTGGCAAATAAACTTTGAAGGTGATACACAGGATTTGGCCAAGGAACTTAATAGGATGGTAGTGAGGCCCTGGCCCAGGTTTCCCAGAGCAGGGGTGGCTGCCCCATCCCTGGAGGGGTTCAAGGCCAGGCTGGATGGGGCTTGGAGCCCCTGATCCCGTGGGAGGTGTCCCTGCCCACGGCAGGGGGTGGGAATAGATGGGCTTTGGGGTCCCTTCCAACCCAAACCGTTCTATGATTGTCTGAAGTGCCAGAGAGCTGTGCTGCTAAATCTCACCCCCGGGTTTGGAAAGCAGCACAAAACTCTTCCTGACAACTCTGCAGCGTCCCATGGGCACCAGAGCTCGCTCCATAAGGCTTTCTGCATTTTGGGGTGACTCCAAAGCAGAGCAAGAAAAGCTCTAAGCCCCAGTGTGAAGATTCCTCCCTCTCCTCCCCTTTCTCCCACCCATTTGCACAGGCTTTCCCCATCTACAGACACCCACGCAGCGCAACGCTTTTCTTCCTTTTCAAGAGAGACTATTTGCAAAAGGGCCAGGACAGACGAACGTCTAACTGGATACACTCCCTGTGGGCAAAAAAAGCCATAAAGAAGCCCAGCTGATCTGAAGATTTATGGCAAATCTCACAGCTATTCCCCCTGAAGCTCTGCACGCGTCCTGCTCAAAACAAGACCATTTATAGCGCGAACTGATCCTTGCAGGCAAACAAGGCGATTAAAGCCTTTCTGTTTGACATACCTCACTCCCAAAAACTTGGGCTGTTCTCCAGGGGCTGAGGTTTCCGTCTCCATCTTCAAGCTGTCAATGTGAGCGATAGAGATAACGGTAGCAGCGACGTACCAGGGCAGACCCATAAAGGAGCAGATGATCATCAGAATGGCCACCCAGAATAAATCCAGATGGTATCCAGCACCTTTCTGTGAGGGGAGACAGACAGACTTCAGCTTCGTTATTCTTAATATCTACAGAACGGCCAGAGCTCTGGCTGGGGGCAGAGGCACAGCAAACACGCAGCATCTCCTGCAGCACCACAATCTACCTCCCTCTCTGTTCTACCCGCATAAACACGCTGATATACCTTGGCTATAGTGTTCTGAAGGAGCTCTGCACTGCCTCTCACAAAGCAACAACAACGCCCCTATTTTTAGTGATAGGTTTCCATTTTTATAATGAGGTTAACACAGCGATGAGCAATCCAAAGCCCAGCACCATCCCACCTCCCGCTGTGCACACAAACACAGCAGCTCCTTTTCACAGCACGAGGCAGTTACAGCAGCGAGAGTCCACGGAGGGCGAGGGGACAGAGATCGGCTGCAAAGCAGGAGAGCAGCTTGTGACGGTGCAAGGCTTTCGTCCTGCTCCTCTGCACCTTTAGACATGGCAGGAGGCCAAGATCGGCACCTTCGTGCACCAAGTCATCCTGCACCAGTGTAAGTAACAGCTTGGATGTGCAGAGAGCTTTAAACACCCAAACCACCCCTTAAATCCAGCCCAAAGCCTAATTTGGGGTTGAAGCAGCCATTGTAAAAGAGCTCTCGGTGTAATGGCCTAATGAAGCCTCCCTGAAAGCAGCCTTATTGAAATATGGAGCCTGCCTAAAGGTGACATTTCCTGTCTCAAAGCGAGATCTGAGCCCTTGTATTTAGGACAGGGAGCAACTGTGGGATTCCGTAGTCAGGACTTCATAGCTTTAAGCCCTGCTGGTTGGGCCTGGGATGGAGGAGTTTCCCTCAGCACCCAACACCTCTCCTGGAGAAAGCCACAAGCTGATGGGCTCATACCCTACTGAAAGGGGAAAGCTGCCCTCAGTCTTTACTCCTTTGTAAAGACCTCTTATCTTCTATTACTTAATCCTTTAATGAAGTAATACAGTAAACCCAAGAGCAACAAGTGCCAAGAGAAGAAGTGAAGGAACAAAACAGTCACTGAAGAAAGAGATCTTCACAAAAACACCAGTGAAACCGCAAAGGTTTGCTATTCTAAAGCAGATTAATCTTTTGCTAATCCCATTCAATTATATTTTATTGGAAAGAACGCATGATCAAGACCTACTTGGTGACTCAGGAGGGAAAGCAATACCCTTGAACAGTATTCTTTGTATTCCTCATACGGGCGTTGCTTGCCTTGGCTGGCCGGCAGCGCCAGGATAACCCAGCGACCCCTCACCGAGGCTTTAGCAGAAAAACACCCAGCCTTCCTTCAGCCTGCAGGAGATCCTGTGTGCAGAGATGGCTCTTGATGCAGAGTAGCAGGACGGGACTCAAGAACCCCCAGTTAAACAACAGTGTGTGCTCACAACAGTAACAAAGGAAGCAGGAAATACATTTTTGACATTAAAGAGCACTTGGCCGGAGTGTTTATGCTTTGTTACTAAAAACATGCAGCCAGTGCTGACAGTTCATCCAGTGTCTACAAGCTGAAGAGATGAGGGGCCTCTTCTTCATGGGGGAAGAACACTGAATATATTCTTCTAGTGACTAGGAAAATGATAAGTCTGTTTAGTTAGGTGCAGAAGACAGACCTAAAATCAAGAGCGTATCAAGGATTGGCCTTCTCCCAAGGAAGATGTGGGCAAGTATTGAATAGATCTGCCCAGATCCAGATAGCAAAGTGATGCTCTGAGGGTTTTCTTGTAAACCAGCCCCACAAGACCACCAGCCAGGACTCATCAGTGCACACAACAAACCTTTCCCATTTCCTGTTACTCTGACTTTCTCCTCCAGCTCAGGCTCAGGATGGTCTTAATTTACATGTGGGATATCTAATCACAGAATCATGGACTCTTTTGGGTCAGAAAGGACCTCAAAGCCCATCAGTTCCACTCCTGCCATGGGCAGCGACACCTCCCAGGGGCTCTGGGGCTCCAAGCCCCATCCAACCTGGCCTTGAACACCTCCAGGGATGGGGCAGCCACCACTGCTCTGGGCAACCTGGGCCAGGGCCTCCCCACCCTCATCGTGAAGAATTTCTTCCTGTTGTCCAATCTAAATCTTCCTGCTTCCAATTTAAAGCCATGTTGCCACGTCCTATAATGTCCACAGACAAACTGAAAAGTCCTCCTCTTCAGCTCCATTGCCATTTCCAGCAGCTCCCAACAGAACTGACGAAGCAGACGTGTAAATAATGACCCAGCATCACCCGTGTTTTGAGGGAGTCTTCCCTCTCACAAGTGAGACCACTTGAAACGTGTCCCATTAGCAGGAAGGGAGAGTCTTCTTTTACAGGAATTTAATATTTTTCAATAGAACTGACGGTACAGGGAAAGGAAAAACCCTCCAGGCATGAAAAACTGCATAGCATCGGTCTGGGAAGTTTATTTTAAAAACATTACTACGTCCTAGGCTGTTACAGGTCAGGGGATATAAAAGCTTTTCTTTAAATAACATCCAACCACGGCTATGCCCTTGGTATGTCCCAAATCTCTTCAGCTTTATTGCTTGTCTTTCACAGCTCTGTAAAGCTGCAACACTTGGGTCACAGCCACTGCAAGCGGGGTCCTGCCATCACCCCAGCACCACAAAACCTGCTTCGGAGGGGCTGAGAGCCACCCGCTGTGCAGTGCCCGCTCCGGGATGGCTGCCACACAAAGGGACCTTGTGCCAATGCCTGGGCACATCCACCAGCGATCGTCTTACATGATAAACACAGTGACAGGGCCTTGTCAGACCCAGAGGAACTTTGCCTGCTGTTATAAGGTGAGAGAGGTTTTGGCTTGGATGCAATAATGCAGGGCTGTGCAAATAAAAATCAGGTCCCATCTCAGGTGAAAGCAGAGCTCCTGAGAGAGGAAGCCCTTCCAGGCTCACAGCATGTCCCCACCACAGACCTGAGCTCCCAAAACCAGACACTCTGCAGATCCGTGCATGACCTGGTGGACCCACTCTGCCACCACTGTTTTCCTCTCCATGCTGATGCATCAGCTCGGATGGGGCTTGGAGCCCCTGATCCAGTGGGAGGTGTCCCTGCCCATGGCAGGGGCAGGACTGGATGGGCTTTGAGATCCCTTCCAACCCAAACCATTCCATCATTCTGTGGTTCATAAAGTATCCCCCTATGGTCCATGACAGAAGTGCAAGAAGAAAGCTGACCACAATCACAAAGCAACTCTCTCTCCTTGAAAACAGCACCAGATGACAGGGAATAGGCCCACGTCTTTAAGTCAGGAAGGTGGTAGGAAGAAAATTAGATATTTGATGCTAGAGGAGAGGTTTGAGTTAGCTGGACTTGAGCCTGGGACTAGTTTCCATAGAGAGCTAGAGTCTGTGAACAGTCATTTGGAAGCTCCAGCAGTGCCAAAACCCAGAGGGTTTGTGCACCAGGCAGCCAGGGATCAGAGCCTTCTGCTTGGCAAAATATTGGAAGCTTTTATGAAACCTTCGGGTTTACACTGACATGAAAAGGGGCTTTAAACAAAAATTCTGCCTCTCAACGCAGAGCTGCTCTACTTTCTCCTGGCTCGAGATACATCTTTGCCTGATGAGCAGTGGGTAGGACGCGATGGGTCTAACTCCTTTGCTCCCCCTGGGAGGCAGGGGGCAGCTGGCTGGGTTTGTGAAACCTGACCTCGCTGTTTCTGGCACGGGACCTGTTTGCAAAGGAAAAGGGAGGGGGAGGCCCAAAGCTTCTCATGTGGGAATGCTTCAGGCGTCAGGACGGTGAAGCCAATCAATATTACTAAGTCCTTCCTGAGCAAGACATGGTGAGTTGGCCCCATGCAGGGTTCTTGCTTTAGGAGGAAGGCAAACGCCGTGTGCACAACGGTCAAGAAGTTCAACTGAATCAGAGGCTTTCCTAGCAAAAACTGTACTGCAATTAACAAAATAAACCCTGCTGTTTAACACCATCAATGATGGCTCTGAGGTGGCATCAACGCTGCCACAGGCCCTCCTGCATCTCCAGCACAGAAAAAGCACGTGGCAGCTCTGCACGAAGCACACTCACCTTGAGCTTGTGCTCCTTCCTGTTGACGATGACGGCTGTGATCTGCTGGTCCATGAAGATGAGGATCGTCACCAGCAATGCAGGGATGGCTGCTGCCAGGTACACCCACCACGGGTTCCCTCCGAACGGTGGGATAAACCAGCCCCTCTCAGGACTGGTTGGCTTTTTAGGGCAAGGAAAAGAAAGGTGCAATTAGAGGCACAGTCTGGAAGTGATGATACCCAAAATACACTTGTAGTCCCAGCGATGGGGCTACAGGGAGACACTTGAAGTTTGACAACTCCACCCTTCCCATTAACAGCAACAAAAGGTTGAAAGTATGGAGGAGATAAATTAGCCAGCCAAGAGGATGCTAACAAAAAGGATCATCTGAGTAAAACAGCCCTTTACAGACAGGTGACTGCTTTCCTGTGCTGAGGGCAAGTCATACAGGGCACACGGGTGGAAAAGGAAACCCCTTCCAAAGGCCACGAAGCAAGCCGACAATGAGATACCTTGAATTCACTTGGCACGATGAGTTTTGGTGTGTCCACACCTACCAGGGCATCAATCCCACAGAAAATCAAGATGGACAAGATAATGGCAAAGTCACTGATGAGCTTCCGGGCCTGAGACAGAAGTGGACAGAACAGCCGTTAGCACCACGCAACCCCAGTTCACCCATTGCTGTGTCTTGGTTCCTTATTGTGCTGTCTGAAAGCCAAGCAATCAAGCCTAAATGGAAGTACAGAAACAAGCCTAATTAAAAAAAAAAGAAAACTGCTTTTGTAAGAAACTCCCACTTGAATCCTTTGAGGCAGTCTCACCGATGTTAGGTTGACAGCAGCCAACAACCACTGGTGTGGAGACCTCATTCCCCTGCAGCGGGGCTTGAAGAGGCTTTTCAGGATCAGCTTCCAATATCACCAGATATTGAACAATCAACCTAAAAAAAGTGACTATTTTAGACATATAACATACTGTCTCCTCTGTTTACCTCCTGATCTCTGATTCTTTAGAGTCCACATGTCCATGTTTCTCTACGCAGACACTGCATTTTTTATGAGTCGAGCTTCTTGTGTTAGCACAGGATTCTTAAGGTGTCTTTAATAAAAAATATTGCTTTACCCCCAGACTCTGTTCTTTTAATAGGACTGATTTTGTAATGCAGGTTAAAAAATAAAATGAGAAAGGGAAGGAATGGAACTTAACACCAGACAATGGAACTCAAACTTTCCTTTAGAAGCTGGGAAGATGCGAACTTCCACAGCTGATGAGACGTTCTGTGTCACTGGCAGAGATTACTTTGCTTTCTCTTCAAGTAATAAACAGCCCTAAAGAGAGAGGAAAACAAACCAGGCTTCTCAGCTAAGCCCTCACCATGCCCTCAGATAAAGCCTCGTCTGAACTCACTGCAACACTAACACTTGAAGCTGCCACTAGTCAGACCTCAAAATTTAACTGGGCAGGACCGACTGGGCTTGGTGGTAACTGCACGATCCTTCCAGAGCTGCGTTCCTTCCAGGTTTCCTGGGTTCACGTGGTTACAGAGAAATTGAGCTGCATTCCAGCCCAGATGGAATTTGTTTCCTTTTTATTAAAAATAATAGAGGTTCAATTGTAACGCGGCAGAACAATAAACATCCATGCAGGATAAATCCCTGTGTGTCGCAATTTTAAAAAGGGAGGGGGAGACTTCTGACATGAGGTTTTATAGCCCCCGTGGCTGCCGAATGGCCACGCATCCAGTGCCAGAGTCAGGAAATCACACAAAGCTGCGGATGTGACACTGAAAATGGCAGCTAAAACTACACCTGCATCAAGGACTTTCTGACTTCTTAAGGCTGCTAAGTGCATATCTCAGCTTGGAAGTGTTGCCTTGAAAATCCCTGTCACATCCCACATCAGGAAGATCTCAGAGCAGCTTCCAGTACTGAAAGGGGCTTCAGGAAAGCTGGGGAGGGGCTCTGGATCAGGGAGGGCAGGGACAGGCTAAGGGGGATGGTTTTAAGCTGAGAGAGGGGAGATTGAGATGGGATCATAGGAAGAAATGTTTTCCTGTGAGGGTGGGGAGGCCCTGGCCCAGGCTGCCCAGAGCAGGGGTGGCTGCCCCATCCCTGGAGGGGTTCAAGGCCAGGCTGGATGGGGCTTGGAGCCCCTGATCCAGTGGGAGGTGGCCCTGCCCCTGGCAGGGGTGGCACTGGATGGGCTTTGGGGTCCCTTCTGACCCAAACCATTCCAGGATTCTATGATTCCCACAACAGCTTACGGCTCATTTTGTCTCTTCTGCTGCCTTACCCAGAAACACTGAGAGTGTGACAGCTAAGCAATCCCAGACATACCTTGGTTAACCAGTTCCATGGTTTTATCTCAACCAGGGCAACCCAGCTCCCCTGCAAAGCGCTCTTTCTTGCGTGACAGCTACACCAAAAGGCAGGCTGAGCTTTGCATTCTGAGTACAGAACCAGACCGCTAGGGTGAAAGGAGATACTTACCGTGGTTGGAAAATATCGACTGGTCTTGAATTTCTTCAGGGCCATGGAGCAGGTGTAAGTGCCGAAAAAGAGGATGAAAGACATGAGGGTGATGTCAGGGACGTAGTCACAGTTGTTGCCCACAAGCTGCCCTCCGTATTTCAAGCACTCCTTGGTTGTCAGCGATGACCAGTCAATGGTGGAGTTGGACTGCACACACAGAGAGAACGTGGCCTTAGAGCTGTGTGCCCACGTAGGACAGGAATGGGGACAGAGCGTCAGGAAGAACACCAGGAAGAAAAGGAAGGCACAGTGCAGAAGCTAAAATCCCTGTGCTTGTGCGCAGACAGAAGGGACAGAGGATGGTACTACCTGGGAACCGAGGACACCCTGCGCCTCGGAGAGAAGACAGAGATCTTTGACCTCGCTGTGGGCTGCCAGGCACATTCTGTGTTTTCCCCAGTGGAAAGGCAATGTTGGAAACAACACAGAGAAGCCAGAGTGGCCTGAGACCACCTCTACATCCACTCCCCACTACTCACTCACTGTGATCAACACCAAATCCCAACCAGCTTAGGGATATGATTTAGTAGTGGACAGTTACGTCTGGACTTGATGATCTCAAAGCTCTTTTCTAACCTACAGATTCTATGATCTCTGGGATCAACACTAGCAGAAAAACTCCCTCCTTGCCCTTTCTAGAAGCTTGAGCTTGCCCATCAATCAGATCAAGCTGCACGACAGCAGCCACTGCTAGCAAGTAATTAATATTATCGAGTTATGCAGGATTCTGTACAAGAAACTTGTGGAGGATGAAGTTAATTAATGTGTCAAAAAGAGCTGGGTCACATTTGCCTTGTGCCACAGACAACAGGGGAGCGTTGCCATGAGGGTTTCTTCAGGCAATCACTTTCTGATCTACCGGCACGCCCCAGCAGCAACGCACGGCACTGACTGACTCCACAGCCCACATGATCCTCACCAAGGGCACTTACCATCTCAGCCGGGGAATAGAGCAGCTCATCAGCCAACTGCACTGCTGTCCTGTTCAATAACGAGCTATTAACTGCAAGAGAGGAAAGCAAAGCAACACCACGAGTGTAGTAACAAGATTGCTGGGGAGGAAAGCATATTTCAACTATTAAGTCGTTTGACTCCACCAAACTGTTTGCAATCTCTATGCTCAAGTAAAGTGAATCGAAGTATTGCTCTGGAGTGACTTAAAAGCATCCATCACTTAAAAAACAGAGCTAAACCATGGTCCAAAGTGCCACAACCATATAGGTTTTGAACCCCTCCTGGGATGGAGACTCCACCACTGCCCTGGGCAGCCTCTGCCAGTAAAGAAATCTACCTTAACATCCAATCTGAACCTGCCCTGACGCAACTTGAGGCCATTTCTCTTGTCCTATTGCTTGTCACTTGGGAGAAGGTGAAAGAAGTGTGGCAGTGAGCGTTGGTGAACTTTAGCAAACCACCCCTGCCAATTCTCCCCCAAAGGCAAAGCCCAGCACTGTATTTCTGGGCACAAACCTCTTAGGAAACAAGATGTAGAGTCTACCACACGCCCCATTTCCTCTACATGCTCCAGATGTACCACCACACCAGCCCAGGGCACTGGCTCTGTGCTGTAGGCGTTCAGGTGGGAAGTGGAGACTTTTGGTTCAGCACTGACCATTCCCCCTTGTCCTTACTCCAAAAAGCTGTGCTGCCATTCAGATGGAAGCACAACTGGCCCAGCATCCACGTACTTGCAGAGATCCTGCAGTGAATAATTAACACGGGCACACAGCTCCTAAGCATCCAACGTCTTTGTGCAGAGGCAGCCAGCAGCAACCAAAAGCTTTTCCTGTTTGACAGGCAACTCGAGATAACCTGAAGTTTACTTTGAGCACAAATCAGTTTCTTACTCACTTCTCATTGTTCGAAGGACCCTAGGAGTGGCTGCGGCTTCGCCAACGGTACGAGCCACTGTATTTCTGTTTGTATTTGGGTTTCATAATCCTTTGTTCCTGGTGGTGTTGCCAGATCGATACGTATATGCCGGCTATACCTGCCCTGTGCCCACGCTCTGGTGACAGACTGAACTGTCGGACACACTTCCCTTCTGCTCCAGTGAGGAACTGTGTGTGCTTTTCCACTCATACAGGAGGTGGAAAACCACCCATGTTTGGGTAACACCCTGAATAAATCCAGCTCTGGCTCTTGACAAAATGGCACAGCTGATACAAGGAGCGACCTGGCCCCCACTCCTGCCCCTTCACACACTCCTCAGAGGAATGCCACGCAGAATTAAGAGCTGCAAGGATGCAGGGGGATGAGGGCAGAGAGACAGCTTCTCCACTGGTGAGACAGCTTCTCCACTAGTGAGACGTTCTGGTTGGCACACAGGGTGAAATTCACCCCTCAGCTTCAAAATAAAGCTGAGATAGGATATCTGAAGACAAATGATAAAGAAGGATTAACCTTCCTGTTCGTTATCTGCCCTGCAGGAAAAGGAAAAACCAATGCAATCTCCTGTATGCAAAAAGGAGAGGCAACTAAACCCCCTCTTACCTGGATCTACTGGTTCACAGGCACAAGAGTAATGCGTGATGTAGTCCACCTTGAACTCTGAGTTGATGGGATAATGATCCGCCAGCTTGATCATCTTCTTGAAAGCGTCGTAAATGAAGATGAAGCTAATGAGGGAGGAGAAGCCTTCCTCGGTGAAGCGCGTGAAGTACTTGACCAGGAAGCTGGCATCGGTAGCGACCAGAATGAGACACTGGAAGGCTGACCAAAGGCCAATCCAGAGACGAAACTCCAGGTAGTCAAAATCATTGTCTCTGCAATGAGACAGGAAAGGAAAATATTGGGGTCAGCTCTCTGTCTGCAGCCAGTCAACTCCATAACTGTCCACCCTGCAGTTAATAGCTAGGGCAGCAGAACCATGGAATGGTTTGGATTGGAAGGGCCCTCAAAGCCCAGCCAGTGCCAACCCCTGCCATGGGCAGAGACACCTCCCACTGGATCAGGTGCTCCAAGCCCCATCCAGCCTGGCCTTGAACACCTCCAGGAATGGGGCAGCCACCCCTGCTCTGGGCAACCTGGGCCAGGGCCTCCCCACCCTCACATTGAGTGTTGTAAGAAAAACTGAAAGTCTCTCCCTGGGAGCCTGCCTTTAAATAAAAAGCAGCCAAAGCAGTCTCAAAGACACCTTAGAATCACAGAATCACCCGGTTTCCAAGGTCTCTGGAGGGGAACCTTTCCCCACAGCCCACCTTTGCAGCTGGGAGGCAGAAGGGCCAGGGCTCTGCTTTCCCAGGGAGCCCAGTGCCTCGCCTCCCGCTCGGAAACCCGGACTCCTTTCGCAAGAGGCAGCTGGAGGGACCCTGCATGTCCTGCAGCATCGACCCACTCTGCTGACAACGCAGTAAGCGCCGCTCCTGCAGGCACCCGGAGCTGGATACATGGCTGGGTATGCGAGGCTCTTTGAGACTACGCACACACAGAGTCAAACTTTAAATGAAACAGTAGACGGGAAGTCTTTCTAATTTTGCTCCCAGCAGGGAACAGGGTGTTGCGAATATGAACAACCATGAACATGTTATTGAAAAATCACAGCACTTGAATCCAATTTTCCTGTTAGAAAGGCTCCCATCACCAATCCTGCTATTCTGCTCCAGCAGGTTGTTAGGACAATAGCTTTTATAACCACCACCACCTCCTCCGCAGGCTAAAAATAACCACCTTCTACCTCCCCAGACCACGCAAAGTGTTTTTCCACCTTCCTTTTTCCCTTCTGCATGCTGCATCTCAGCTTTGACCTGCCCACCAGATGCAAACGGCTACAGCATATCTACTCCTGATTTTAATCATGTACTCAAGCTGAAGAAAGGAAAGAAAGGTGCCCCTTCTTGCTCTGCTGGGAGCTGTCTGCAGTCGGCAGCTTCCAGTTTCCCTCCTCGGCCTAAGGAGAATTTTCTGCCCATTTTTTCTGGCCACCATCCCTCCCTGCCTGAGTTTCAGTGCGGTGAAGAGCCGGGCTCCAAGCCCATGTCCTCTGCCCTCCTTTGGCAGGACTGGGCAGCCCACACCAGGGTTGTTCAGTCTGGAGAAGAGGAGGCGCCGGGGAGACCTTAGAGCAGCTTCCAGTACTGAGAGGGGCTCCAGCAAAGCTGGATGGGCTTTGGGGTCCCTTCCAACCCAACCCATTCCATGATTCTCTGATTCTAGGAGAGCGGCAGTCCTGGGGCCCCTCAGGAGGGGCTGCACTGCATTGGAAGGTGCAGGTTGTCCCTCCGTGCCACCCTTGACTTCAAGATGAACTTCTCCCTGGCTTCACATGACTACGGCTCTGTCTAACAGCAGTCAGAGCACATGGTGAGGCCATCTGGGCTTCAGACCAAACGATACTGATGATAAAATAACCCCAGCTCCGACAATGCAGCAGGAGGCTCCGACCCTGCCCTGCACCGACCGGGCTCCCGCTGCCACAAGCATTATCGAGTGAGCTCAGTAGCCAAGTCAAACCATCTCCCACAAGAAGAGCTCGGTGTATGTGGCACCATAAATACTCCGCTTGCCTCAGCAGAACCTCTGCCTCAAACAACTTCTCCACCACAGGGAAGACAGGATTAGAGGCTCCCAATTCTTTCTGACGAACTCCCCACAGAGACTAAGCATAACGAGGGAGAAGACAAAACTAAACAATCAAACACAGATCACGTCTCCTGCCTTACTGCAACCTGCAGCCATGCCCAGCTTAATAATTCAATAGACCTTTTCTGAAAATAGCCACCGGGGGCCAAAAAGCCGTTCCACACTGCAGGCGAGGGCTTTGAAAGGAAGCCTCGGAACACCTGCACCCAAAGGCTCCTGGGGTTGTGCAGTGAAACACGAGGCTTTCACAATTCACACCGGGGAAAGGGAGGGCTACGAGAGAATTGAGGCGTTTTGGGTATAACTTGTAGTCCTACATGTAAAGTCACCACTGAACATGCCGATTCCTTTAGGGATTCGTGTTATATTTTGCCAGCATCACAGAAGTGGGAATAGCAAATGAGAACACCTACAAAATGGGCTCCCTTTAGCTTGGGGTGCCAGCTATCATCACTGCATTCCCGTCAACACAGTGGGGAGGGAGAAGAACCTCTTTACACGAGTTCAAAGGGAAAAAACCATGGCCTTGAGCCCCCAGATACAGTGAGAGGCATCCGCACCAATGGAACTGGATGGACATTGAGGTCCCTTCCAACCCATTCCATGATTCTATGATTCTACAAATTTAACGCAGTTAAGCTCTCGTGAGGAATTCTGGGGTCACTCAGTGTCTGATAGCTGTGCCTATCACAGGTACTTTTGCCTATTATTTCAAATGAGAACTGATTTAAGGATAATTTTTGGTAACCTTGACACCCACATTTAGTAAGATCTCCAGGATCTGGATTGCTTTCTTTGCTCCTACGGGACATAGATGAGCAGTGGCTGGGGAGGAGCAGCACACAGACTGTCACAAGTGCAAACTTCTCAAGGACAGGCTTGGCCAAGGACTTCCAGGAGGAGACAGGCACCCCCGCACCGTGAGGTGCTCCGGGACATGCGTGCCTGTGAAAATCCCTGATGTGATTGCACTGCAAGCTCAATAAGGAACAAAGAGATGTTTCATTTCACGCACTAAATCCCCTCCTTCCCCACCGCTAGCCATCTCATTCCCTAGCTGGTATTTCATTAGCGTGAGGCATTCCTCCCCTCCTCCCCCCGCGTACTTACTTGCTGAAATTAAAGAGAAGCCGTTCGAAGACAAGGACAGGTCCTGTGCTGCTCAAAATGGTGAGGGGCTGACCGGCAAAAAGGCAAAATATCGCACCGGTGACTGCTGTGCCCAGGAAGCTCTCCAACACGCCCTGCAGTAGACAGAGGAGGGAAGATCCATTTCAACCCAAACCATTCTACAATTCTATGATTCTGCCTAGGCAAGTGGCTGTACAGTGGACAGAAAGAACCATGCCTTGCCAGGAGGTGACATCCTTGGTCCTTTCCATTTCTAAGCACTATTGGTGACACTGCTAACAGCCGTGGCCCTGGCAGGGACGGATCAGTGCAAGGGAGATATGTTTACTGCAACTCTCTGAAGCCTCCAAGTTTCTGCAGGGGACATGGACAAGAGCCTCTGAGCCTTTGCTTGTGGCCTCTGGGGTCTTGAGGATGAGACAACTGCTCTCGGGGCAAGGAAAGGCATTTGCACAGCTGATCCCCTTCGCTCCTCCTGCATTACTCATGGAGAAGGCCCTCATGGCCAGCGCATCTGGAATCTCTTTTCCCTGCATTCTTCCACGTGTCGGTGGCTAAGAATAGTGTCTTTACTCAGAAACATAGAACTCCAAAGCGAGCTTTTAAAGAAATGTTAGCCAGGGCAGGCAGCATGGTCAGGTGATTCTTAGTGCCTGACCCAGCGACAGTCACACAACTGTTTACAAGGGACAAGAAGTATAACCTGCCATGTGGCAGCCCCCAAACTACGGTTTTCTATGAGGAAAAAATGCCTGGGGGAACCTTCTAGGTGCGGTTCTACAGCTGGCGTAACATTCCCCACCTTTCCGAGTACAAAGATTCAGTGCAGCTCATGCTCTTACGTGTCTTACAGAAACTCCTACTCCCAAGCCCTTCCCTGCTGCGGGAATGCCCAACAGTTTGAGCAATGCTTGACATGAACCTGGACTCCGATCCACAGAGCAGGTCCCTGGAGCTTTGGGATGCTTCACTCCAGCTCTGATGATACAGGGGTAGGGGTATTTGAGCACAAAGAGCGTACAATTGTGTTTGAAAACCTGCAGCCAAAGCCCTCTCTAGGCTTCCACTGCAGCCAAGAGACCCAACGCAGGCATGGTGAACAAGGGATTGCTGAAGGCAGAGAGCAAAACAAAAGCCAGTTGTGCCCAAACTCTCCAAAGCTCTGATCCACCAGCAAACTGTTCAGGAGAACTGTTGCTGCTTCAATTTCTTCCTCTTCAAAAAGCCAAAGGAATGCTGAAGCACACTGCTAGAGCACAACTGTCCACCAGGAAGAACCTGCAGCAATGTACACGCAGCATTCCTTTCCTTTAGACCTCATTTAAAGCAGAGCCATACTTCAAAGCCCCTGCTTTTGCCTTCACCGCTGATCCTGTCTCTGAATAAATGATATGGCTCACAGGATCCAATCTTCCACTGTCAGGGAATTCATCTTTCTAAAAGAACTCGCATTCCTCCCCTGAAATCTCATGTCCTGATGTACTCGATTTCCTATGACTTGTAGGATTGACTTTTCACCAGAGGGGCAGAGGTCCAGGGAACCTAAGAGTCTCGCAGAGGGCACGGTGCTGTGCTCTGATGATGTGGAAGGTCTGCATCAGGCTTACTAAACGTAATTGGACTGAAATGGTATGACTGAGACATAAACACAGAGAGCGGGTCAGAGGAGCTTCCCTACATAGAAGGACAAAGGACTTTGTCACTTGGATGACTTTCATTTAAGGAAAGAGTTTTGGAAGGACAGCCATCCAACAGCAGAAAGCAAGCCAACTCTAAGTGGAAACACAGGATACCTCTATTAATTGCACCCAGAATTCAAGCTTTGTCCGTGGTCAAACACCCTCTGACTGCAGACAGCAAAAGGCAAAGGACATATTTGTTGCTTCTGAAAGCCCTCACTAACCTGCATGTTTTCCGTAGCGTCCCCAAGCAATCCTCCAAAGGTGATGGCATTGGTCACTGTGGCCAGGTAGATGAAAAGGATGGCTGAAAGCGCTTGAATATTTAAAGCATCGTAGAAGTCGCTGGCGAAGAATGGTGCTTTCCTC
This sequence comes from Phaenicophaeus curvirostris, assembly GCF_032191515.1. Taxonomy (NCBI): domain Eukaryota; kingdom Metazoa; phylum Chordata; class Aves; order Cuculiformes; family Cuculidae; genus Phaenicophaeus; species Phaenicophaeus curvirostris. The sequence continues at coordinate 1,509,419 of NC_091395.1, forward strand.
TTGATGTCTTTGATTAAGCCCCCACAGAATCTGAAAAGACAAGCAAGAGAGGACTCATACAAAATGTTTTACAGTGAAAGCCACCACGATAAGGACTCATACAAAATGTTTCACAGTGAAAGCCACCACGATAAGCAATCTGAAGCATTGCCAGAAACGAAGCATTATCTGGAAGGAGTGAGATCATCCCAGTCTCTTATCACAGCTGCGATGGGCCAGGGGTGTCGCTGAGATAATGATGGAAAGAAAGATAACATCCTGGACATGTAACGCAGCTGGAAAAAAGACATATCTCAGGAACACAAGCCCCACTTCTGCAGAAACAGAGCACTGAAGTCTGCAGCTCAGGAGGCTTGTCTCTTGGGTTTTTTCCCAGTTATATTGGTCAGTCTAAAAAGTATATCAATCCTAGTCTAAATCCCCGCCTAAACTTCTCCACGCGGCAGACAACAGTTGGGTGAGCCAAACAAGCTGCTAAGTGGAAAAAGGCTTCAAACTGTTCACCAGAAAAGGAGCTAGAAGCAAAACCACAAGTGAAATCATCTCGGAAAACGCGAGAGCTCCACTTGCAGACTCCTGCTTTTGGTATGGCCACAAACAAGACAGCGTTTTACTCTTGTAAACTCTGTGTGGCTCTGACACTGCCGGCATGAAATCTGCTTGTGTTTTGCCTCTTGTTCCCCATACAAGTTCACTGCCAACACCAGGACTGTTCAGACACTCTGAACAGAGACTGGCACACGTTACTCTCTGACACACAACTGGGACGTATCGACTGCTGTGCCCACACCACTGCATCCGTTCAGACTTTCAGACCTTTCTGCTAGAATTTAGATATTCTACCAGAACTTAAACAAATAGAGAGTGGGCAGGAGGGCACACTTGCACTTGCATATTGACCCTGATACACTGAGAACACAGCCTTGGGGCCACCTGAACTGCACTCCAACTCTGGTGGGCTTTTACATGGCACACAAGCAGGGTAAAACACCACAGCAAGGCCTGGGGCCCTGTTACCTCCTGTACTTCTATGCCGGAAAAGCCTTCATCTGTGCAATCCAGCTACACAAGGAATGTCTGGGAACATGAATGGCTTGGCTTCTGGCTAAGGTGATTCCAACAATCCAAATGGAAACTGTAGTGGGCCCTGCCATGTTCACATCCCTCACAGCTCACCTAACTGCAGACTCTCAAAGCCAACACCTGCCTGGGCCTGTGTTAATTTTTATAGAATCATGGAATGTTTGAGTTGGAAAGGACCTCAAAGCACACCCAGTCCCACCCCTGCCATGGGCAGGGACACCTCCCACTGGATCAGGGTCTCCAAGCCCCATCCAGCCTGGCCTTGAACCCCTCCAGGGATAGGGCAGCCACGGCTTCTCTGGGCAACCTGGACCCACCCTCACAGGAAAACACTTCATCCTGATATCTCATCTCAATCTCCCCCCTTTCAGCCGAAAACCATTTCCCCTTGTCCTGTCCCTGCTCTCCCTGATCCAGAGCCCCTCTCCAGCTCTCCTGCAGCCCCTTTCAGTACCGGAAGCTGCTCTAAGGTCTCCCTACAGACTTCTCTTCTCCAGACTGAGGAACTCAGCCTGTCCTTGTACGGGATGTGCTCCAACCCTCAGATCATCTCCGTGGCCTCCTCCGGACTCACTCCAACAGCTCCATGTCCTCCCTGTGCTGAGGCTCCAGAACTGGCCACAGGGCTGCAGCTGGGATCTCACCAGAGCACAAGGGCAGAATCCCCTCCCTTGCTGTGCTGGTCCCACTGCTTTGGATGCAGCCCATTTGAGTGCTTCATTTAAGACGCTTTGCAATTCACAGAGGCTGGATGTTCAGAACCCTTCAGACAGTCTCCAGTTGGGCACTAAAACCTCCAGGACATGTTTTGGGGTTACACCTCAACTTATACAAACAGAATGTCACAATGGAAAGCAGAAGGGGCAAGTTAGCAAGGGAAACATTGCCAGCTTGCTTGGATCACACCAGGAACCTCACAGCGACTGGGGTGTTACCAACCTGCCAGTTCGTTGCAGTTCCTCACAGTCCCCGTGGCCCCCGCTGCCGTGTCCTCCATCATGAGGCGTGTCTCCATTCATCTGTAGGTTTTCTCCACCGGAGTACATATTTTTCCTAGGCAAGAAGGCAAGCTAAACTGAGGGTCACCTCTAGGGATGGGGCAGCCACGGCTGCTCTGGACAATCTGGGCCGGGGCCTCAACATACTCACAGGAAAACATTTCTTCCTAAGATCTCATCTCAATCTCCTCTCTTTCAGCTTAAAACTGTTACCCCTTGTTACAAATATCCCCAGTGCTTTCTAAGCAGAAACAACTGCAGGTCACTCTGGAGGTGCTCAATAAACTTGGCGCACCCAAAGCACCGACTCTTCCCCTCTCCTCTTCTGAGCCGATGCTCAGGGTTTTTCATCACAGAGCTAAACCCGCCTGTCTCCTGCCGTTACCTTTTATCTGAAGATGGAAGAGACTTGGGGGGCTCTATCCTAATGGCTGGATCCCACTCCCCAGGAGGGAGCACAATGACTTCATCCAGAAACTCATCAATGCCGGCGATCAGGTCCTGCCGGTCCTTGGCTTTGTAGGCAATGTCGTGGAAAACCTGCAAGTAAAAGGGTTGTGTTTTCTGTGACCCAGACTCCAGAGGCAGCTCCCGAGTTTTGTTCTCCAAAACCAATTTACTTATCCTCAAAAACTACCAGGACACTTGGTACAAGGGTGTGGAAGCCCAGGAAAGCCCTTTCTTTTGCTTGGTCATTCAATGACAGAGATTCTTACCTTGCAAGTGTATTTCTAATTTTTAGGAAAACATTCATTTCTAACCTTTTAAAAATATTACCAGAACAATTATCCCCTTTTTTTAGCCAAAATAAAACAGAGTTTTCCTTTAAATAAGGAGTTTCAATTATACTTCGGGAAGACACATTTACAAAGCTACAAAACAAATGTTGATCCCCTTTCCTACCACCTTCAGTCTATGAAAAAATAGGTTGATTTTCAGCCCTGTGACATAGAAACAATGAAAATTTCAACTAAAAAATTATAACAGGAAGCACAAAACAGCTTTACTGAAAGGCTCAGATGAAAAGCGAATGAGAGAAGAGAGGAAAAGGAGCATTAATGCTGAATTTTGTAGAAAATTTTTGGTCTTCTTGGAGTGCAGGTAGATCAGCAGATGTGATACACTTAATAAGAGCAGCTGGTGGTAGGAAGGAGGACTTTGGGGCTCTGGAAACTAAACCACTGCTCCAAGCAGTGGAATGATGGAAAACTGAAGAGCTGAAACCAGGCAAGCAATAATCGAGGGAACCATGCAAGAGCAAAACAATGTAAGGAGAAAGCAAGAAACAAACATGATGTAAATCAACCCCAGACACGCAGATCCCAGGGGACACTGAAAGAAAGAAGCTGTAAATGAACACTGAAAGCCCTGTCATCTCATTGAGGTGCGTGATGAGCGAGTACTTGCTGGCTGCTCATGGATAATATATAAGCACTGTCTCAATGAAGAAGTGCTCTGGGAGACAGTGCCACACACAGCCGCAGCGAGATTAATTCAAAGGTTAACTCACAGGCTACTTGACAGAGCGGCTGCTAGCAGGAAAATACACACGATGGACCAAAACTTCCTACAGTGACGCTTTTTTAGAACCATGAAGCTAGGTGAAATAATTATTCAAACAGATCATAGGATCATAGAATCCCTAGGTTGGAAAAGACCTTTGAGATCACCAGGTCCAACCGTCCCTGTCCACTACTAAATCATATCTCTAAACACTTTGTCTGCCTGTCTTTTAAGCACCTCCAAGGATGGGGGACACGGGACACCACCACCTCCCTGGGCAGCCTCTGCCAGTGTCCGAGAACCCTTTCAGTGAAGATTTTCTTGACATCCAACCCGAACCACCCCTGGCACAGCTTGAGGCCATTGTCCTATCTCCTGTCACCTGGGAGGAGAGACCAACACCCACCTCCCTACAGCCTCCTTTGAGGCAGTTGTAGAGAGCAATAACACCTCCCCTCAGGCTCCTCTTCTCTAGGCTAAAAATACCCAGGTCCCTCAGCTGCTCCTCATAGGACTTGTAATGGAATAAGGAGGTGACATTTGGACATTCCAGCTTTATTCCAGCCCATCCCTGTCAGCCATGCTGGAGGACAGGACATCACTACTTGCTAACGTAGTGGAACTGAGGAGAACCTGTATCACACAGGGGATGTCAAGACACTGACCTCATCTGACATCAGAGTGGCGATGGCTCGGCCGATCTCATGATAGGACTTTGCTTTGCCCTTGGGTCCCAGCAGAATGAAGAGAAATCTGACAAAACAAACAGATGGTTCCTGTTTAAGACAGCAGAATGAATTGCTTATTGCTTATGCAATATCTAGATAGAAACCCAGCTTTTTAAACTGTGATCCTTGTCAGAGATCCAGAGGCTGCCAGTGCCACAGCTAACTTGATGGTAAAGGTTACACCTTGCAGCCCATCAGGACTATATGGACAAGCAAGACATTACCCAGAGTTTTGCTCCCAAAAAGCCTTAAATGGCGCCTTGTGACCACTGTGGCCAAACTCTATCACAATCCCACACAGAATTTGCTACCGTCCAGCAACCTTGACCCAATGGTTTGGGTTGGAAGGGACCTCAAAGCCCAGCCAGTCCTACCACCTGACACAGGCAGGGACACCTCCCACTGGATCAGGGGCTCCAAGCCCCATCCAGCCTGGCCTTGAACCCCTCCAGGGATGGGGCAGCCACCCCTGCTCTGGGCAGCCTGGGCCAGGGCCTCCCCACCCTGTGGAGACACCATGCTGGTCAGACAGCATCATTCCAAGTATTCAGCTGGAGTTGAGCTCTTAGCTAGTGACCTGAGATAAAAGTCTTTGTGTCGCACTTCAACTCATCCTTGCAATTAGCAACAAAAGAAGTCTCATGGCAGGAGACCAACTTCTCCATTTCACCTAATTTAGCAGAGACAGAGAATTACTGGGGCAATTTTCAGCAAACTCCATATCAGCACATGTTTGAAACAGAAGCACTAATAGCTGCTCAAGACAACTTTAAAGCTTCCTGAATCAAGCCTTTTTTCCAATTACAGCTGTACCTTTCAATCACTAACACAAAATATAACCTTTGGTAGGCTGCCTCATTGAAAACTTTCTGCATTACTCCCAGTGTGAGTCTGGGTTGGCTTCAACTTCCCGCCGTAAATATCGATTGTGTCATACAGCTAGGTGGAAGAACCCTCAATAATTAAATTCCTTTAAGTATCTTCCTGTATTGATCCAGGCACCCGCAGCCATCTGTCAGGTAGACTGAGCCATCTGAGGCTTTTCTCCTCTCTTTAGTCTCTTTGACAGCTCTTCCGTGAACCAACAGAAGTGTCAGTGTCTTCCTCCAGGAAATCATCCAAGGGGTGGACGTTTTCAGTGCAAATACATGGATCATGGCATCATTAAGGTTAGAAGAGACGTCTAAGACCATCCAGTCCAACCCAGGAATTTCAGGTGAGCCTGCTTTCCCAACAAAGTGAAGGTGGGAGCATTATGCTGGGGGGGACAAGGACTTCAGGTACAGATGAGCACGGGAGGAAACGTGGCAGGATGACGAGGAGAGCTGGGATCCTTGCCATGGTGGAGGGAAAGGACATGGCACATACTTCTAGGAAACCTGGCTCCAATGGTTCCAGGACTGCTGGAACAATCCGCTACGCCCCTGGATGGCCACAGCCCTTTACCCACAGCATCACCCAGAGAAACTGGTACCCGAGCACCACTCTTCCACCAGTGCTCACTGTCCCTAGAGGGAGAAGCGGACATGGGGCCAAGTTAAAGCAGAGATGACTGGATTGCCTGGGGCCATGAGGCACCCTCGTCATTATTTGTCAGCCTTTACTAGGTTAAGAGCAAAAGCTGCTGATAAAAGGTGAAACCCAGCGGAGGTGAGAGGTGTGGCACCTCACCGGAAGCGCTGCTCCCCTCATGAGCACTGTATGAAGTACTATTCTAGGTCCCTAAATCAAAACATCATGAGGCACCAAGTCAAACATTTTATCAGACACATTCTATCCAAACAAGGGCTTTCTATTTAAAAAATCTAGAGTCCCATAAAAACAAGCATCAAGTCACTCGGATGGGATCCATAAATACAATTTAATTGGCAGAACTAACAATAACACCTCCTAAGAGTTCTTCAGGAGGTTTTCAAGTGTTTGACTTAAGGTTCACGCGGAGGTGACTAAGCCATACACACCCAGGTCATGTCCTCCGCTCTCCTCCTCCCTCCTGGAACCTTCCCTGTATTCCATGAGTTATTATAAAACAGTGTTAAAGACTAACTGCTCCTCAGCCAACTCTTTCAAAACTCTGGGATGCAATTATCCAAATATATTAATTAAAAGAAAAAGTTCTTAATTTGAGAAGTTGCTGCTCAGCATTCTCCTGAGTTTCCAGGAAAACGAGACGTTTTCATAACCCTCTCCTGAAATAATGACATCAGCTGGCTCCCTCCCAGCATGTAACGGAAGGACCTGGATGCTCCTGCATTTACTAAAACGTTCTTGAACACACGCAGTTGTTGATACTTTCTGAATTCACTGTCCTGGTTGATTCAGCTGAGAATTACCCTCAATACCTCTCCTAGACACTCTGGGTTACTGACAGGGCTGACAGCCACCCAGCCAGGACACTTTGCTCTTGATCTGCACAACAGCACAGTGAAAGCATTCCAACCCCTTGGCTTCGAAGCCAATGATGAGCCAGGAACTCTGTAATTTATTATTCTGTTTTACCTAAAGCACCATGGATTCTGCTGGTTTTGCGCGCTTCACCCTTCTGAAGGAGATGATGACCATCAACCGTGTGTGACTCGCCTTTTATGCATGTGGACCACGCAACCAAACCCAACAAGAATCAATTCCCTCTCACAGATGAGGAATTCCGGTTCAAAATGGACAAATGCGCCCTCACCAATGCACTGTGAACCCAAGGGACCTAGAAGATCTAAATGAAGCACCACAGCAATACTGTGTACAAGGCCAGTAAGCTGGGGTTATGGACCTAACCACCTGCCATAAGTGAACATAATCTTCCTGGATCTTGGTGGGAAACGACACCGGAGGCTGTGGGGCAGAACTTCAATCTAGTTTGCCCAAGGAGGCGACAAGGGTACTGCGCTTCAGAGAAATTTGGCTAGTAATCTCACACGAAGAGCACACTCAGGAAGCGGGGAGCGAATACAGCTCCGCCAGGCTCCAAAGTCAGGGCAGCACTAATATTCCGCCACCCATTTGGGACATCCTGCAAGAAATCCATAATGTCCATGACTATCATGTTGCCATAAGGAGTGAGGGTCGTGGTGAAAACTGTCCCAGAACCAAGCCTCACCATGGGCTCTCTGCAATCTGACCATCAGTGCAGGAACAAGGTTGTCCTGTGTCCTGCCCAACCTCCTGCTCCCGAAATGAAAACAAAAGAGAAGAGGAAGAACAACTACCCAAAATTGAAGTTCAGCCTGCTCATCTATGCCTCTCTCTCAAGTCTGGAGGAGGCAAGCATGGCAGCTCCACAAGGGTTAAAGGCACCTACACAAAGGAAACGCAGTGAAGTCCCAGAGAAAATGGTTTTAGCTTTGGGAGGGGTGGGAGAAAGCAGTCCTTTTGTTGTTGGACACCACGTGAGATGCCTGCGAGGCCTCCAGTGTTCCCAACAGAGGTATGTGCTGATGGGCTTGACTGAAAGAACCACCTCTTGATATACTTTTTGCAGAATCTGTGGCTTGAAAGGCTGATGAAAGAAACCCAGCTTCAGACTGCAGTAATGAAAGGAGATGGTGAAGCGCTTGGTCCGCCTTCTGTTCCACAAAGGTGATCCTTCAAGTTTTGGGCAACGTCCCAACACTGCAGGCTCCTCACATGGTGTCCAAGACATGAACTCAGAGAGACAAAGGAGGTCCTTTGCTGCCAGATTTTCCAGAGCAAGCCTTTCTGCTGGAAGGCTGCTAAAGGACACAGCCCTGAAACACATTTCCGTGCTGTAATTAATGAACAAGATCCACATTTCATCCTCACCTCAAACAGAAAAGACACCTTTGCAGTCACAAGCTTAAATCAGGAGGCAAGGGAAGAGAATCTGAACTCCTGGTTCTGCCCCATGCTTCCTAAGTGACATTTGGGCAAGTTATTTCATTCCATTTGAGACTTGTAGACACGGGCAGTTTCCCAGCACTCCATATTCAGACTCTGCAAGTCTGTACAGCTTATCTCCCAAAAAAATCTTCCCTGTGCTCATTCTTCATCTTTTTTCCGCATCGACATTACATTAAAGCAGCAGACTCGAACACATAATTGCACATCTCTTTCATGAAGACAAAAAGCTACATCTATTGCATCGTCCAAAGGAAAAGCAGCTGTACCCGAGCAAGCACAGTAGAATCATAGAATCCCTAGGTTGGAAAAGACCTTTGAGATCATCAAGTCCAACAGTTCCTGTCCACTCCTAAATCAGATCCCTAAGCACTTCATCCTCCCATCTTTTAAACACCTTCATGGATGGGGACTCCACCACCACCCTGGGCAGTCTCTGACAGTGCCAAACAACCCTTTCTGTGAAGAAGTTTTTCCTAATTTCCAACCTGAACCTGCCCTGGCACAGCCTGAGGCTATTCCACTTGTCCTGTCACTCCAGTGAGACACCCACCTCTCTGCAACCTCCTTTCAGGCAGCTGCAGAGAGCGATGAGGTCTCCCCTCAGCCTCTTTTTCTCCAGGCTAAACAGCCTCATGTCCCTCAGCCACTTCCCATAACCCTTGTTCTCCAGCCCCTTCCCCAGCTCCGTTCCCTTCTCTGGACATGCTCCAGCCCCTCCACGTCCTTCTTGGAGCGAGGGGACCAAAACTGCACCCAGGATTTGAGGTGCGGCCTCACCAGTGCTGAGCAGCTAAGTCCTTGCCAAAATGAGGAGTTCATAGCACTGCAGAATGAATTTCAACACGAGAAAACCAAAGTCCTTAAAAGCTTTTTTCAGCCTGATGAGTGAAAAGACAACTCAGGCCAATGAAAGGCTGGGAGCTTTCCATTCCAATTTCAGATCTTTGATTTCTATGACTAGGGCTGTATGAAAACGCCTCACTGAGAAACTTCTCCTGGGGAGTTCATCATATCTCACCTGTTTCTTTTAAGTAAAAATTTATGTTCAAGGAAATGAAATACTTAAAACACTTAGCGAGGAAGCATGAAATTGAAAACATATAGAAAATTTATGTATCCAAGGAAGAGTAATTGCTACTCAGGAAATCTTATTGCTACAAAGCATCCAAAATTACAAGGAAAATCCAATGTATTCGGTGTATCTGTTGCTCAGGAGCATGGGATTTTTACCTTGCACAGCACACCAGAAACATGACGAGCAGCTCCGGTCCCGGTGGGAACAGATGGCCACACCAAGGCCACCAGCACGCCCACAGCCCTGCGCCAAATCCTGGCTGTTTAACACCCTGCCTGCTCCCCTCGAAACCACCCTGCTGCTTTCTAAAGAGAGAGACACGCAGTTCATGCTGTGCTGACTCCACAGACCTGGGTCACCATGCTCCTTCAGCAACCACCGTGCTGAAACATTAGCTCCTGTTTGTTTAGAAACCCCAGATGGTTTGGACAATTGTACCAGGAACTTGATAATTTAACAGAACAAGAGGAGAAGCCCCAAGGGAGGGGAGAGGGGGGCACCAGCTCCAGCCCCTTGCGGAGTCTGTGGGCTGTGAAGCGCACATCCCCAACGGGAACGCCCGTCACGCGGGAGCGCTGGACCCAGTGCTGATGGAGGAGCCGCTCCATCACAGCCCACCCGGGCCCCGCTGGGATTTCCTTGATTGAATTTTGCAGGATGCAGCCATTGCAAATGGCTCTTCATTACTCACAAGAGCCATCTAATGAGCCTCCCTGCTCTGATTAGGGTTGGCATTTGGTTTGGAACACTGCAAATGGATAATACTATTTCCTGGAAACAATCCTGGCATGGAAGGACGTATTGTCTTGATCATTGCTGTTGAATAATGAGGCCATGCAGCAATCCTAGAGCTCACTTCCTGGCTCCCACTCCCAAAACAAACAATAGCTAATTCGACATCTGTTGAAAAGCATTTGGAGATGGGTTTAAAAAAGAGTGGGATTAAGCTTGGCAGCTGAAATACTGAGTATTCAGAGCTCAGTAACACTGAGGAATGAAGAACCTCTCACTAAATCCAGCTACTTTTATCTCCCCATACTCCTACCAGAACACACAGTGTGTGCAAACAGAGGGTGACGCGGTTATTGCAAGGAGTCACTTAATTAAACTCCAAGAAATATAAACCCTGCTCAGTGCTAGAAGGCAATCAAAAAGCAGCAAAATCATATCATCTGTTTCATAGAATTGTGGAATGGTTTGGGTTGGAGGGGACCCCAAAGCCCATCCAGTGCCACCCCTGCCATGGGCAGGGACACCCCCCACTGGATCAGGGGCTCCGAGCCCCATCCAGCCTGGCCTTGAACCCCTCCAGGGATGGGGCAGCCACGGCTGCTCTGGGCAATCTGGGCCAGGGCCTCCCCACCCTCACAGCAAAACATTTCTCCCCAACATCTCATCTCAATCTATCCAATCCTTTGTTTTATACATGGAAATAAGGGACAGATTACACCAACTTTCATTCCATGCAATGGCTGAGCTCCATTCTTGTAT